>NC_142481.1:29664696-29967727 GCF_049115385.1 Moschus berezovskii | reverse complement strand
ATTATAACTCCCATCTGCGTGGAACTTATTCTAACAGAAAAACAAAGAAATCACGAAATAAATGTACGATGAGAGCATGTGGTTATGACAGCCTACAATAGGGTAATTTGAACTGATCAGGGAGAATCCAGGAATATGTCTTCAGGGAAGTAATAATGGGGCTGCTGTCTCAGTCTGCTGCTGGCACCTGGGAAGCCGTCATGTGGTTACAGAAGCGGCATCCCTTTCACTTGCTGAGACCATGGCCACCACCTTGAAATCAGCTGAACATTAAGCCATGCACTGCTATGTCAGACCAGTGGAGGAGTCTAGTGATACCCTGGATACTTGCTGCAAGGCTGTATCCTAGATATCAGCTGTCTGGGAAAGCATCCTCTGTGACAGTGTCCTGGACCAGTAGAGCTGTGACTGGAGCTGGAAGGGAGAAAGGGGTGGGTACCACCAAACACATCACTCCCATGCAGGGACACGTCTGAAAGTAAATGACCACTTGCAACACTTTAAAATAATTGTGAATAGATTCAAATGCTGTAGATGGGATAGAATCTGAGAGCTGCTTTTTCTGCTGAATTATAAAAAGAATCAGGAAAAGAGGAAAAATAAAATTTCCTTTATAGATTAAAAATTCTGTTGGCACCAATAGAACTGTGAGATATCCAGAATTTTGTTTCCTCAGTGGAGCCCTCTGAGTCCACCACCAACAATTCATATTGAGAACACTCTCACCAGGGAGTGGGAAGCAGGGGGCTACAGTGAGCCTTGGGGAGCAGGAAGTGAGCACTTACCCCCACAAACCTTGAAAAATAGGAGGGCACTCGTTCAATCTTGTCACAGCAACTGCTTAATGCTCTTTTATGAAGATTTATTCTGAATCCTGCCAGCCTTATGGTAATATTTTCTCAACTTATTTTATAATTATTTCATAATTATAAGTGGGTGACACAGATACTTAGTCCCTGCTTTTCTTTCTGTGCATAGGCAGACTTTCTGCTTGAAATCCCTCTTCTGGTTAGCCAACCCTAGAAATAATTTGCCTTTTACAAATCTTCCTAGTCTAGTGGAAACATGAAAAATATCTTTCATTCATTCTTTTAGTATCAATTATATTAGAGTTGGGCTTACCAGGTGGCTCAGGGGTAAAGAATCTGCCTGCCAATGCAGGAGATGTGGGTTTAATCCTTGGGTTGGGCAGATCCCCTGGAGAAGGAAATGGCAACCCACTCCAGGATTCTTGCCTGAGAAATCCAATGAACCGAGGAGCCTGGCAGGCTACAGTCCATGGGGTTGCAAAAGAGTTGGACGTGGCTTAATGAGACATGGGTGAATGACTACACAACAGCAATAAAATATTGTAGTTAACATAGGTTCTGATTCCATGAAGAATATTTAAGAAAACAGAAACGGAGGAGAAAAAACAAATGCACACCCTGTTACCTATAGCTCACTGCTACTTTCATCCAAGGGTAAGTGCTTAGTGCCTGTTAAGAGAAGCATCTGGTCAGAAATCAGGACTGACCGTGTGGCTGGGTAGATAAAGCAAGAAATGCTGAGGTAGAGAGGTTTGTTGTGGCCAGATCACAGACAGCCTTTTAAGGCATAGTAATGACTTTAGACTTTAGAAGACTCTTGAGAGTCCTTTGGACGGCAAGGAGATCCAATCAGTCCATCCTAATGGAAATCAGTCCTGAATATTCATTGAAAGGACCGATGCTGAAGCTGAAACTCCAGTACTTTGGCCACCTGATGCAAAGAACTGACTCATTGGAAAAGACCCTGATGCTGGGAAAGATTGAAGGCGGGAAGAGAAGGGAACGACAGAGAATGAGATGGTTGGATGGCATCACCGACTTGATGGATACAAGTTTGAGTAAGCTCTGGGAGTTGGTGATGGACAGGGAAGCCTGGTGTGGTGCTGTCCATGGGGTCGCAAAGAGTCAGACGCAACTTAACTGAACTGACTGAATGACTTTAGAACTTATTCTCAATATTGTAAATTAATTAGCCTCCAATTAAAATAAATAAATTAAAAAATAAATAAAAATTAAGAAAAAAGCCATTGAAGCTTTTTAAACAAGGAACAGTCTTTAATCATAGTCACATCTTTAAAATTGCTCTGACTGCAGTGTAGGGAATGCCTCTGAACGGGGCAAGGGTGCGTGGGGAGAGGCTGAATCAACGAATCAACATTGGCTGGCTGGAAGGCGGTAGTGACAGAGGAGGGGAGTAGTTCACAGACTCTGCTGATATTTAGGAAGAACAATTGAATGTTCATGGTGATTGACTGGACATGTAGGTAGGTTCATTTGTGCTGTATTTTACACTCCACATGTTCAGTTCAGTCACTCAGTCGTGTCTGATTCTTTGCGACCCCATAAATTGCAGCATGCCAGGCTTCCCTGTCCATCACCAACTCCCGGAGCTTGCTCAAACTCACGGTGTTTGTATCCAACCATCTCATCCTCTGTCGTCCCCTTCTGCTCCCGCCTTCAATCTTTCCCAGCATCAGGGTCTTTTTCAAGGAGTCAGTTCTTCACATCAGGCGACCAAAGTATTGGAGTTTCAGCTTCAGCATCAGTCCTTCCAATGAATATTCAGGACTGATTTCCTTTAGGATGGACTGGATGGATCTCCTTGCAAGAGTCCAAGGGATTCTCAAGAGTCTTCTCCAACACCACAGTTCAAAAACATCAATTCTTTGCGCTCAGCTTTCTTTATAGTCCAACTCTCACATCCATACATGACTACTGGAAAAACCATAGCTTTGACTAGACGGACCTTTGTTGGCAAAGTCATGTCTCTGCTTTTTAATATGCTGTCTAGGTTGGTCTTAGCTTTTCTTCCAAGGAGCAAGCGTCTTAATTTCATGGCTGCAGTCACCGTCTGCAGTGATTTTGGAGCCCCCAAAAATAAAGTCTCTCATTATTTCCATTGTTTCCCCATCTATTTGCCATGAAGTGATGGGACCGGATGCCATGATCTTAGTTTTCTGAATTTTAAGTTTTATTTCCACACGTAAGTGTATCATATAATATTTGTCTTTCTGATTTGCTTCATTTAGTATGATCTCTAACTCTATCCATGTTGCTGCAAATGACGTTATTTCATTCTTTTTATGATTGAGTAGCATTCCACTGTATGTATCCGTGTGTGTGTGTGTGTGTGTGTGTGTGTGTGTGTAAGGACTTCCTTATTGGCTCAGATGGTAAAGAATCTGCCTGCAATGTGGGAGACCCATGTTTGATCTCTGGATCCAGAAGATCCCCTGGAGAAGGGAATGGCAACCCACTCCAGTATTCTTGCCTGGAGAATCCCATGGACAGAGGAGCCTCGTCCATGGGGTCGCAAAGAGTAGGACACAACTGAGTGACTAACACTTTTACTTTCACACACATACACACACACATACATTCATACATACACCACATCTGTTTTACTAATCTGATCTGATGGTGGATATTTAGGTTGTTTCCATGTCTTGGCAATTGTGAGTAGTGCTTCAGTGAATATACTATTCATTGTACGAATAGTCCTAGTCAATTCTCAATTGCTGTGACTGCCGGGGACCTTCTCCCACCCCAGAGGCTGGTAGCATGTATCTTTTCAAATTATAGTTTTTCCTGGATATTTGTCCAGGAGTGGGACTGCTGAATCATATGACAATTCTTATTTTTAGTTTTTTGAGGAACTTCCAAATTCTCTTCCATAGTGGCTGCAACAATTTACATTTCCACCAAGAATGTAGGAGGGTTCCCTTTTCTCCACACACTCTCCAGCATTTGTTCCTTACAGACTTCTTAACAATGGCATTCTAACCAGACACATTGCTTTTATGCTGTTTTTCATTTAGCCTCCTACTTTCTGCTTGCTGCTGCTGCTAAGCCACTTCAGTTGTGTCCGACTCTGTGTGAGCCCATAGACGGCAGCCCACCAGGCTCCCCCGTCCCTGGGATTTTCTAGGCAAGAGTACTGGAGTGGCTTGCCATTGCCTTCTCCAACTTTCTGCTTACTATTTTATATAAGACACATTAGTAGTGGTTGAGAGCATAAGTGATATACAGTGCAGTTGTTAAATTTAAAGACAAATATTCCTAAATGTTTTCACCATCCAGAACAGGGGAACATGAATGAAATGGAAAATTTCAGGTAGTATGAGGACAGAAGCTAAGGAGATACACTGCCTCTTTCAAGGACCTGCATAGACAGAAGGTGATCCTTCTCCTTAATGACCAGTGGATTTCAGATCAATGTAAGAAAGAAGTTTCTAACTACACTACCCAGGAAGGAAACAGGCCCCATTATCAATGTAATAAGTCCTCTGTTACTGGAAGCCTAAATGATACTTGATGGGATTTATGCATTAAATACAAGATTATGAAACAAATAGGGTATTATTGTTGTTTCACATTTAAGGCAACTAATTGTCAGAGAAGCGATGCACCTTGCATACCATCACACAGGTAACAGTAGGGCTGATTCCACCTAATACCAAGATGGTCTGTGTTTTGCTGGTAACCCAACAATCATGAATAAAGTTATTAGATTATTTTTTTTCCTTCTGAGAGTTTTGGCTCTTCTTGAGAGCCAAAGAGATCTTTCTGGTTATTAGGCAGCTTATGTGAGCCTTACTTTAATGTATATTCAAAACGCATTACCAAGTGAATAGTAAAACCAATTATTTAGCCCATTAACCTCTAAAAAATTATAGCAAAGTGGCATACCATGAACACAACCCCAGATCAGTAACAGTCAGTGTATTCTGATGCTCCCCTTACTTTATCACCTTCAGGCACACACACAGCATACGGGTATAGGGCACACTTCACACACACACTCACACACACACACACACTCACACTCCAAACATTTTTTCATTGCATGTGTGTTTGATTTTTAGAAGCATCTTATTGTGCATACTGATATGTTTCTTATAATGATAGCTGGCTCCATTGTTTAGAAACTTAGGTGTTCTTGTGCAAACCAGTGTTTCTTTTTTTCTTTCATTTTTATTGAGATATAATTGACATAGAGCATTGTGTAAGTTTAAGACGAATAGCATAATGACCTGACATGCATGTTGCATAATGATTAAAACAATAAATTTAGTTAATGTCTGTCATACATATAAAAAAAGCAATGTGGGGAATTCCCTGGCAGTACAATGGTTAGGACTCAGTGCTTTCACCACTGAGGAACCAGGTTCAAGCCCTGCTCCAGAAATTAAGACCTCACAAGCCTTACCAGCATGACCGAAAGAAAAAAGCTGTTTTTCCCTGTGATAAGAACTTTAAGGATCTACCCTGTTCAGTTCAGTTCAGTTCAGTTACTCAGTCGTGTCTGACTCTTTGTGACCCCATGAATCATAGCACGCCAGGGCGCCCTGTCCATCACCAACTCCCGGAGTTCACTCAAACTCATATCCATCGAGTCGGTGAGGCCATCCAGCCATCTCATTCTCTGTCGTCCCCGTTTCCTCCTATCCCCAATCCCTCCCAGCATCAGAGTCTTTTCCAATGAGTCAACTCGTTGCATGAGGTGGTCAAAGTATTGGAGTTTCAGCTTTAGCATCAGTCCTTCCAATGAACACCCAGGATTGATCGATCTCCTTTAGAATGGACTGGTTGGATCTCCTTGCAGTCCAAATGACTCTCAAGAGTCTTCTCCAGCACCACAGTTCAAAACCATCAATTCTTCGGCGATCAGCTTTCTTCACAGTCCAACTCTCATATCCATACATGACCACGGGAAAAACCATAGCCTTGACTAGACAGACCTTGGTTAGCAAAGTAATATCTCTGCTTTTTAATATGCTATCTAAGTTGGTCATAACTTTCCTTCCAAGGAGTAAGCATCTTTTAATTTCATGGCTGCAATCAGCATCTGCAGTGATTTTGGAGCCCCCAAAAATAAAGTCTGACACTGTTTCCCCATCTATTTCCCATGACGTGATGGGACCAGATGCCATGATCTTTGTTTTCTGAATGTTGAGCTTCAAGCCAACCTTTTCACTCTCCTCTTTCACTTTCATCAAGAGGCCTTTGAGTTCCTCTTCACTTTCTGCCATAAGGGTGGTGTCATCTGCATATCTGAGGTTATTGATATTTCTCCCGGCAATCTTGATTCCAGCTTGTGCTTCTTCCAGCCCAGTGTTCCTCATGATGTACTCTGCATATAAGTTCAATAAGCAGGGTGACAGTATACAACCTTGATGTACTCCTTTTCCTATTTGGAACCAGTCTGTTGTTCCATGTCCAGTTCTAACTGTATCTTCCTGATCTGCATACAGGTTTCTCAAGAGGCAGGTCAGGTGGTCTGGTATTCCCATCTCTTTCAGAATTTTCCACAGTTTCTTGTGATCCACACAGTCAAAGGCTTTGGCATAGTCAATGAAGCAGAAATAGATGTTTTTCTGGAACTCTCTTGCTTTCTCCATGATCCAGTGGATGTTGGCAATTTGACCTCTGGTGCCTCTGCCTTTTCTAAAACCTGCTTGAACATCTGGAAGTTCATGGTTCACATATTACTGAAGCCTGGCTTGGAGAATTTTGAGCATGACTTTACTAGCATGTGAGATGAGTGCAATTGTGTGGTAGTTTGAGCATTCTTTGGCATTGCCTTTCTTTGGGATTGGAATGAAGACTGACCTTTTCCAGTCCTGTGACCACTGCTGAGTTTTCCAAATTTGCTGGCATATTGAGTGTAGCACTTTCACAGCATCATCTTTCAGGATTTGAAATAGCTCAATTGGAATTCCATCACCTCCACTAGCTTTGTTCATGGTGATGCTCTCTAAGGCCCACTTGACTTCACATTCCAAGATGTCTGGCTCCAGTTGAGTGATCACGCCATCGTGATTATCTTCATCGTGAAGATCTTTTTTGTACAGTTCTTCTGTGTATTCTTGCCACCTCTTCTTAATATCTTCTGCTTCTGTTAGGTCCATACCATTTCTGTCCTTTATCGAGCCCATTTTTGAATGAAATGTTCCCTTGATAGAAGAGATCTCTTGTTTTTCCTATTCTGTTGTTTTCCTCTATTTCTTTGCATTGATCACTGAGGAAGGCTTTCTTATCTCTCCTTGCTATTCTTTGGAACTCTGCATTCAGATGCATATATCTTTCCTTTTCTCCTTTGCTTTTCTCTTCCTTTCTTTTTACAGCTATTTGTACCCTGTTGCTGCTGCTGCTGCTAAGTCGCTTCAGTCGTGTCCAACTCTGTGCGACCCCATAGACAGCAGCCCACCAGGCTTCCCCGTCCCTGGGATTCTCCAGGCAAGAACACTGGAGTGGGTTGCCATTTCCTTCTCCAACGCTTGAAAGTGAAAAGTGAAAGTGAAGTCACTCAGTCGTGTTCGACTCTTAGCGACCCCATGGACTGCAGCCTACCAGGCTCCTCCGCCCATGGGATTTCCCAGGCAAGAGTACTGGAGTGGGTTGCCGTTTCCTTCTCCTGTACCCTGTTAGCAACCTTCAAATATACCACCAGCAGTATAAACCAAAGTCATAATGTAGCATACCATATCCCCAGCCCTTGTTATTTTTATACCTGGAAGTTTGTACCTTTTGAACAACTTCACCCAACTTCCCCACCCCTACCCCCCAGATGTCTCTAGAGACAATTGTTCTGAACTCTTGTTTTAATGAGTTTGGTGTTGAGTTTTTTTGTTTTAAAATTCCATGTGTAAGTATGATCAGTATTTTTCTTTCTCTCTCTGACTGAATTCACTTAGCATGATGCCCTTAATGTTTATCCATGTTGTTGCAAATGACAGAATTTCCTTATTTGTTATGGCCAAATAGTATTTCATTGTGTGTACATATATAAACACACACACACATATATATATAAACATACATATATACATATAACGTGTGTATAGTATATGGATGGATACAATTTTCTACATCCATTTGTGCATCAGTGAACACTTAGGTTGTTTCCATGTCTTGGCTAATATAAATTATGCTACAGTGAACAAGGGGATGCAGATTACTCTTCAACATAGTGATTTTATTTCCTATGGAAATATACCCAGCAGTGAAGTTGCTAAATCATATGTTGGTTCACATTTTAATTTACAGAGAAACCTCTATATTGGTTTTCACAGTGAATGTACCAATTTACATTCCCATCAATAGTACACAAGGGTTTTCCTCTCTTCTATATCCTTGTCAACATGTTATCTTTTGTTTTTTTGGATGGTAGCCATTCTAACAGGTATGAGGTGATGTCTCATTGTAGTTTTGACTTAAATTTCCCTAATAATTAATGTTGAGTACTTTTTCAGGTACCTGTTGGCCTTTTGAATATCTTCTTTGGAAAATTTTCTATTTAAGTTGGTTGCCCATTTTTAATCAGATTATTTAGTTTTGCTATTGAGTTGTGTGACTTAATATATTTTGGATATTAACCCCTTGTCAGATACATGATTTGCAAATATTCTTTCCCATGCTATAGGTTGTCTTTTTATTCTGTTGATCATTTATTTTGCTGAATAGAAGCCATTTAGTTTGATGTAGTCCCTCTTGTTTTTTTATTTTATTGCTTATGTTTTAGCTTTTATATACACTACAAAAATTCATTTGAAAGATCCACCCCAAGAACCATTTTTTTCTATATTTCTTCTAGGAGTTTTATGGTTGCAGATCTTACATTTACATCATTAATTCATTTCAAGTTGATTGTTATGAGTAGTGTAAGATAATGGTCTAGTTTCATTCTTTCATGTCAATATCCATCTCCCAACACCATTTAGTAAAGAGGTTGTCTTTTATCCATTGAGTTTTTTGGCTCCCTGGTCAATATTGGTTGACCATACATATATGTGGAGTTTCTTTTCTGGGTTCTCAATTCTGTTCTATTGATCTACATATCTCTTTATGCCAGTATTTTAAAATACTATTTTATGACTTTATGCATAATCCTGTTTGTTGTATTTTGTGTCTCTTAGAATGGTTTTTCTGCATCCTGTAAGTTTGTTTGGTGTTTCCAGTTTCAGTTGTCTCAAGATGCTTTTGTATCCTCCTTTTAATTTCTTCTTTGATCCCTTCACTGTTCAGAAGTGGTATTTAATTTCTATATACTAATGAATTTCCAGTTTTCCTCTTGTTACTGATTTCTAGTTTTCTAGTTTCATATCATGTGATCAGAGAAGACACTTGATAGGATTTTAATACTTGAATTTGTTGAGACTTGTTTTGTTTTCTAACATATGCTCCATCATAGAAAATTCACTTGTGCTTCAGAAGACTGTATTCCACTATTGTTGGGTAGAACAGTCTGTATATGCTTGTTAGGTCCACTTGATCAAATCTGTTTACTTATTGATTGTCCAATAACATACCTATTGTTGAGAATGGAGTTTTAAAATCTCCAATTCTTGTTATTTTTCTGTATAGTTCACCTTTTAGTTCTGTTTTTGCTTATATATTTTGGTGCTCTGATGTCAGATGCATAGATATTTACAATTGATTTATCTTCTGGATCAATTGACCTCTTTATCATTATAAAATGATCCTTCTCTCTTTTTACCATTTTTAACTTGTTTTATTTTGTCTTATTAATTATAGCTACCCATGCTTTTTTTGGACTTTCCAGGTGGCACAGTGATAAAGAATCTATTTACAAATGCAGTAGACTCAACAGATGTGGGTTCAATCCCTGGGTTGGGAAGATCCCCTGGAGTAGGAAACAACAACCCACTGCAGTATTCTTGCTTGGAAAATTCCACGGACAGAGAAGCCTGGTGGGCCAGAATCCATGCTGTCACAGAGTCAGACGTGGCTGAGCACACAGAACATGATTTTTATTGGTTACTTTTTGCTCGAAATATCTTTTTTTAAAAATCTGATCACTCTCAGTCGGTATGTGATTTTAAAGCTAAAATCAGTCTCTTAACATACTGTTAAATCTGGATTTTTAAATCCATTCAGCCATTCTGTGTTTTTCAGTTGAAAAATCTAGTTCATTTATGTTTCAAGTAATTATTATCAGTAAGGACTTATGCCTTTTGTTTATTGTTTTCTGGATGTTTTCTAGACCCACTGTTTCTTTCTTTTTTTTTTTTTTTTCTGATCCTTATGTCTTTTTTGGTGTAATTTAATGTCTTATGGTATGAGTATAATTTCACATCTTTATCTTGTTCTTGTGCATAGCTACTTCTGGGTTTCTCTTATTATTGTCATGAGGCTTATATAAAATAGCTTAAAATTAGAGCATTCTATTTTTAACATCTTTTTAAAAACTGATAACTTGATAACATTCCTAAATGTTACATTTTTACTTCTCCTCTCCCTTACATATTAAGTTGTTGATATTACAGTTTACATATTTTTATATTATGTATCCAGTATCAAAGTATTATATTAATGCTTTTTACTTATTTTCTAACTTTTTATCTACAGCTGTAATTTAATTACACAGCTGTAACTTAATTTACAGAATCTAACTTTGATTATATATTTATCATCATCACTGAGTTTGATGTAGCCATATGTTTTTATGATGTCATTTAGCATCCTTTTTTCTTCCACTGAAAGAAACCCCTTTAGAATTTATATTAAGCGATGTGTAGAGGTAATGAATTTCCTCAGCTTTTGTTTGTTCAGGAAAGTTATTATCTCTCCTTCTTTTCAGAAGTACAGCTTTGCTGGGTATAGAATACTTGGATGACAGATCTCCCCTCGACCCCACTTTCAGTGTTTTGAATATATCATCCCACTCTCTCTTGGCATGCATAGTTTCTGTTGAGAATTCTGCCTAATATCTTATCATGTTTCCTTGTATGTAACATGTCCCTTTTTGCCTGCTGCTTTCAAAAAATTATGTTTTCCTTGACTTGAAAATTTAATAATAATGTGTCTCAGTGAACCCTATTCAGGTTTAAACGATTTAGAATCCTTTGGGCCTCATAGATCTGGATATCCATTTCTTTCTCTGGGTTTGCAAAGTTTTATCCATTATTGCTTTACATATAGTTTCTGTCCCTTTCTATTTCTCTTCTCCTTTTGGGGTTTTTCTAATATTTTTTTGTCTTTTGATGTTATCACCTATGTCCAATAGGTTTTCTTTACTTCTTTAAAATATTCCTTTTGCTTTTTGTTCCTCTAACTAGATAACTTCAGGTGTCCTGTCTTCTGGTTGAATGGTTCAGCGGTCATTCTGGTTGAATGATATGGTCAAGACTGCTGTTGAAACTCTTTATTGAATCTTCAGTGATTCTATCACTGTATTCTTCTGTTCCAGGATTTTCATTTTTTAGGAGGGGAATGGGTTCTACTTCTTTAAACCTTTCTCTTTTTCCCATGCATTGTTTTTCTAGTTTTGTTGTTTGTGTGTTCTTGAAGTTAAGTAAATTTCTTTAAGAGGAATATTCTGAATTCTTTGTATGACAGTTCATAAATCTTCATTTCTTTGAGGGTAAATTCAAACATAAATGTGTGCTAAGCTCTCTGAACATGTGGGGCCACTGTCTTGTCTCTGCAGGCACTGAGTCACTGGTCAGGCTCACTATTAAAGTGCTGCTGTGGTTGATGCTATAGGGTGGGCTACAGAGATCTCTACAAGCTCTGCTGAGGTTTCCTGGTTGGCAGGTTTGGAGGCTGGGTTCAGCAGTGGGTGCAGACATGGATTACCTTCACTAATGCAGGTCAGGAACTTCAGAGCAGGCCCCAAGGTTGGCAAGACTCTACTTTGGGGAGTGAAATAGGCAGAACTGTGTATCAAGCTCTCAGGCCAGATTGGGTCATCAGCTGGTTCTGCACAGGGGCAGACCTGCTGGCTGAGGTCACATCTGAAGTGTTACTGGACTGAGCAGCTTCCTGGGTCTCAGGTCAAACCTCCTGGTCAGATGAGGAGCTACACTCAGCAGTGGGCAGAGCTATGAATTAACTCCCCAGTCTGGGGAGAGCAGCAGAACCTGTTCCAAGGCAACAGTGCTTTTTGTTTGGGGACTTGACTCAAGCCAAGCTGTACTCCCAAGTTCCCTGAACAAAAGAGGCCACTGGCTTTGTTCTGAAGATGGTGAATGCTACTGGCTAAGTTCTTAGTTCCAGTGTTGCTAGGATAAGTAGCTTCCTGGTTGTTTCAGCCAGGTGTCTAGTTGGGATAGCCAAGAGCTATACCCAGCAATGGGCAAGGTATGACTTAATTCCCCTGCCTATAAGGAGAGGAAGACCAGGCTCTGAGATGGCAAGGTTTTTCTTTTGGAGTGCCAAATAAAGCAGACCTGTACCCCACCAAATTCCCTGATTGGACTGCACCACCATCTTGTCTCTACAGAGGAGCACAGTCACTGGTTGAGATTTCTGTCAATATTTAGTCACTGGGACTAGGAACTTGGGGCTTCTCAGTAGCACAGTGGTAAAGAATCTACCTGCTAATGCAGGAAACACAGGAGACATGGGTTAGATCACTGGGTCAAGAAGATCTCCTGGAGGAAGAAATGGCAACCCACTCCAGTATTTTTGCCTGCATAATTCCATGGACAGAGGAGCTTAGTGGGCTGCAATCTGTGGGGTTGCAAAGAGCTGTACATGACTGAGCACACACAGGTGCACGCACGTTCACACACACACACACACACACACACACACAAACACACAATAAGAACTCAATCTGCCAAGATCTAAATGCTGGTTGCTGCAAGACCCTCCCTTCTTCTCCATCACAATCCAGTTGCCCATGGTCAAGCCCTGCAGATTTCCACACCATTCCCATGGGATGGGACCCAAGTGGGCCTCCTCAGAAGCAGCTCACAATGCTGGGGAAGCAGGATGTCTGCCAGAGCCCTCATTTTGCCCCCTGGAGAAGTCATAGGATCAGGGAGGTTCTCTTAGCTTCCTAATACAATTTGTCTCAGTGTGGCACAGGGGATATGCTCCTACCTCACGCCTGTGTTCTAAGGTTTTCAAGATGGTATATTGTTCATAAATAGTAATTAGTTATTCCTGTGAGGGGGAGCAAAGTCAAGAATGATCTGTGTCACCATCATGGTGCCATCATTCCTCCCATACCAGTGTTCCTAGTTCTTCTATCTGTCCAGAGACATGTAAGGATTATATGGCTTTGTACCTTTGAGGTTCAGCATAGCCACATGACTGTCTTTATCTAGTGAAATGTTACTATGAATTATCTGAGTTACCCTGAAGCCTGGTATTGAGATGTTGATGTCATAAGATGATGGCATCTCTAAAAGATTGGATCCTTGTGGAACTACAGAGAGCAGAGTCCCCCTACCCCAATTCAATCCGCCATGAAGCCTGCACAAGAAATACTCCTAGGACTTCCCTGGTGGTTCAGTGGTTAAGAGCACGGTCCCAATGTAGGCAGCTCAGTTTCAATCCCTGGTCAGGGAACTAGATCTGACATGCTGCAACTAAAGATCCTCCCATGCCACAACTGAGACTCCATGCAGTCAAATATATAAATTAATTTTTTTAAAAGAAATAATCCTTTGTTGTTTTAAGCCACCGAGAAGCAGGGTTTGAATGTTATTGCAGCAAAACCTAATCTATTCTGACAGATACACATGTCTTCCAAGCTCTATATTAGAGACTGAATCTGCAAAAATCTCTGAGACAGATATGATTATTTCCACTTTGTAAGTGAGAAAACTTACAAAGGTTTGGTCATTAACATACCATAAATCACACAATGAGTTAGAGTTGAAAGGGTTAAAAGAGGCAATGATCCATGTTTCTGAAGATAAGCCTTTGGGTTTTGATGCTGAAAAGAGTCATTGGTTTCTCCAAAGGAAAACTTTTTTGTAGGTTTTTGATCCCTCCCCTTAACAGCCTTAATCTTTGGAAAGAGAGGACATCCCAAAGACTGAGCTCTCAGCTGTGGTCAAATGAGAGTGCTAAGTCACTTCAGTCGTGTCCGACTCTGTGTGACCCCATAGAACCCCCGTCCCTGGGATTCTCCAGGCAAGAACACTGGAGTGGGTTGCCATTTCCTTCTCCAATGTGTGAAAGTGAAAAGTGAAAGTGAAGTCGCTCAGTCGTGTCCGACCCTTAGCGACCCAACGGACTGCAGCCTACCAGGCTCCTCCATCCATGGGACTTTTTAGGCAAGAGTACTAGAGTGGCTTGCCATTGCCTTCTCCGCAAATGAGAGTGAGGAATGGTGAAAGCAGAGGGCTGCAAGGGAATTGTATTTTAAAATAAGAAACTATAGAGACTTCTCTGGTGGTCCAGTGGTTAAGAATTCATCTTGCAATGCAGGGGACTTGGGTTCAATCCCTGGTTAGGGAACTAAGATCCCACACACCACCAGACAACTGAGCCTGCACTCCACAGTGAAAAACCCCATATGACACAACAAAGATTCCACATGCCACAGCTAAGACCCAATGCGGCCGAATAAATAAATACTCAAGAAACTCTACATGCAAAAAAAAAGGTTTTATCTGGAAACCAAAGCCGACAGGGGGCTGCAGATATGTCCCAGTGGATGGCAGCTGTCTGAAACAATAGCTGTTTGAATCATAGGTGATTAAGCAACGTCACAGTAGTGGATGAGGTCATGTAGATAAGTGTGCAACTGGAGAAAACAGAAGACAAAGGAAAAAGAAGGAATTCAAGGTATCAATTCTGGTGATTTAGGTTTTAACCAAGGTGAGACTGCACATTATCTTCATTGCCCAATGGAAATCCACAGAGGAATGACAATTTTTTTTTAAAATTTTAGTAAGTTTATAAGCTTTCAAGATGACTGGTCTATTATAATAAAACCGTTTCCTTACTTGACCTGCTGTGATCTACACAAGATAATGGAAGTGCTTGCTTCTACACAAAGAAAGAAAGGGATGATGTCCAACTTCATCTTCTTAAAATACTGTCCCATCTCTAAGCAAACCGACCAGCTAAACCAATTATCACTTTACCTGGAATGTTCTCCAACAGATGATGAAGACATATGGTCCGTAAACACAATCACTGTCTAAAAGTGAGCTATATAAACTTGCTGTTTTCTGCAGTAGAAAAATAATGTTAAAGGAGACAAAATGATATGCTTGGGGTCAAAAAGCTTGAGGTGGAACAGAGCAAGGAAGCCTTCTGCTCTCCCTCGACCTGCAGATGCTCATCCCAGTGGTTTTGTCTGATGTGCCACCATTCAGCTAAGATGCCCTCTTTTTCTCTTCCCTTACTTCCTTGATCTGCATCCTGATGATTGTCTTTTACTTCATTGCAGCAGCCCCCAAATTGGTCTTCCTGCCTCTGGTCTCCCCACTGCAATTCCATCTCCAGTAGAGCACTGAATGATTTTTCAAAATAACAATTGGATCACATCAGTACCCTGATGTTAAGGTCTTCCATGGTTCGCTATAACTCTTAGGAGAAACCAAAGCACCTCATGACACAGAAGGCCCTTCCCAGTCAGGCATCTCTCTATCCCTGTGGTTTTATGCCCTAGAATGTGCTCATGGACACCTTCCCCTTCAGTTCTGTGGGACCACGTGGAGTTTCCTTGGCCTGCATTTCCATTCGTCCTTTGTTTCCTTCCAGACTCCTATTTACCTTTCAAAATCCAAACCTGGCATTTCTTTCCCCAAGAAGCCCCCCTAGACATCCCACCCCACCCCAGCCTTTCTCAGAAGCATTTGATCCTCTGCTTCAGTTCTCTCTCAGTTTGACTGTCACCACCAATAAATTCCGAAGTCATTGAGATCAGGGAATCAGTCTCATTAATTTTTTATCATAAGACACAATATATCCAATCATGTAAATAATATAGGAACGGAGAGAAGAAGAGAGAGAAAGGAAAGAACCCCCCCACCAAAAAAAAGGAAAAAAGAAAAGAATTCACCAATTCCCACGTTCCCTATTGCTTGGTCCAGAGTCCTTTCTCCCATTTTTGTGGCTCTTCCAGCAATATCTGTAAATAAAATGTGTGTGTGTGCCCATTTTTTCAGTCTTGTCTGACTCTTTGAGACCCCATGGACTGTATTTCACCAGGCTCCTCTGTCCATGGAATTCTCCAGGTGAGAATACTAGAGTGGGTAGCCATTCTCTTCTCCAGGAGATCTTCCCAACCCAGGGATAGAGCCTGGGTCTCCTCAGTCTCCTGCATTAGCAGGCAGATTCTTCAGCACTAGTGACACTTGACCATGTATGTATTCTGATAGTAAAAATTATATTCCTATTTCATTTTCTGCTAGACCAAGAATAATAGTTAATACAGAAGTAACAGTCTTTCTACAGTGAGGTGTTCTTGCAGAGGTACTGCAAGTTCCAAACCGGATGTTTAAAGTTGAGCATTGACACAAGAGGCCCATACAAAGATGACCATATAAGAGTTTACTATAGAGTTATACAATCTTTAAATAGCATTTGTGGGTATAGAACTATCTTACTGGTATTCAGAAATACTTGGAATGCTATGCTAGGCAGATATTACTGCTTCCATCCTACAGAATAGGAAGTGTGAGAATCAGGCAATTCTTCAAGGCCACCTGGTAAGTCACTGGCAGAGCAGAGGACTTTATGTAGACCTCTGAACTTCACACCATTAAACTTCACTTTCCATACACCCTGCTGAGCCACTTTGCTTTAAAGAACAAGCAGGAAATTTCCTTGTCTTTACTGCTGCCCTGGGTTTGACTGCCCTTTGTTTGGGGTTTTACATTCAGCTCTCTATGCAAGTTGCTACAGCTCAGCACTTACCCACTAATCTTCTCCAAGGGAGAGAATAACAATCGTTTCCTTGGGCTTATGCTTTTTTTTTCCCCTAAGATCTCAAAATTACTATTTCCCAAAGATTTTCCCTGAAGTGTACTGTATAAAACAAGAGTGCATAAAAGAGAGAAAGAAAAGTCATTGGTCCTATGAAGCCAAGGACTCTTTATAACCAGAAACCAACTTCAAATGAAGATTTGACCCCTAACTTAAAAATTCATAGAGGAATTTTTGTATTTGTATGGGGGATTTCTGCTAAAATCTTTATTTCTCTAAGTGTCTCCCAGGCCTTTATCCGTTCATTTGTTCAGTCAGCTCATGATTTAGTGAATCTAAAGCTCCCCCACTGGGCCAGGCATTTTTTTATACATAAGACTTGTTTACTTGGAAGTTTAAAGTCTCAGATCTGGGGAGCATCTTAAATCTAATGGAGTCTCTCTTCCCTCTTCTTTCTGTTCATTCTTGAATTTTCTCTATGTTTCCATGCCAAGAGACTCTTCTGCCCAGGTCTGAATTGTTCTGCTGATGAGAGCTCATTACTTCCAGAGCTTCCTCAAGTTCAATAGGTTGCTACTTCCTCTTGGTCCGTTTTCGAAGCAGACAATTCTCTCACCCTCAGGGAAGGACAGAAACACAGAGAGGCCAACTCATTAGGAGACTTTGTACAGCTTCCCCCCTGGTACTGCAGTGGACTAGCAGACTCCGGCCGGTTCTAAGACAAAAGAGACCCAACTGTAATTAAATAGTCACAGGAAATCCTTGTGGGTTTCTGCTTTTGCACATTCAGGAGGACACTAATTAGGTGGGGAACCCTTGTAGGCAAGCTCCCTGGGCACAGCAGGTGCTGTTTGGAAGGCTTCCTCTCTGACCAGGAGCAGTGTTTGGACCCCTCATTGAGTCTCTAAATTGTGTTTGCCCCACTAATAAAGCCCTGACGGTGGGAGCCGGCAGACCCGCCTGCCCCTCTCCATCCGGGGCACGCTGCTGTCCCCCGGGGTGGGTTGCTGAGCATGAATGATCCCTTTGTCTTCATCTCAATGTTTTGTCAGGGCCTCAGAAGACAGTGGTGAATGAAAAACCACATGGTTCTGTTTTCTCTGGGATCAGACTGATTTCCTTAGGGCATCTCTCTCTCTCACACACACCGCCACACACACACCCCCACTTTGGGATCAACACACACACCCACACACACCCCTTTGGGATCAACACTATCCTTAGACTTCCAACTAATTACACCAACCTGTGGTTTTTGTTGTTGTTGTTTTTTTTAAAGAAGCACTGACAGACAACTTTTTTCCAGGGAGAACACCTTCTCAACCCAAGTTTAGTTATCAGCCAGGTGAAGAGAAAAAAGTGTAATTTCCTTTCCAATTAAAAGGCACACTGAGCCAAGACGAGCCACCTGTTTATACCAGGGAAGCTATGAAAATCTTCAGAAGAGGGCTGCAGTTTCTTGAATGAAGGAACAAATGAATAAACAGCTGAAGGTAGGAGAAAGGAAGAGGGTGAAGCAAAGTGTTTGACCCAAAGCTGTGCAGACATTACTGAATGTTTATCTGGCCCCTGGCGCTGGGTCAGGGTATCTCAACTACTGACATCTGGGACTGGATAATCCTTTGTTCTACAGGCTGTTCTGGGCATCTCTGCCTCCACCTATGAGATGCCAGTAGCAACGCCCCAACCCCAGTTGTGACCATCCAAAATGTCTCAGATCTTGTCAGCTGTCCATGGGATAGGGGATTAAGGAGCACAAATAATCATTCCCAGTTAAATAGTCACTGAATTCGATGAATCAAAAGGATGAGAGTTGAGAGACATCAAAAGAACGGGCCCTAGAGTTGGCAGCTGGCTAAGAATCCTAGCTTTGTCTATTCCTCCCTGAATCTACCTCATAAAGTCATGAGAATTAAATGAGAAGCCACACATAAGGTGCTCAGGACAACGTCCGGTCCACAGTGAATGCATGATAAACATTAACTGGTGTCAGTATCATCCGCACGATTATTTCTGCTATACACAGGGTGACAGACCTCTTTGCCTGAGAGTAAGATTCTCTCTTTAGACATCTGCTGGGCTCATGTAGTGTTGTTCACGTCAACCATCAATTGTGGAGTTTCCAGTCTCCCTGTTTCAGACTTAGGAACCGCAGGGAATGAGGATACTGGCATCACCCATGAACTCTTGGCTCCCTCCTGGGGTCTGCACAGGCCAGGGGCTGAGAAAGAAAGATGTTTCCCATGGAGGAGATAGCTGCTGACATTTTAACCAGTGCACTCAGCAGGCCTTAGGACCAGCCAGTGTCATAGGTCAGATTCCTGGTTCTCACAGTTTCCTTCTTCCAAAAGGAAAAGCCCCATGGTGCTAATCGGCTACCTTCAGCCTCCGGTTACAGCCTGGGAACCATGAGGGGTTCCAGCAGCCTGGTTGCTAAAAGATTCCCATGTATCACACAGCTGCTCACACCAACAGTCCCACGTGGCCTCAGCATGGCCCAAACTGGGCTCCCAGACCCGCCTCCCCTCCAGCCCTCTGCTGCTCTGTCTGCTTTATGTCGGCTTCTTGCCGTCCTCACCTTGTGCTCTAGGAAGTGTCTCTGCTGCTTTAAGATCAGAGATATGCAGCAGCCTCCTCACCATCCCCCATCTCCAGGGCATCCTCTAAACCACCAACCAGTATGCAACTGTGAGTTGTCTTCCCAGGCTTAAAAATCTTCGTGGCTCTCCATTTACTTTGGACTAAAGTCTTCATTTTGAAATATAAGCACTTAAATGTCCTTGCCCTTGCCTACCTCCCCTCATCTTTCAAGAAATATCCATCCTCACCACCCCACTTCAGCGTCTGTTCCTTGGGCAAACAACCCCAAACAATTCCCTGAAAATGTCCCACTCCTTCTCAGAACTGACTCATCCTCTCAGTCTTGTAAACAGGAGGCCCTTGACACCCAGGGATGTCAAGAGCCTTCAAAAGTGTTCAAGGTCTGGAAATATAGATGGATTGGATTACATATTTGAAAACAAATCAAAAGGAATAAACATTTAATTACACATTCACAAACCGATACATTGTAACTAGTCAAAGATAATTCAAGTTACAGAATTCTATATAAATACAAAAGATGAAATTATAGAAATAATCTTATTTCGCCAAAAGTGAAAATTGAGAGTGTAATATGAGCTGTGTGGGTTTATTTATGTTTGATATGAAATGAGGCGGGGTTCCTATCATCAGGAGAGACTTGAATGTGAAAAGGTTTTAAAATGTCTCTTTGAACCCTAGATCTTTGCATGTATTCTCTTTTTTCTCCTCGGTATTATAGAGATATAATTGACATGCAAAGTGGTATAAGTTTAAGGTGTACAGCAAAATGACTTGACATGTACATATTGTAAAATGATTACCAGAGTGAGTTTAGTTAACATTCATCATTTCATATAGTTACAGATCTTTTTTCCTTGTGATGAGAACTTTTAAGATTTACTCTTAGTAAATTTCAAATATATCATACAGCCCTGTTAACTATATTTATAATGTTGTACATTACATTACCAGCAATTATTAGTGGAAGTCTGTGTGTTTTGGATACTTTCACCCAATTCCCCCTGCCTCTGGTAACTATAAATCTGATCTCATTCTAGTAATTTAGGATTGTTCTTTTTGATTCTACACATGACTGAGATCATATAGTATTTGTCTTTCTCTGACTTATGCCCTCAGGGTCCATCTCTGTTCTCACAAGGGGCAGGATTTCCTTCTTTTTTATGGCTGAGTATTATTTAGGTGTATGTCGGTATATGCATGTGTACGTATGTATACATATGCACACACACACCTCATATACTTTATCTACTCATCTGCGGATTGGCACTTCGGATGTTTCCAAGTCTTGGCTATTGTAAATAATGCTGCAGTGAACACTGAGGGGCAGATATCTCTTTGACATAGTTATTTCATTTTCTTTGGACAATTCCCAGAAGTGGGATTGCTAGGTCACTTGAAATTTCTATTTTTGATCCTTTTCAGAACTTCCATGCAGTTTTCCATAGAGTCAATGCCGATCTAAATTCCCACCGACAGTGCACAAGGGCTCTCTTTTCTCCACAACGTCACCAGCATTTTTTACCTCTTGCCTTTTTGATAGCAGCCATTCTAACAGGCACAAGGTGATGTCTCATTGTGACTTTGACTTGCATTTCCCTAATATTAGTGATGTTGAGCACTTTTGTGTATTTGTTAGTCATTTGAATATTTTCTTTGGAAAAATGTCTCCATTTTAAAATTGGATAGAGGTTTTTTTACTATTGAGTTTTCTGAGTTTCTTATCTCTTTCAGACACTAACTCTGTAACAGATACATTATTTGTAAATACTTCCTCCTTTTCTGTAGTTTGCCTTTTCATCTTGTCGATCATTTCTTTTGCTGTGTGGGAGCTTTTTAGTTCAATGTAACCCAACTTGTTTTTTATTTTGCCACTTGCACTTTAGCTATCATATCCTAAGATCATTGCCAGGATTCAAGAAGCTTTTCCCTTATGCTTTCTTCTAGCATTTTATGGTTTTATGTCTTACATTTAAATATTTAATCCACTTTGAGTTAATTTTTGTGACTAGTGGAAGATAGGGGTCTAGTTTCATTCTTTTACATGTGAATGTCCAATTTTTTCCCAGCACTATTTATTGAAGAGACTGACTTTTCTCCATGGAATATTCTTGACTCCTTCGTGAAGTAGTAATTAATTGTATATGCATGATTTATTTCTGGGTTCTTGATTCTGTTCCAGTAGTCTAAGTATCTGTTTTTTATGTCAATATCATTCTGTTTTGATATATATCACAGGAAACTAGCCGATCTGATCACATGGACCACAGCCGAATGTGGTCCACTGGAGAAGGGAATGGCAAACCACTTCAGTATACTTGCCTTGAGAACCCCATGAACAGTGACAAAGGGCAAAATGATAGGATACTGAATGAGGAATTCCCCAGGTCGGTAGGTGCCCAGTATGCTACTGGAGCTCAGTGGAGAAATAACTATAGAAGGAATAAAGGGATGGAGCAAAAGCAAAACCAATACCCAGTTGTGGATGTGACCAGTGATAGAAGCAAGGTCCGGTGCTGTAAAGAGCAATATTGCATAGGAACCTGGAATGTTAGGTCCATGAATCAAGGCAAATTGGAAGTGGTCAAACAGGAGATGGCAAGAGTGAACGTCGACATTCTAGGAATCAGTGAATTAAAATGGACTGGAATGGGTGAATTTAACTCAGATGACCATTATATCTACTACTGTGGGCAGGAATCCCTTAGAAGAAATGGAGTAGCCATAATGGTCAACAAAAGAGTCCGAAATGCAGTACTTGGATGCAATCTTAAAAATGACAGGATGATTTCTGTTCGTTTCCAAGGCAAACCATTCAATATTACAGTAATCCAGGCCTATGCCCCAACCAGTAACGCTGAAGAAGCTGAAGTTAATCGGTTCTATGAAGACCTACAAGACCTTTTAGAACTAACACCCAAAAAAGATGTCCTTTTCATTATAGGGGACTGGAATGCAAAAGTAGGAAGTCAAGAAACACCTGGAGTAACTGGCAAATTTGGCCTTGGAGCACGGAATGAAGCAGGGCAAAGGCTAATAGAGTTTTGTCAAGAGAATTCACTGGTCATAGCAAACACCCTCTTCCAACAACACAAGAGAAGACTCTACACATGGACATCACCAGATGGTCAACACCGAAATCAGATTGATTATATTCTTTGCAGCCAAAGATGGAGAAGCTGTATACAGTTAGCAAAAACAAGACCAGGAGCTGACTGTGGCTCAGATCATGAACTCCTTATTGCGAAGTTCAGACTTAAATTGAAGAAAGTAGGGAAAACCACTAGGCCATTCAGATATGACCTCAATCAAATCCCTTATGATTATACAATGGAAGTGAGAAATAGATTTAAGGGACTAGATCTGATAGATAGAGTGCCTGATGAACTCTGGACGGAGGTTTGTGACATTGTACAGGAGACAGGGACCAAGACCATCCCCATGGAAAAGAAATGCAAAAGAGCTAAATGGCTGTCTGAGGAGGCCTTACAAATAGCTGTGAAAAGAAGAGAAGCGAAAAGCAAAGGAGAAAAGGAAAGATATAAGCATCTGAATGCAGAGTTCCAAAGAATAGCAAGGAGAGATAAGAAAGACTTCCTCAGTGATCAATGCAAAGAAATAGAGGAAAACAACAGAATAGGAAAAACAAGAGACCTCTTCAAGAAAATTAGAGATTCCAAGGGAACACTTCATGCAAAGATGGGCTCGATAAAGGACAGAAATGGTATGGACCTAACAGAAGCAGAAGATATTAAGAAGAGGTGGCAAGAATACACAGAAGAACTGTACAAAAAAGATCTTCCCGACCAAGATAGTCACGATAACGTGATCACTGACCTAGAGCCAGACATCTTGGAATGTGAAGTCAAGTGGGCCTTAGAAAGCATCACGACGAACAAAGCTAGTGGAGGTGATGGAATTCCAGTTGAGCTATTTCAAGTCTTGAAAGATGATGCTGTGAAAGTGCTGCACTCAATATGCCAGCAGATTTGGAAAACTCAGCAGTGGCCACAGGACTGGAAGAGGTCAGTCTTCATTCCAATCCCAAAGAAAGGCAATGCCAAAGAATGCTCAAACTACCGGACAATTGCCCTCATCTCACACGCTAGCAAAGTCATGCTCAAAATTCTCCAAGCCAGGCTTCAGCAATATGTAAACCGTGAACTCCCAGATGTTCAAGCAGGTTTTAGAAAAGGCAGAGGCACCAGAGATCAAATTGCCAACATCCGCTGGATCATGGAGAAAGCAAGAGAGTTTCAGAAAAACATCTATTTCTGCTTCATTGACTATGCCAAAGCCTTTGACTGTGTGGATCACAATAAACTGTGGAACATTCTGAAAGAGATGGGAATCCCAGACCACCTGACCTGCCTCTTGAGAAACCTGTATGCAGGTCAGGAGGCAACAGTTAGAACTGGACATGGAACAACAGACTGGTTCCAAATAGGAAAAGGTGTACGTCAAGGTTGTATATTGTCACCTTGCTTATTTAACTTATATGCAGAGTACATCATGAGGAACTCTGGGCTGGAAGAAGCACAAGCTGGAATCAAGATTGCTGGGAGAAATATCAATAACCTCAGATATGCGGATGACACCACCCTTATGGCAGAAAGTGAAGAGGAACTCAAGGGCCTCTTGATGAAAGTGAAAGAGGAGAGTGAAAAGGTTGGTTTGAAGCTCAACATTCAGAAAACAAAGATCATGGCATCTGGTCCCATCACTTCATGGGAAATAGATGGAAAAACAGTGGAAACAGTGTCAGACTTTATTTTTTTGGGCTCCAAAATCACTGCAGATGCTGATTGCAGCCATGAAATTAAAAGACGCTTGCTCCTTGGAAGGAAAGTTATGACCAACCTTGATAGTATATTAAAAAGCAGAGACATTACTTTGCCAACCAAGGTCCGTCTAGTCAAGGCAATGGTTTTTCCCGTGGTCATGTATGGATGTGAGAGTTGGACTGTGAAGAAGGCTGATCGCCGAAGAATCGATGCTTTTGAATTGTGGTGTTGGAGAAGACTCTTGAGAGTCCCTTATACTGCAAGGAGATCCAACCAGTCCATTCTAAAGGAGATCAATCCTGGATGTTCATTGGAGGGACTGATGCTAAAGCTGAAACTGCAATACTTTGGCCACCTCATGCGACGAGTTGACTCACTGGAAAAGACTCTGATGCTGGGAAAGGTTGGGGGCGGGAGGAGAAGGGGACGACGGAGAATGAGATGGCTGGATGGCATCACCGACTCTGTGGACATGAGTTTGAGTGTACTCCGGGAGTTGGTGATGGACAGGGAGGCCTGGCGTGCTGTGATTCATGGGGTCGCGGAGAGTCGGACACGACTGAGCGACTGAACTGAACTGAACTTTATAATTACCATGAAATCAGAAATTGTGATGCTTCTAGCATTGAATTTTAATGACTGATGTGGCTATTGGGCATCTTTTATGGATCTATATTTTTTCTACTTCTGTAATATTGGTATCAGAACACTGATAGTAATTGCACTGAGTCAATATTGGGCTTTGGATAGTAATCTTAAAAATATTAATTTTTCCTATCTGTAAACATATTATCATTTATTTAAGTTCAATTTTTTTTCATCAATGTCTTATAGTTTTCAGTGCAGAGATATTTCACCTCTTTAAATTTATTCCTAAGTATTATATTGTTTTAGATGCTATTGCAAATGGGATTGTTTTCTTTATTTTTCTTTTAAGTAATTCATTGTTAATGTATAGAAATGCTAATAAGTTTGTAAGTTGATTGTATCCTGCAACTAACTAATTTTGATGATTAGATCTAATGGGTTTTTAGTAGTCTTTAGGATTTTCTATATATAAATATAGAATGCAAATAGAGACAAATTTACTTCTTCCTTCTCAATTCTATGACTTCTTTCCTTTCCTCTCCTCCCTCTCTCCTTTGTCTAATGCCCTGGCTAAGACTTCCACTACAATGGTGAATAGGAGTGGTGAAAGTGAGTGCCTTTGTCTTATTTCTGATCTTAGAGAAAAGTTTTCAGCCTTTCACCACTGAGTGATGTTGCTATGGGTTTGTCATATATGACCTTTACTACACTTAAGTACTATACCTAATTTGTTGAAAGTTTTCATAAAAGGTTATTGTATTTTGTCAAATGTTTTTTCTGTGTTTATTTAGGCAACCAGATGATTTTTATCTTTCATTATATCAATGTGATGTACCACACATATTCATTTGTGTCTGTTGAAGCACCCTTGGATCTTGGGTGTAAATCCTATTCAGTCATGGTATATGATCCTTTTAAACGTGTTGCTGAACTTGGTTTCGGTGTATTTTGTTAAATTTTTGCATCTATGTTCGTCACAGATGCTTGTCTGGAGTTTTCTTGTAGTGTTCTCATGTAGCTTTACTATCAATGTAATTTGTAATGTTGGTGGTCCAACTGTGTGACCCCATGAACTATATAGCCCACCAGGCTCCTCTAGCCTTGAAAACTGAGTTTGGTACTGTTTCTTCCTCTAACTTTTTGGGAGAGTTTGAGAAGGATTGGAATTAATTCTTCCTTAAATGTTTGGGAAATTCATCAGTAAAGCCATCTAGCCCTGGATAGATGTTTATTTGTTGACAGTAACTTTGGTTTTTTGTTTTATTACTGATCCAAACTCCTAACTATTAATTGGTCTGTTTAGACTTGCTTTTTGTTCCTAATTCAGTCTTGGTAGGCTCTAATTTCTAGAAATTTATCTCTTTCTTCTAGGTTTTCCAGTTGGTTTGCTTCCCTGATAGTTCAGTTGGTAAAGAATCCACCTGCAATGCAGGAGACCCCGGTTCGATTCTTGGGTCAGACAACTAGGCTGTCCAGTTGGTTGTCATATAGATGTTCATAGTACCCTCTTATGAACCTTTTCTATTTCTGAGGTATCAGTTATAATGTTTCTTCTTTCATTTATAATTTTGTTAATATTCCTCTCTGGTTTTTCCTCATAAGCCTATGTAAAGGTTTGTCAATTTTGTTGATCTTTTTTCAAGGAACCAACTCTTAGTTTTGTTAATCTTTTCTGTTGTTTTCCTGTTCTTAGTTTATTTCTGTTATAATCATTATTATTCCCTTCCTTCTGCTACCTTTGAGCTAACTCTGTTCTTCCTTTTTAGTTCTTTGAGGTATAAAGTTAGGTTGTGGTTTGGTTTTTGGTTTTTTTTTTTCAGATCTTTCTATTTACTTCAAGTATGCGCTTATAGCTATAAATGTCTCTTATTTATGCATCCCATGGGCTTTGATTTTTTTATCTTTATTTCTCTTAAGATATGTTTTAAGTTCCTTTTTAATGTTTGATCTATAGGTTTTTCAGAAAAAGTGTTAATTTACACATATTTGTAAATCTTCCAATTTTCCTTCTGTTACTGACTTCAAGGTTTATATCATGTATCATTTATATAATTCAGAGAAGACATGCCATATGATTTCTGTCTTATTCAATTTGCTAATACTTGTTGTCTAACATATGATCTATCCGAGAAAATGTCTTCTGTATGTTTAAAAAAATGTATATTCTTGTTTTCAGAATGTTTTCTGTGTCTGTTAGATCTATTTTGTCTATAGTGTTGTTCAAATTCTCTGTTTTCTTATTTATTCTCTCGATGAAGAATGCATTGTTGAGAGTGGCATATTGACATCCACAACTATTATTATTGCTTGTTATTTTAGTCTTATTAGTATAGCATGATATATTTTGATGCTCCAATATTCAGTCCATGAATATTTAGTTACTTTACTTTCTTGAAACCTTGACCCTTTTATCATTATATAATGACCTGTTTTGTGTTTTTAACCATTAGAAGTTTAAACTCTGATAAAGGCATAGCTAGTCCCACTTTTATGTTGTTACCATTGCTTGGCATGCCTTTCTTGATTCCTTCATTCTCCATCTAGGTATGTCTTTGAAGCTAGAGAAAGTCTCTTGTAGGCAGGATATTGTTGCATCTTATTTTTAATTCATTCAGTCATTATATGTCTTTTGACTGGAGAATTAAATTTCTTAAATTTAATAAGTTTAATTTATTAAATTCATTTATTAATTAAATTCATTTACTTAAAGTAATGATTGATACATAAGGCCTTCATACTACCATTTTATTAAACATTTTCTGTTTTTAGTTCCTTTTTTCCATTTTTTCCTGCAGTTGTCTTTTCTGATATGATGACTTTTTTTTGGTAGGTATGCTTTGACTTCATGATCTTTTGTGCAGCTACTACACTTTTTAATTTGTGGTTACCATGAGGCTTACATATATTAAACTATAACACCCTATTTTAAACTGATAACAACTTAACTTTAGTAGCACGTCTAAACTTTACATTTTTACTTCCCTCCTCACTTTAGTTTAGTAATAGGTGGCGCAGACGCGGGAGATGCCGGGGCGCAACCGACCAGGCAAAGAGGCGCGGCCGAGAGGAACTACTCCACGCCTGAGACCAGGGCCAGTGGCTGAGAGGAGCTGCCCCACATCCAACAGGCAGTGGCAGCGCGGGCGCAGGAGGGCCCAGAGGAGCTACTCCACGTTCAAGGTCAGAAGGGGCGGCCTTGAGGAAATGCCCCTCATCCAGGGTAAGGTACAGCGGCTGCACTTTGCTGGAGCGGCTGTGAAGAGATTTTCCACGACCGAGGTAAGAGAAACCCAAATAAGATGGTCGGTATTGGGAGGGGGCATCAGAGGGCAGACATACTGAAATCATAATCACAGGAAACTAGTTGATCTGATCACATGACCACAGCTGAATGTGGTCCACTGGAGAAGGGAATGGCAAACCACTTCAGTATATTTGCCTTGAGAACCCCATGAACAGTATCAAAGGGCAAAATGATAGGATACTGAATGAGGAATTCCCCAGGTCGGTAGGTGCCCAATATGCCACTGGAGATCAGTGGAGAAGTAACTCTAGAAGGAATAAAGGGATGGAGCAAAAGCAAAACCAATACACAGGTGTGGATGTGACCGATGATAGAAGCAAGGTCCGGTGCTGTAAAGAGCAATATTGCATACGAACTTGGAATCAAGGCAAATTGGAAGTGGTCAAATAGGAGATGGCAAGAGTGAACGTAGACATTCTCGGAATCAGTGAATTAAAATGGACTGGAATGGTGGAATTTAACTCAGATGACCATTATATCTACTACTGTGGGCAGGAATCCCTTAGAAGAAATGGAGTAGCCATCATGGTCAACAAGAGTCCGAAATGCAGTACTTGCATGCAGTCTTAAAAGCGACAGAATGATTTCTTTTCGTTTCCAAGGCAAACCATTCAATATTACAGTAATCCAGGCCTATGCCCCAACCAGTAACGCTGAAGAAGCTGAAGTTGAACGGTTCTATGAAGACCTACAAGACCTTTTCGAACCAACACCCCAAAAAGATGTCCTTTTCATTATAGGGGACTGGAATGCAAAAGTAGGAAGTCAAGAAACACCTGGAGCAACAGGCAAATTTGGCCTTGGAGCACGGAATGAAGCAGGGCAAAGGCTAACAGAGTTTTGTCAAGAGAATTCACTGGTCATAGCAAACACCCTCTTCCAACAACACAAGAGAAGACTCTACACATGGACATCACCAGATGGTCAACACCGAAATCAGATTGATTATATTCTTTGCAGCCAAAGATGGAGAAGCTGTATACAGTTAGCAAAAACAAGACCAGGAGCTGACTGTGGCTCAGATCATGAACTCCTTATTGCCAAATTCAGACTTAAATTGAAGAAAGTAGGGAAAACCACTAGACCGTTGAGGTATGACCTAAATCAAATCCCTTATGATTATACAGTGGAAGTGAGGAATAGATTTAAGGGACTATATCTGATAGAGTGCCTGATGAACTCTGGATGGAGGTTCGTGACATTATACAGGAGACAGGGACCAAGACCATCCCCATGGAAAAGAAATGCAAAAAAGCAAAATGGCTGTCTGAGGAGGCCTTACAGATAGCTGTGAAAAGAAGAGAAGCGAAAAGCAAAGGAGAAAAGGAAAGATATAAGCATCTGAATGCAGAGTTCCAAAGAATAGCAAGGAGAGATAAGAAGCCTTCCTCAGCGATCAATGCAAAGAAATAGAGGAAAACAACAGAATAGGACAAACAAGAGATCTTTTCAAGAAAATTATAGAGAAATCAAGGGAACATTTCATGCAAAGATGGGCTCGATAAAGGACAGAAATGGTATGGACCTAACAGAAGCAGAAGATATTAAGAAGAAGTGGCAAGAATACACAGAAGAACTGTACAAAAAAGATCTTCATGACGAAGATAATCACGATGGCATGATCACTCACCTGGAGCCAGACATCCTGGAATGTGAAGTCAAGTGGGCCTTAGAGAGCATCACTATGAACAAAGCTAGTGGAGATGATGGAATTCCAATTGAGCTATTTCAAATCCTGAAAGATGATGCTGTGAAAGTGCTGCACTCAATATATGCCAGCAAATTAGGAAAATTAAGCAGTGGCCACAGGACTGGAAAAGGTCAGTCTTCATTCCAATCCCAAAGAAAGGGAATGCCAAAGAATACTCAAACTACTGCACAATTGCACTCATTTCACATGCTAGTAAAGTCATGCTCAAAATTCTCCAAGCCAGGATTCAGCAATATGTGAACCGTGAACTCCCAGATGTTCAAGCAGGTTTTAGAAAAGGCAGAGGCACCAGAGATCAAATTGCCATCATCCACTGGATCATGGAGAAAGCAAGAGAGTTCCAGAAAAACATCTATTTCTGCTTCATTGACTATGCCAAAGCCTTTGACTGTGTGGATCACAATAAACTGTGGAAAATTCTGAAAGAGATGGGAATACCAGACCACCTGACCTGCCTCTTGAGAAACCTGTATGCAGGTCAGGAAGCAACAGTCAGAACTGTACATGCAACAATAGACTGGTTCCAAATAGGAAAAGGAGTGCGTCAAGGCTGTATATTGTCACCTTGCTTATTTAACTTATATGCAGAGTACATCATAAGGAACGCTGGGCTGGTGAAGCACAGGCTGGAATCAAGATTGCTGGGAGAAATATCAATAATCTCAGATATGCAGATGACACTACCCTTATGGCAGAAAGTGAAGAGGAACTCAAAAGCCTCTTGATGAAAGTAAAAGAGGAGAGTGAAAAGGTTGGCTTGAAGCTCAACATTCAGAAAACAAAGATCATGGCATCTGGTCCCATCATTTCATGGGAAATAGATGGAAAAACAGTGGAAACAGTGTCAGACTTTGTTTTTTTGGGCTCCAAAATCACTGCAGATAGATGCTGATTTCAGCCAGGAAATTAAAAGACGCTTACTCCTTGGAAGGAAAGTTATGATCAACCTTGATAATATATTAAAAAGCAGAGACATTACTTTGCCAACAAATGTCCGTCTAGTCAAGGCTATGGTTTTTCCCGTGGTCATGTATGGATGTGAGAGTTGGACTGTGAAGAAAGCTGATCGCCGAAGAATTGATGCTTTTGAACTGTGGTGCTCGGGAAGACTCTTGAGAGTCCCTTGTACCGCAAGGAGTTCCAACCAGTCTATTCTAAGGGAGATCGATCCCGGGTGTTCATTGGAAGGACTGATGCTAAAGCTGAAACTGCAATACTTTGGCCACCTCATGCGACTAGTTGACTCACTGGAAAAGACTCTGATGCTGGGAAGGGTTGGGGGCGGGAGGAGAAGGGGACGACGGAGAATGAGATGGCTGGATGGCATCACCGACTCTGTGGACATGAGTTTGAATGAACTCCGGGAGTTGGTGATGGACAGGGAGGCCTGGCGTGCTGTGATTCATGGGGTCACGAAGAGTCGGACACGACTGAGCGACTGAACTGAACTGAACTAATAGCAGACTATTATAGTTCTGGAAATATTTAATACATTGGTTTTTTCATTTTTAAAGTAGAGTTGTAAGTGAACTGCATACCACTCTTTCCATATTAGAGAATCTGATTTGACTATATACTTACCATTACAAGTGAATTTTACACTACCTTCATAAATTTTTAATAATGTTAATAATTGTCTTTTAACTCCACTCAAAGAACTCCCTTTAGCATATCTTTTATGGCCAGTTTAATTGTAATGAACCCCTTCACTTTTTGTTTGTTAGAGAAAATTGCTATGTGTCTTATTTCTGAAGGAGAGCTTTGCTGGGTAGATGATTCTTGGTTGACAACTTTTTTCTTTCAATATTTTGATTGTATCATCCCATTCTCTCCTAGTCTGAAGAGTTTCTATCAAGAAATTTGCTGATAATCTTATGGGGTTTCCTTATCTGTAACTTTCTTCACTTTATATGTTTGCTGCTTTTAGAATTATTATTATTATTATTTTACTTTTAGTTTTGACAGTTTAATGTATGGTGTTACCCTACTCATGTTTAACCTGTTTGGAGTCCTTTGGGCCTCATGAATCTGTATGACTGCTCCCCCCACAAGTTTGGGAAGTTTTCAGATCTTGCTTTAAGAGTTACTTTGTTTCTTTCTTTTTGTCTTCTCCCTGTGGAATTCCCATGATGTGCTTATTTTTTCCTTTAATGATTTCTCATGTCTTTTTCTTTTCTGCTTCTCTGACTGGATAATTCCAAATGCTCTGTCTTCTAGATCACTGATTATTTCTTCTGCATGACTGAGTCTACTATTGAAGCTCTTATGAATTCTTCAGTTCAATATTTGTGTCCTTCATCTCTAGAATTAATGTTTGGAGTGTGGGTTTTTTTTGTTTTGTTTCATTTTTTTAATGGTTTATCCCTTTGTTGAACTTCTTGTTTGGTTCATGCTGTGTTTCCCTAATTTCTTTATGCTGTCTGTCTGTTCTTGTAGTCCTTAAATTTCTTTAAGAAAATTATTCTGAAAATTTTGTCTCACAGTTTAAAGTTCATAGATATTCATTTCTTGAGTCAGTTATTGGTGCTTTATTGGTTTCCTTTTGTTGTCATGTAAACCTGATTTTTCATGACTCTTGATTCTTTAAATTGGTATCTGCATTTGAGTAAGTCGTCCCCTTTTCTAGACTTCACATTTTCACTTCAGCAAGACATTTCTTATAGTCATCTCAGCTTGGGACTCTGGACATGTCAGCTGGTAGCATCCTTGGGAAGTGGGACTTGCTGTCTGGGTCTATTTGGTGCAAGGCCACTGCCCAAGATCTAAAGGTGGATGGGGGTGCTGCTGACTAAGAACATTTGGATAAGACTGTTTTCTTGGCTTCTTGTTTAGTGCAGCTGTAGGATGTGCTCTGCAGTGGCCCAGATTCTTGGTCAGGCTTTCTAGATGGTAAGACTGGGTACTATACTCAGCCAGTAGGTAGGGCTATGAATTAGCTTCACAATCCTCTGTTGTCAGGTGGAGGAACAGAATGGGCACCATGATCATCACAGTTGACTGTTAAAGAACCCATATATGGCAGGAATACACACACAATTCCCCAGGCAGAAGGTGCCACAGGCTTTGCTCTTCAGGCTGGGTGAGGCACTGGCTGTGCTCTCTGTTCATCTGCTACTGTATGGAAAGCCACAGGATGGGCTACCCAGCTTTCCATGTGCTCTGTCTAGGTTTCCTTGTCGAGCAGGCTGAAGGCTATTTTCAGCAGTGTCAGAGCTTTGAATTTGTTTTCCTACTTGTGCAGGACCACCATATAGCCCTTATGGTCCTTGTTTGGGACCAAATTAGACAGAACTATGCAGACATGTTCTATGCACCTGACTATGCAGATGGGCAAGGCCACTAGCCAGACTCCACTCTATTCAGGGTTACAGGATGTGTTACAGATTTCCAGCAACCCTGGTTAAGCTTCCTGGGCTAGGTGGGTGGGAGGATATATTCAACTGTGGGTAAGGCTGTAAATTCGATTCCCTGTCCAGATGGGGCCACAGAATAGACCCCAGGACTGGCTAGGCATTTTGTTTGGGGACCAAATCAGGTGTGATTATGGACCAATCCCTCTGGCTGGAACAAGTCACTGACTTGGGTCTGCAGATAGGCAGAGTCACTGGCAATACTCTCTACTAAAATGCTACTGAGCTAAGGTTCTTTCCATGTGCTCTGGCCATGAAACAACCTCCCTGTTTAAAAGGCGTGGCTGAACTGGCTTTAGGACCAAAACAGCTTATTTTTGGATTCTTGAATCATGCAGACCAACTCCCTGATGCAATTCTCTGCTCAGACCGGGTCACCAATGGCCCTGTAGATAAGCAGTGCCCCTGGGATATACTGAGGCACTGTTGCAGTAGGCACTTGGTTTGCCAAAATTTGAGCACTGGTTGCTGTAAGCCTCATTGTCTTCCATCACTACCTGATTCCCAGTGTTCAGATTTCACAGACTGACCCACAATCTATATAAAATGAGATGCAAGTCGGCCTCCTGAGAAGCATTCTACAATGCCAGGGTAGCTGAACATCCACCCTTGGTGCTTTCACAACTGGAGGAACTGTAGGCTTGGTGCAAGGGGAGGTGGGCCCTCTTGGTGTGGGCTGCCCCAGTCTGGGGGAGAGGCAGTGCTCTCAGAGTGTAGGCACTCTTCATAATCTTCTAATGTGACCTATCTCCTTCTCTGTGGGGACAAACTTCAGCCTCACCTCCATGTTCTAGGATGTTTACACTCCTGTCCTGTCCATAGATAGCGGTCAGTGGTCTTCTCATAGGTTTTCTAAAGTCCAAAACAACCTATGTCACCATCTTGATGATGTCACTCTGTATCTGTTCTTTAGAACACGCTCTCTAGTCTCTATACTTGGTGTTAGGGAGTGTTCTAGTTTCATTCTTTTACAAGTGGCTGACCAGTTTTCCCAGCACCACTTGTTAAAGAGATCGTCTTTTCTCCATTGAATATTCTTGCCTCCCTTGTCAAAGATAAGGTGTCCATAGGTGCATGGATTTATCTCTGGGCTTTCTATTTTTTTCCATTGATCTATATTTCTATCTTTATGCTAGTACCATACTGTCTTGATGACTGTGGCTTTGTAGTAGAGCCTGAAGTCTGGCAGGTTGATTCCCCCAGTTCCATTCTTCTTTCTCAAGATTGCTTTGGCTATGTGAGGTTTTTTGTATTTCCAGACAAGTTGTGAAATTATTTGTTCTAGATGTGTGAAAAAACACTGTTGGTAGCTTGATAGGGATTGCATTGAACTTATAAATTACTTTGGGTAATATATTCATTTTCACAATATTTATTCTTCCAATCCATGAACATGGTATATTTCTCCATCTATTAGTGTCCTCTCTGATTTCTTTCACCAGTGTTTGATAGTTTTCTATATATAAGTCTTTTGTTTCTTTAGGTAAATATATTCCTAAGTATTTTATTCTTTTCATTGCAACGGTGAATGGAATTGTTTCCTTAATTTCTCTTTCTGTTTTCTCATTATTAGCGTATAGGAATGCAAGGGATTTCTGTGTGTTGATTTTATATCCTGCAACTTCACTATATTCATTGATTAGCTCTAGTAATTTTCTGGTAGAGTCTTTAGGGTTTTCTGTGTAGAGGATCATATCGTCTGCAAACAGTGAGAGTTTTACTTCTTCTTTTCCAATTTGAATTCCTTTTATGTCTTTTTCTGCTCTGATTGATGTATCTGTTCTTCAGAACATGCTCTCTAGTCTCTTTACTTGGAACATGGTTTCTTATTCCTCAAGAATCAACTTAGGTGGTATCCCCTCTAGAAAGCTACCCTGAGGTTGCTCTCTCACAGCCAACTTTCCCTCCAGGCTTCCTGTGTTCTCACTCAGAACCTCTCATACTCTCTATTTGTCTGTCTCTCTCACTAGATTATGGTGTGGAGGGGGTTAAAGAGGAAGAGGGCAATTAATGTTTTTCCTCTTGATTAAGCAGTCCCCTAGTGCCTGGAACTCACCGTACCATGACAATGATGATAGTTATCCAGGTGCACTCAACTGGTAGAATATTTCTTCTGTTTCTGTGGCTGCATCAGGTCACCCTATGCTCTGAGTATGGATCATGTCAGAACAGGTAGCCCTTAGCTGGAGAGGCAGATCATCATCATCAGTAAGATAAGGTTTCTCTCTCCAGGCCACATGGTAATAAATGAGACAGGCCTGTCTCAGATTCTGTTCCTCTTAATCACTAGTACCTCCAGGGCCTGGCATTGCCCCTCTGCATGAAATAAGATCCTGAGGGGATTTCTCAGGCTTAGAACAAGGGACCAGCTATGCTGGGGTTGTGGTGGCAATGAATGACTTTTGTGGCTGAGGAAATGTGGAAGGTGAAATTATGAGCAATCCAAGCATTGTGGCTGCAGTGCCTAAGGATACAGTAGAAATTTCACAAGACCCTGTTTCTTTTTCCCTCTTCATGGGTTGGAAAGGAAGGAAAAGGAGCCAGGAGAGGCATGTTCTTGGTTCATGAAACAGATGCTTTGTTTTTTTTGGTTTTGGTTTTTTTTATGATTGCTGAGAAAAACTGGGAAAAACAAGAAGTACCCTTGGGCAGTAAGAAAGAAATGGCTTTTGTGGGAGTCAAATTTGGGTTTGAATCCCAGCTCTGCCACTTACAGCCTATGTGATTTGGGAAGGTTAGCTAACTGCAACACGCCTCAATTTCATCCTTTGTAAACTGGGCATAACATAAATCTTGAGGGTTTGGTGTGAGTTCTGGAGTTCGTGTCTTCATTGTTTATGTTCAGTGACAGCACTGCTGTAGATTGTATGTGCTGGGTGAGAGTGATCCTGGTTCCACCACCATACCCCTCATTCCTTCACTTAAAATGGGTTTCCCATCTTTGGGAACACAATCATAAGAGAAAAATACTTTCCTAAGGAATCCTGCTTTCACAGACTCTAAAGCAAGTCATGGCAATGAACATGCTGCAAATGTTGGGATTTGATTTCATTCTGATTCTTCCTCCAGTTGACTGAAGACAACAATTACTCATGTGAGAGAGGCTACCAGAGATACTAGAGAAAGCCCTGGAGTGGGGGTTTGGACATCTGAGTTATAATCTCAGATCTACAACCTATCCATTAGATGGCTTTGGAGAAAAGGTAGCCATAATTCAGTTCAATCACTCAGTTGTGTCCAACTCTTTGTGACCTCATGAACCACAGCATGCCAGGCCTCCCTGTCCATCACCAACTCCCAGAGTCCACCGAAACCCATGTCCATTGAGTCCGTGATGCCATCCAACTATCTCATCCTCTGTCATCCCCTTCTCCTCCTGCCCTCAATCCTTCCCAGCATCAGGGTCTTTTCAAATGAGTCAGCTCTTTGTATCAGGTGGCCAAAATATTGTAGTTTCAGCTTCAGCATCAGTCCTTCCAATGAACACCCAGGACTGATCTCCTTTAGAATGAACTGGTTGCATCTCCTTGCAGTCTAAGGGACTCTCAAGAGTCTTCTCCAACACCACAGTTCAAAAGCATCGATTCTTCAGTGCTCAACTTTCTTTATAGCCATAATCAGTCTGTACAATTTCAGGGAATAGCACTGTTGACAGAAAACTTTGCAAACAACACATAAAGTTTCTCACATGTATGGCACTTCTGTTATGCACTGGGAGGTATACCAGTTGTACTGGCCTATGCTACTTCACTTTATCTTTTCATTGTTTCTAAGAGGGATGTCTTCACCAATAATTATCCTGGTTAACATAAGGGCTTTCACTTGAGACAGATTAAGTGAAAGATTGTGTGTATGTGTGTGTTCAGTTACGTCTGACTCTCTCGCAACCCCATGGACTACAGTACACCAAGTTCTTCTGTCCATGGGATTTCCCAGGCAAAAATACTGGAGTGGTTTGTCATTTCCTACTCCAGGGGAATCTTCCCAACCCATGGATTGAACTCATGTCTCTTGCATCTCCTGCATTGTTAGGCAGATTCTTTACCACTGCACCATCTGGAGAGCCCAAGTGAAAGATTATACAACCAATAAGTGAATGAGGATCTGAACACCCAGATCTGATTTCCAAAACTGATATCCCACCCCACTGGGCTCCCTAGACCTTAGGGTTAGAGTTATCAGACATAACAAATAAAACTAAATGACACCCAGTTAAATTTGCATTCCAGATAATGAACATATTTTTTAGTATAAGCATATCCAAAACATTTTAGTATAAATATATCCTCAGTATTACTTAAAATATTTTTTAAATTTATGTTAAATGCAAGTTTTGCTGGGCATCTTGTATTTTATTTGGCAAATCTCCTTAGGAGGCTCATGTCACATGAGCAGGTCAGAAGTGGTGTGCCCTGGCCTTTCCCTGGGCACATATGGCTATTCTCAGAAATGGGCCCTTCAGAAATAACAAACAATCTTCTATGATGGAAGTTGTAAGAATTTTAGAAAAATAAAGGGGAAGAAAATCTCCAGAGGTGATTTAGGTTGTGCTTCCTAGACAAACTTGATGTGGGTCTAGATACTTCAAAGGTGCAGAGCAAGAATTCCAAATCACAACTGATATACACAGTGGACAGAACACTAGGCTGGGCAAACTCAGCTTTACCCAGCAGCTCTCACTCCAAATGTTCCCGAGTCTCACCTGCAAGCCGTGGCAAGGACCTGACCTGGAAGCCAGTGTTACTACTGAGACCCACCACTAGCCCTTTATCCACAGCTCCTCTGCAGAATCAGCAGTGCTCTGAGGTATGATAATCCCATTTACTAACTGATATACTGAGATAGGAAGCTTCCCAGATGGCTCACTGGTAAAGAATCTGCCTGTGAATGCAGAAGATGAGGGTTTGATCGCTGGGTCAGGAAAATCCCCTGGAGAAGGAAATGGCACCCCACTCCAGTATTCTTGCCTGGAGAATCCCATGGACATAGAAGCCTGGTAGGCTACAGTCCAAGGGTCACAAGAGAGTCAGACACAACTAAATGACTGAGCTAGAGCTATACTGAGAGAGTAGGGGTCAAAGCCACAGCTCATGAGCAGTAGAGCTGGATTTGTCGTAGGTCTGTCTGAACCCTACACCAGCATCATGCTGAATAGTTCAGGGGAAGTCAGGTGCTCTATAACCCAATGTTCACGATTTTATAGTTTTTTGCTGAGTATTCCCACATAACAGAGATCAAACTGTTCTTTTTATATATCATGCTACCTGAATATTCTCCTCTGTGTGTTCATCTGTACCTGTCTTGACTCATCCTTCAAGGCCTATCTCATATCCTGTCTTTCATGAGCCTTGTTGATTCTTTCAGTGGGATGTGGCCCTTCCTTTGCACCCTAAAGTTTTCCCTGGCTTGTTTTCCAGTGGTCTACACATTTGGCCTCTAATTGTAGGAACTGGGCACTTCCTTGCCTACTGTGTACTTTATTAAGGGTCTTGCACAACTAGAGAAGACACATAGAATAGTGGCTAAGAATACAGGCTATCACATCCCACTACTGGGTACCACTTATTGGCTGTGAGGTCTTAGACAAATTGCATAACATCTCTGTGCTCAGTCACCTTATCTTACAATAGAGATGAAAATAAGAATGCCTATTGTTGTCATGAAAACCAAATGAGTATATGTGTATAAGGCACTTACAAAAATGCCTGGCCCATCGTAAGTGTTCAGTTCATATTATACTGTCTCTATTACTATTGTGATATCTATCATGATGGGAACTTTTAGTAGGTGCTAAGCCCAGAGCTGAGCAGCACACAGGCATCATGTCATTTCATCCCCACAACCACCTTGCAGGCAAGTACAACTCTCATTCACACAGTGAGTAAATCATGGAGTGAGGAGGCCAACCCTGGCTCACCATGGAGCGTATACTTTCAATCTCACTCCTTCTACTCTCGTATTTTCTTCTCTTTCTTATAGCTTTTTGGAAGTACTTCAACATGGTGAAGTGAAGTGAATTGAAATCACTCAATTGTGTCCGACTCTTTGCAACCCCATGGACTGTAGCTTACCAGGCTCCTCTGTCCATGGGATTTTCCAGGTAATAGTACTGGAGTGGATTGCCGTTTCCTTCTCCAACTTCAACATGGTAGCTGATTGCAACAACATGACTTTATCTTATTAACATAACCCATAAAGAGATATAAATATTTTCCCCCTTCATAGAATTGAATGCTACAGAATCAAAACTATCTTTGTGCATTTGTGCAAGTAGAGAATGTGTATAGCAAGGGTTTCATGAGGTCATTTAAGAGCAGGTGTAAGAGTTAGCCTGATCGAGCTTTCAATCTGTGAGCTGCCTTTCAGATACCATAACACTCCAGGCCTCAGATTCCTCTTTGGGTCATGAAGGGAGCAAAATAAATTAACTAGATTTGGAAGCATTTTGTATATTCCAATACCTTCAGTTCAGTTCAGTCGCTCAGTCGTGTCCGACTCTTTGCAACCCCATGAATCACAGCAAACCAGGCCTCCTGGTCCGTCACCAACTCCCGGGGTACACTCAAACTCATGTCCATCGAGTTGGTGATGCCATCCAGCCATCTCATTCCCTGTCGTCCCCTTCTCCTCCTGCCCCCAATTCCTCCCAGCATCAGAGTCTTTTCCAGTGAGTCAACTCTTCGCATGAGGTAGCCAAAGTACTGGAGTTTCGGCTTTAGCATCAGTCCTTCCAATGAACATCCAGGATTGATCTCCTTTAGAATGGACTGGTTGGATCTCCTTGCAGTACAAGGGACTATCAAGAGTCTTCTCCAATACCACAGTTCAAAAGCATCAATTCTTCGGTGATCAGCTTTCTTCACAGTCCAACTCGCACATCCATACATGACCAGTGGAAAAACCATAGCCTTGGCCAGACGGACCTTTGTTGGCCAAGTAATGTCTCTGCTTTTTAATATGCTATCTAAGTTGATCATAACTTTCCTTCCAAGGAGTAAGTGTCTTTTAATTTCATGGCTGCAGTCACCATCTGCAGTGATTTTGGAGCCCCCCCAAATAAAGTCTGACACTGTTTCCACTGCTTCCCCATCTACTTCCATGAAGTGATGGGGCCAGATGCCATGATCTTAATTTTCTGAATGTTGAGCTTCAAGCCAACATTTTCACTCTCCTCTTTCACTTTCATCAAGAGGCTTTTCAGTTCCTCTTCACTTTCTGCCATAAGGGTGGTATCATCTGTATATCTGAGGTTATTGATATTTCTCCCAGCAATCTTGATTCCAGCTTGTGCTTCTTCCAGCCCAGCGTTCCTCATGATGTACTCTGCATATAAGTTAAATAAGCAAGGTGACAATATACAGCCTTGACATACTCCTTTTCCTATTTGGAACCAGTCTGTTGTTCCATGTCCAGTTCTAACTGTTGTTTCCTGACCTGCATACAGGTTTTTCAAGAGGCAGGTCAGGTGGTCTGGTATTCCCATCTCTTTCAGAATTTTCCACAGTTTATTGTGATCCACACAGGTCAAAGGCTTTGGCATAGTCAATGAAGCAGAAATCGATGATTTTCTGGAACTCTCTTGCTTTTTCCATGATCCAGCAGATGTTGGCAATTTGATCTCTGGTTCCTCTGCCTTTTCTAAAACCAGCTGGAACATCTGGAAGTTCACAGTTCACGTATTGCCTAAGACTGGCTTGGAGAATTTTGAGCATGACTTTATTAGAATGTGTGATGAGTGCAATTGTGCGGTAGTTTGAGCATTCTTTGGCATTGCCTTTCTTTGGGATTGGAATGAATACTGACCTTTTCCAGTTTTCCAAATTTGCTGGCATATTGAGTGCAGCACTTTATCTATGCTTTATTCCTTGATATTGTAATATTTAAGTTAGCATATCATTTTATGCCTTCAAACTTGGGTGAAGTAGGGGGCAAAATCAAAGTCTTCATGGTATGGATTATGTGATATGATGTCCATTAGTACCCACATCTGTCAGAATGCCCTGCACCAAGCAAATCACTCATCTTGAGTGAACCATTATTCAGCTGATTGTGTAATCATCAAAGGTGTCTGCCTCCATCCCTACCCTATGGAAGACCCGAGACCGTCAACTTTGACAACAGAAAGCAGTCTTTTCTAAAAGTCCCCAGCAAGATTGTCTCAGGTGAACAAATGAAACACTCCAGTCTGAGACTCACACTGGTCACTTCAGAAAGATACTGAACCCTCACAGACCAGCAAAGAGAAATCAAAATCTATGAAAAACTTCATGTTGCATTAAAATATACAACATGAGAGATGACATCCATCTTGGGATATAAACTGGGATACCACGTCTTCAGTGTTTGGCCATGGGCAAGTTTCTCAAATTCTCTGAACCCCAGAGTCTACATCAATGAATTTGTGAAAATCACCCTCCTCAGAATTGAGATAGGTATGAAACAAAGGCCTGATGTGACTGCTTTTCTACCAATGGTATTATTTTGTTAGGGACCCTGTTTTCCCAAGTGTTGATCTTAGCCTTATTCATAGCACACACATTTCTCATTTGGGAACATAACGATTCTTTTATCAATCTGGTAAATTCTATGATCACTGAAATTCAAAGACTCTCATCCTTTGCTCTTTAATGGCATTGATTGGCTGGATTTTCCCTTCTCACCCACTCATAGTTCAGTTACCTGAGTGAAAAGATGAAGCTAAAGCTATAAAAATATGATTGCATTGCTGTTGCAACTTCCCAAACTCAGATGGTTATAACCTGATGCAGGGCATTCCAATTTTAACTATCTACTGCTGTTTTTATTTCATAAAGCCACTAAAAACATCCTGTACTGCCTTTATATACATCACTATTTTTATGGCTTTTGTGTCATAATAAAAGGCAGTTCATTGGAAGCTGAGGGGTTTTTTCCCAGCAGAAAAATAGCCAACTTGGAATAAGACATTTCTGTCTATTTTCTCTGCCTTATAACTCTGTCCCATGCAGTAAGTCCATATTCCTCCAGGCCGCCAGATTGTTTTCCCCAAAAAGCTATTTATAAGGCATTACCCTGCTTAACCTTCAAAGGATCACCACTACATTGATGGGAAGGCCCTATGTCCTTAGCCCGACTTTTAAAGATATCTGGTATCTGGCCACATAACTCACCCATATAAAATAAAACACCTAGATTGCTCTTCACCTTTTTAGTACTCATGGTTTCATACACAATGTGCCTTCTTCACCAATTCTGGGAAACCCTTGTGTCTTTCTTCTTTCTGGTTGTCTATATTTAAACTGAAGTATAGTCAATTTATAATTTCTAATTTCTGCTGTACAGCAAAGTGAATCAGTTATACATATATATAAATTCTTTTCCATTATGGTTTATCCCAGGAGATTGGACATAGTTCCCTGTATTATGCAGTATTTGTTGGTTATCCATTCTAAATGTAATAGTTTGTGTCTACCAATCCCAAACTCCCAGTCCATCCCTCTCTCTCCCCAACCCCTTGGCAACCACAAATCTGTTCTTTATGTCTCTGTTTCTGTTTCTGCTTTGCAGATAGGTTCATTGTGCCATATTTTAGATTCCACATATAAGTTATATCACATGGTATTTGTCTGTCTTTCTCTTTCTGACTTCATGTTATGATAATCTCTAACGTGCATCCATGCTGCTACAAATGGCATTATTTTGTTATTTTGATGTCTGAATAATATTCCATTGTATATGTGTACTCTATCTTCTTTATCCATTCATCTGTTAATGGACATTTAGGTTATTTCCAAGTCTTGGCTATTGTGAATATGAACATAGGGGTGCCTGTTTCTTTTTGAATTATAGCTGTTTAGGTATATGCCCAGGAGTGGGGTTGCTGGATCAGATGGCAACTCCATGTTTAGCTTTTTGAGAAACTTCCATACTGCTATGTTCCCACTAACAGTGTTGGGGGGGAACCCTTTTCTCCACACCCTCTTCAGCATTTATTATTTGTAGGTTTCTTAATGATGGCCAACTGAAGTGGTACCTCATTGTTATGTTGATTTACATATCTCTAATAAGCTGATCGCCGAAGAATCGATGCTTTTGAACTGTGGTGTTGGAGAAGACTCTTGAGAGTCCCTTATACCGCAAGGAGATCCAACCAGTCCATTCTAAAGGAGATCAATCCTGGATGTTCATTGGAGGGACTGATGCTAAAGCTGAAACTGCAATACTTTGGCCACCTCATGCGGCGAGTTGACTCACTAGAAAAGACTCTGATGCTGGGAAAGGTTGGGGGCGGGAGGAGAAGGGGACGACGGAGAATGAGATGGCTGGATGGCATCACCGACTCTGTGGACATGAGTTTGAGTGAACTCCGGGAGTTGGTGATGGACAGGGAGGCCTGGCATGCTGTGATTCATGGGGTCGCGGGGAGTCGGACACGACTGAGTGACTGAACTGAACTGAATAATTGGTGATGTTGAGCATATTTTCGTATGCCTATTGGCAATCTGTATATGTCTTCACTGGAAATTTCTATTTGGGTCTTCTGCCTGTTTTTTGATTGGGTTGTGTTTTGTTTTTTTGCTGTTGAGTTGTATATATTTTGGAGATTAAGCCCTTGTTTGACACATCATTTGCAAATATTTTCTCCTATAGGTTGTCTTCTTGCTTTTTTAATGGTTTCCTTTGCTGTGAAAAAGTTTATAAGTTTGATTAGGTCCCATTTGTTTATTTTTGGTTTTATTTCTTTTGCTTGGGAGACTGATTCAAGAAAACACTGGTACGATTTATGTCAGAGAATATTTTGCTTATGTTCTCTTCTGGAATTTTGTGATCTTTAAGCAATTTTGAGTTTATTTTTGTGCATAGTGTGAAGGTGTGTTCTAAATTCATTGATTTACATGCAGTTGTCCAACTGTCCCAGCACCACTTGCTAAAGAGATCATCTTTTTTCTCATTATATATTGTTGGATCATAAAAAAGCAAGAGAGTTCCAGAAAAACATCTACTTCTGCTTCATCAACTATACTAAAACCTTTGACTGTGTGGATCACAACAAACTGGAAAATTCTTAAACAGATAGGAATACAAGACCACTTTACCTGCCTCCCGAGAAACCTGTATGCAGGTCAAAATGCAACAGTTAGAATCAGATATGGAAAAATGGATGGGTTCCAAATTGGGAAAGGAGTATGTCAAGGCTGTGTATTGTCACCCTGCTTATTTAACTTATATGCAGAGTACATCATAAGAAATGTTGGGCTAGATGAAGCACAAGCTGGAATCAAGATTGCTGGGAGAAATATCAATAACCTCAGATACGAAGATGACACCACCCTTATGGCAGAAAGTGAAGAGGAACTTAAGAGCCTTTTAATGAAGGTGAAAGAGGAGAGTGAAAAAGCTAGCTTGAAACTCAACATTCAAAACACTAAGATCATGGCATCTGGTTCCATCACCTCATGGCAAATAGATGGGAAAACTATGGAAGCAGTGATAAGTGAGAGTTGGACCATAAAAAAGGCTGAGCACCAAAGATGTGAGAGTTGGACCATAAAAAAGGCTGAGCACCGAAGAATTGATGCTTTTGAACTGTGGTGTTGGAGAAGACTCTTGAGAGTGCCTTGGACTGCAAAGAGATCAAACCAGTTCATCCTAAAGGAAATCAACCCTGAATATTCATTGGAAGGACTGATGCTAAAGCTCCAATACTTTAGCCACTTGATGTGAAGAGCTGAGTCATTAGAAAAGACCCTGATGCTGGGAAAGATTAAAGGCAGGAAAAGAAGGGGACGACAGAGGACAAGATGGTTGGGTGGCATCACTGACTCAATGGACATGAGTTTGGACAAACTCCAGGAGATGGTGAAGAACAGGGAAGCCTGGCATGCTGCAGTCCATGGGGTCGCAGTCAGACACTATTGAATGACTGAACAACAATATTCTTGTCTCCTGTGTCAAAGATTACTTGATCATATGTGTGTGGGTTTATTTCTGGGTTCTCTGTTCAGTTCCATTGATCTGTATGTCTGCTTTTGTAACAGTACCACACTGTTTTGATTACTGTAGTTTTGTGGTATTGTCTGGAAAGGTCGTGCCACCTGCTTTGTTTCTACCCCTTCAGGATTGGTTTGGCAATTCTGGGTCTTTTATGGTTCCCAGTAAATTTTAGGATTATTTGTTCTAGTTCTGTGAAAAACCTCATGGGTAATATGATAGGTGTCACAATAAAATCTGTGAGGGCTTTGGGTAGTATGGCCATTGTAACAATTTCTATCAATAAGAACCCAACTATGCCTGGAATCCCTCCCTGGGATTCTCCCTCTCCTAAACCTTAGTACAGCTTACTGCTCCCTCTTGTCTCTCAACACAACCATATTCTGCCCAGTCATGTGGCTTTGGTTGTTGTCTTGTGTTATTACCTGCGTGACTCTCCACATCAGGATCCAAAGTTCCCTTAGATTAGAAAATAGGTCTTATATCTTTATTCTGCACTATGCCTATGCTGCACATTGTGTAATGATACCTTGGAAAAGGGAAGGACTCGAGGAGGAAAGTTATCAGACCCCTTCTTTTACAGAGATTGTTTATAGCACATCACTTGAAATCCACTACAGTGTACTTTCCAGGAATGGCGAAAAGAGGGATGAATAGATGAATGTGTACACTGTAAGGAGATATCTGTCAAACTCTTGATTTAGAGCTGTGGGGAAAGCCTGATAACAAAGAAATGACAACTAATGTGTCCAGTTGGTAGGGGTAGAAGTTCCTCTCTAGTCCCACCAGACTCAGCAAAAGGTACTCTACCAAGACTTTGGCAGAGCAGCCTACAGGTCCTGGAGGGAAAGACATTCGGTTTCTGGGCAACACTATAATTGGTCAATTCTAAAGGCAAGTTTTTAATCAAGGGTCTCTACTCCCCAACTACATTCTCCTCCCCAGTCAGAGCTCTCTTTCTCACTGCAGGGTCTTTGCCATTCCAATCCCACATCCATTTCACTAACGTGATGGTCTCCAAGGACTGATATATGATTAGTGATTTATATTATAGTGCGTCCATCATAGCAGACATCTTTCTGGCACATCATTGTGGCATCTCAGAAAATTATCTTGTAGGCATTTCTCACACGAACAGATCACCTGACAGGTGACTAGCCAGACTCTGATAATAAATACATAGTGTCAGAACTGATAACCCGCCCAGGAAGCCCTTATACTTTCCAGGCAATTCTGACTCCTGTAAAGTCCCTTCTTGAGTAATTGCTGTGTTCTGTTTATCAACAAACACTTGTTGATAGTAGATGGTGTGGTTGACACAGTGCTATGCATGGAGAGTATGGCATAGACATGGCCCTCTGTCATAAACACACTTTCAGTCTGGGTAAAATCTCTTTCCACATGGTCATCTCCTCCCATTAAATCTTGTATAAAATGGAGCATTTTGATTATCATTGAATAATTGGCTCTACAGGAGTCTGAAAAATAATTCTTCCTTCTCAATGAGCATCTCTCCTCCTAACTAGCTCAGTGTTATACAGTTCTTGCTAATATGCCATTATCAGAGTTTCTTGACATTCCTGGCCACCCCATCTTTGCCTCTCATACTCTTGGGAGTACGTGAGAGTTAAAAGCCATGTATGTGAATTCCCCTTGATATTGATAGGAACTCTCCAGACCAACAATTCCTTATTACAGCCCATAAAGTAGGTTGCTGCTGCTGCTGCTGCTGAGTCACTTCAGTCGTGTCCGACTCTATGTGACCCCATAGACGGAAGCCCACCAGGCTCCGCCGTCCCTGGGATTCTCCAGGCAAGAACACTGGAGTGGGTTGCCATTTCCTTCTCCAATGTGTGAAAGTGAAAAGTGAAAGTAAAGTCGCTCAGTCGTGTCCGACCCCTAGCGACCCCACAGACTGCAGCCTACCAGGCTCCTCCATCCATGGGATTTTCTAGGCAAGAGTACTGGAGTGGCTTGCCATTGCCTTCTCCGATAAAGTAGGTTAGATGAATTCAAACCACAGACAGACCAGTAACCCCCAGCACCAGGATATCAAAGTCATCACTAACTTGGAAACCATGAAATCCCACTTCCAAAATGGATTACTTTCTGTCTCCAAGATAGCCTGTTGCTAAGAGGAATAACTTCAGGTGTCCATGAAAGCTCTAAGATTCCCTCAAAACATCCTCAGCATGGGTTTCACTATGTTTTCCTGGCTTGGCCTGTTCAAAAAATTCCCACAATGCCCCAGGATGTTCCTGATATAGTGGAACCTTCTGGAGGGGCTTTCATTTTGGTCCAAATACAGGTTCTTTCCTAACCACACACCACAAGTGAGGGTGTTCCTGTAACAGCTGACTGTAAATTTTAATGAGAAACTGTAATACTTGTTAACTTCACATTCATCTTTTGCATTCTGCACATGTAATACATAAATGGTGCTTTATGGGAGATTAAAATAATACAAAGACTGGTGCAGTCTGGGTGTGCTTACCTATTAGCATTATTAGGAGTCAGAATGATTCATGTATCCAGCAGAGTCTGCTGGGTCAAGCTCCGAGCTTGGTTATGCAGTACGAAGATGAACAAGGGGCATCCTGGCAGACATGATCCAGCGAGAGTGTGTGTGTGCATATGTGCACTCAGTTGTGTCCAGCTCATATGACCCCATGGACTGTAGTCCTCCAGGCTCCTCTGTCTGTGGGATTCTCCAGGCAAGAACACTGGAGTGGGTTGCCATGCCTTGCTCCAGGGGATCCTCCCCACCCAGTGATTAAACCCAAATCTTGTGTCTCCTGCACTGGCACACAGATTCTTCACCAACTATGCCACCTGGGAAGTACCAAGGTGAACAAGGGACATTCTGTCAGACATGATCTAGTGAGAGTATGAAGGTAGTTTTCTGCCTCACCCCCACCCCGGGGCTGAAGAAAAGCCATGGTATTTTGATGTTAACATTAGAGAGGAGATATCTAGGAAAGGCTCACCTCACCTCAGGGTTTCTCATGCCGGTGCTTTTGTCATCATCACATTGATCCCTCGAAGTCCTATGATAGTACCTGTGTGGACCTTGGTTTCTTTTCATGCAGTGTCAGTAAAACAGATGAGTCATTAAGGTGAAAGTTTATCAAAGGTTCATAATTAACAAGAAGGAAATAATCACATCATGACTGAGAACTTGAGCTTGGCAGTTAGGCAGATCGGAGGTGTCACTTTTTGGCTGGGTCAGCTTTTATATCTGTGATCTCAAACATGTCATTTAGCCTTTCTGCATCAAACCACCTTCATATTAAATTTACAGATCATAGTATTGACCACACTGGGCCATTGTAAGGGTTTAATGAGAATGATAGAATATGCCAGGTGTCAAAAGAACTGGCTACAATTAAACACAGGACAACAGTAATTTGACTTGTATGTAAGGTAAGCTCTCCGGATTTCCCCATAACTGTTAGCCTATTTTTATCTTGAAGCTAACATCCAAGCACCACACTTTCAGGAACACACCTCAAAATCCAGATCCCAAAAAAGAATGACACTCTTGCCCTTCTCATCTCTTAAAATGCAAACTTTATTTGCTTCACATTTTCTCTCCAAAGTATTAAACATATGGTATTTCATCTGTCTCCATAAAATTTTAAAGCAGATACAGATGTTCTTCTCAACTAAGTGTTGGATTTAGAGTCAGAAGATCTGGTTGTGAATTTTGCCTCCTCCGCGTATTAACATTGGGATCTGAATCAACTGGCTTCCTCACTCTGAGCTCCGGTGTTCCCATCTGCAAAGTAGTAACAATGATGCAATGATGGTAGCAATGATGGTGAGACAGGAATTCCTTCACAAACTTGTTAGGAGAGTTATATAAATTATTGTGTGATGATGGGTGCATTGTTTAAATTGTAAAGTTCTCATTTGTCTTGTGACTGGAGAAACCAAAGCTCATAACATGGAGAAGAGACTCAAGGTCACGCACAGTCAGACTGTGTCCATGAATGTCAAATTGGGACACTGCCAATGTAATGACCACCTGTAAAACCTCAGGAGTTTGTTAACCTTTGGCCCAAATCTAGCTCAGCTTCAAGATGAAGCTTCCAAATTTCCCCTGGACAAGGTCTGAGATGCCAACAGTGCATTCCACACTGGCTGTGTAAGGTTACAACAGTGAATGAGAAGGTGTCAGGACCCTCATGGTTTATAACTCACTACAGCCTAGTAGAATGGCCTTAATGATAGTCTAGTTTTAAGGCTTCCTTAAAATTAGGAAGCTACTGAGACTCATAGTGACTACATAGCTTGTCACATCTCATTGAGAAAAAGAGGAATAGGCAAAATGTGAGCTCAGCTTTTCCAGATCCCTAGGCCAAGGCTGAGTCTCATGTAACTCTGACATGAACAAGTTGCACTACTAATTCTTTCCTATTTCAAATAGGATTGCCCTGTGACTTCCTAAGATAGTTGGCTTAGGGTATTAGATGGGCAGTAAAGATTTCATCTTCCTTCTTCATTCCTACTATGGTAGAACACCCACAGGCAAGAGGAGGTCCAGTATCTTTGCATCTGGATGGTTTTAGTGTGATGGACAGACATCCCTCCACTAAAGAACAGTATTTAAGCTTTTAGCTTAATTAACACCCTGTCTTAATTAAGGCTCTTTGGCTAGCTGAAGTAAATTGGGGGATTTATTGAAAAGTTCCTAGGGTGTCTTACAAAAACGATGCAATGGCTGAACAGCCAAAACTTGGCAAAAGAGATAACTGAAGAGCCTCTTGGGGTTCCTTAGTAGATAATGAAGGCTGTAAAACAGCTCTAGAGCTGTACTGTTCAATATAACAGATGCTGGCTCTTAAATTTAAATGTAAATTTAAGCAAAATGAAAGGGTCAGTTCCTCAGTCACAGTAGCCACATTTCAGTTGCTCAGTAGCTACTGGATTGGACAATGCAAGTTATAGAACATTGTCATCACTGAGAAAGTTCCATAGCAGAGCGCCGCTCTAGACTCACACATTCAAGCGGCTCATTCCCAAGACTCCCAGACTCAATGTTACCCTATTCTAGTTCACCAATTTTTTGGACAGAGAATTTGACTGGCCTGGTTCAGACTTGTGTGTGCACGTCAGAAAAACTGACAATGACTGGGGAGGACGGAGTGAGTCATTTCATACAGGCCTTGCCTAGCTGGTTGCCTCCACTGGGGTTGCAGCATATAAGAGATCCTTCCCAGAAAAAGCTATGGGTCATACTATTTTATAGACTCATCAAATGTGGTGTCTTTTCTTTTTTTTCAATGGAAGTATAGTTGATTTACAATGTTGTATTAATTGCTGTTGTACATCAGAGTGATTCAGATATACATATACACTATTTTTTCATATTCTTTTCCATTATGCTTTACTATAGGATATTAAATATAGTCCTCTGCTATACAACAGAAACTTGTTGTTTATCCATTCTATATATAACAGCTTACATATGCTATATTAATTGCACACGCCATCCTTCCCCCAATCCTTTCACCCCTGGCAACCACTACCTGTTTTCTATGTCTGTGATTCTGTTTCATAGGCAGGTTCGTGTCTTATTTTAGTTTCTGCATATAAGGGATATAATACAGTATTCATCTTTCTCTTTCTGACTTAGCTTCACTGAGTATGATAATCTCTGGTTCCATCTCTGTTGCTGAAAATGGCATTATTTTATTCTTTTTATGATTGATAGAGTGCCTGATGAACTCTGGACGGAGGTTCGTGACATTGTACAGGAGACAGGGACCAAGACCATCCCCATGGAAAAGAAATGCAGAAGAGCGAAATGGCTGTCTGAGGAGGCCTTACAAATAGCTGTGAAAAGAAGAGAGGCGAAAAGCAAAGGAGAAAAGGAAAGATATAAGCATCTGAATGCAGAGTTCCAAAGAATAGCAAGGAGAGATAAGAAAGCCTTCCTCAGTGATCAATGCAAAGAAATAGAGGAAAACAACAGAATGGGAAGGACAAGAGACCTCTTCAAGAAAATTAGAGATTCCAAGGGAACATTTCATGCAAAGATGGGCTCGATAAAGGACAGAAATGGTATGGACCTAACAGAAGCAGAAGATATTAAGAAGAGGTGGCAGGAATACACAGAAGAACTGTACAAAAAAGATCTTCACGACCAAGATAGTCACGATAACGTGATCACTGACCTAGAGCCAGACATCTTGGAATGTGAAGTCAAGTGGGCCTTAGAAAGCATCACGACGAACAAAGCTAGTGGAGGTGATGGAATTCCAGTTGAGCTATTTCAAGTCTTGAAAGATGATGCTGTGAAAGTGCTGCACTCAATATGCCAGCAGATTTGGAAAACTCAGCGCTGGCCACAGGACTGGAAGAGGTCAGTCTTCATTCCAATCCCAAAGAAAGGGAATGCCAAAGAATGCTCAAACTACCGCACAATTGCACTCATCTCACACGCTAGTAAAGTCATGCTCAAAATTCTCCAAGCCAGGCTTCAGCAGTATGTAAACCGTGAACTCCCAGATGTTCAAGCAGGTTTTAGAAAAGGCAGAGGCACCAGAGATCAAATTGCCAATATCCGCTGGATCATGGAAAAAGCAAGAGAGTTTCAGAAAAACATCTATTTCTGCTTCATTGACTATGCCAAAGCCTTTGACTGTGTGGATCACAATAAACTGTGGAACATTCTGAAAGAGATGGGAATCCCAGACCACCTGACCTGCCTCTTGAGAAACCTGTATGCAGGTCAGGAAGCAACAGTTAGAACTGGACATGGAACAACAGACTGGTTCCAAATAGGAAAAGGTGTACATCAAGGTTGTATATTGTCACCTTGCTTATTTAACTTATATGCAGAGTACATCATGAGGAACGCTGGGCTGGAAGAAGCACAAGCTGGAATCAAGATTGCTGGGAGAAATATCAATAACCTCAGATATGCAGATAACACCACCCTTATGGCAGAAAGTGAAGAGGAACTCAAAAGCCTCTTGAGGAAAGTGAAAGAGGAGAGTGGAAAGGTTGGCTTGAAGCTCAACATTCAGAAAACAAAGATCATGGCATCTGGTCCCATCACTTCATGGGAAATAGATGGGGAAACAGTGGAAACAGTGCCAGACTTTGTTTTTTTTGGGCTCCAAAATCACTGCAGATGCTGATTGCAGCCAGGAAATTAAAAGACGCTTGCTCCTTGGAAGGAAAGTTATGACCAACCTTGATAGTATATTGAAAAGCAGAGACATTACTTTGCCAACCAAGGTTAGTCTAGTCAAGGCAATGGTTTTTCCCGTGGTCATGTATGGATGTGAGAGTTGGACTGTGAAGAAAGCTGATCGCCGACGAATTGATGCTTTTGAACTGTGGTGTTGGAGAAGACTCTTGAGAGTCCCTTATACTGCAAGGAGATCCAACCAGTCCATTCTAAAGGAGATCAGTCCTGGGTGTTCATTGGAAGGACTGATGCTGAAGCTGAAACTGCAATACTTTGGCCACCTCATGCGACTAGTTGTCTCACTGGAAAAGACTCTGATGCTGGGAAAGGTTGGGGGCGGGAGGAGAAGGGGACGACTGAGAATGAGATGGCTGGATGGCATCACCGACTCTGTGGACATGAGTTTGAGTGAACTCCGGGAGTTGGTGATGGACAGGGAGGCCTGGCGTGCTGTAATTCATGGGGTCGCGGAGAGTCGGACACTACTGAGCGATTGAACTGAACTGATGGCTGAGTAATATTCCATGGTGTGTATGTGTTTGTGTAGCTTTTTATCCATTCATCAGTTCATGGACTGATTCTATGTCTTGGCTATTGTGAATAGGGGTGCAAGTATTAATGTCTTTTTGAATTAGAGTTTTGTCTGGACATATGCCCAGGAGAGGGACTGCTAGATCATATGGTAATTCTGTTCTTAGTCAAATGTGATATCTTAACACGATTCTGAGTAATGCCTCCCAGAGCTTGCTATTCATCTATGGCAGCCTGGGATGATGAAATGGAGAATCAGGGAAGTAGATTCAGGGTTACAACCCATTTCCTGTGTCTTATTTGTTACATTCACAATGTCTTCTTTCACATTCCTCTTTTTAAAATCTACTTTATTAGGAAATGAATTTATATTTATGTTCTTGTTCATTGTAGCATTCTTGAAAACATCCTAATCAACATCAACCCTCTTTTAAGATGTCCCATTGGGCATGTTAATAGCAACAGAAGACAAAATAAGACACCATGTTTTTATGTCTCTTCATCTCAAGGTGTAACTCAATGTATCTGAGGCTGCATATGCTAAAAGGATGATTTATTTTAAATCTAGCAAACCCTCTTTTGGAACACAAGTTCAGAGGAGAGACAGAGAAGCCAGCAAGGTTTCATTGAGGAGCTTTTGTTCCCTCTATGAAAAGCATCTGCACTAATAACAAAGAAACTGAATGCACAAAACTAATTATTGGAGTTGTTTTTAATTAACCTGGCTGGCTAATGTAATCCCTGGAACATTTGTTCATCCGCAGGAGTTTTATCTTCAGGACAAAATCATCACTGGTTTTTGTGCTCATTGGCTCTGTGTGGATTGGGCATCACCAAACCCTTGTATTGAGAAGATGAGTTTGCAGATCTAGGTCACTGAGGGGGCTGAGGGATTTACTTTCCCTCACTGCTCACAGTTTCTCCTTGAGTTTGTCTCCCTGTAGACTTCCTTTTCTAGGTTCCCACAGCACCCTCAGGTCTTGTGTCTTATAGTGTCTTAAACTCTAAGCATACCCTGGCTCAGAGCTGCCCTGAGCTGCAGGATGTCACCTATCCACACATCTAGTGGCATTCTGTGTATGCATACACCTGAAAACCTTCCAAGGCAGCAGTTCTCAGTCTTGACTGTATGTTAGAATTGACTGAGGCGCTTTTAAAAAGACACAGTCTAGCTTCATGTGTGCATGCTAAGTCGCTTTGGTCATGTCTGACTCTTTGAGACCCTATGGACTGTAGCCCACCAAGCTCCTCTGTCCATAGGATTCACCAGGCAAGAATACTGGAGTGGGTTGCCATGCCCTTCTCCAGAGGATCTTCCCAACCCAGGGATCGAACCCACATCTCTTATGTCTCCTGCATTGGCAGGTGGGTTCTTTACCTCTTGTGCCACCTTGGAAGCCCCCAGTCTAGCTGCATTCCAGATGACTTAAATCAGAACATCTAAGGGAGAGATCAGACTCAGTAATTTTTACAGCTCACTGACTGACTGCAAAGATTCCTTGAATGGCAAGTGAGTGGTCAGCAGCATGACCACTACCTGGAGTTTGTTAGAAATGCAGGTTCTCTGAGCTCTCCAGGACCTACTGAACAAGAATCCGCATTCTACTAAGTATCCCAGGTCTGTTCATATGCATATTCAAGATCCATAAAAAAGCACTGCTCTACTAGTAGCTCTCGGGCTTGAGCATCAGAAGCACCTGGAGGGCTTGTTACAATGCAGAGTGCTGGGCCCACAGTCTAATTCAAGGTCCAGGGTGAGACTGTGCATTTCTAACAATGTTGTAATACAGGTGATCCTAGGTGATGCCCATATGTTGCAGGAACCACATTTTCAGATATACTGAAGGCATACTTTATCCCCAGTTCATTTATTCTCCTAATACTGGAGAAGGGAATGGCAACCCACTCCAGTATTCTTGCCTGAAGAATTCCATGGACAGAGGAACCTGTCAGGCTACAGTCCAAGGGGTCACAAAAAGTTGGACACTTTCCCAATATTTGGGGCAGACAATATTTTGAGGCACAGGGTATAGTGTAGTGAATAAGGAGTCAATCCTTGCACTCATGGGTCTTAAATTCTAGAGGAAGTCCAAACAATAAATGAGCAACTAAATTACTGAAATATTGCAGACCATGTTAAGTCTCTATGAAAAAAAAATTAAGTGGTCAGGTAAGGACTCTCTGAAGAACTGCCATTTGAGCAGAGACCTGATGGATAAAGGTTAGAAATGTACAGTCAAGGACAGAAGAAACTGTATTCTAGGCAGAAGGAAAAGGAACTTTAAATGCCCTTACCCAAGGTGGGCTTAGCAAGCTCCAAGTAAGATGGGGAGACACAGGAATAGAGGTTCCTTGTTTATCTCCAGATCTGCCAACTCCTGGCTAAATGATTCAGGGAATCCTACTTTTCCTTTCCTGGCCTGTTTACTCATCAAGCGTCCTGTGTAGCATTCTTAGGAAGATTTAAATTTTATCAAGAATTTAAATCACGCTCTATTCACACAGAAGTTACACTTGCCTGCTGGCATCAGATCTCCACGGGGGAAAGAAAAGAGAACATTCCAACAACAGTGGGTGAGCCATCCATCTTTACTGGACCTTGTAATGGAGACAGATGAAGGATGCGGTGATTTCACTGCCATCGGGAAACCCTGAGACACAGGAAAGAAACTGGCAGGAGGAAACAGAGAACAATGAAGAGATAGACCAGAAAAGGCTGCCTAGTTGTGAATTATGGGGTGAAGGTGATGGCAACATAGGGAGTTGCTAGTTTCATTCCCCCTCATAGAAGAACAACTAGTGGTAGACAAGATACCCCTGAGACAATCCTAGAACATGGGAATGAGGATAAAAGCACCACAGAGACCAAGGCAGACTACAGAAGGGTAAGAGGAACAGCTATGCACTGACCACACTGCCCCTCCCTAGGCTGGTGCGGCACCACACCAGGAGGGCTCCTCTGAGCCTACAGCTTCTCCAGTGAGAAAAGAAGATCCAGGGTGCACATCCAGCTGCCTCAGCAATGTGAGTAACTTCTTGGGAGTCCCCGTTGCAGCCGTGGTCACTGAGACTCAGACTGTGATGGAGAAGAGGGGAGAGGTTTGAACAACCAACACTTGGATCTTGGCAGAATGAGTTCCTACCTACAGTGCCCACATGGAAGTCTTAACCACTAGCTTCACTCAGCTGCAGACCTGAGATGGTGGAGAACTCAAGGGAGTACAGGTCTGCCTGATTTGGGAACTCAGATGAAAAGTTCAAGCTGAACCTGGAGCCTAACCCCTACACAGGGGAGCGGGGAGCTAATTCATGGCCTTGCTCAACCATGAAGCCTTGGAACCTGAAAAATGACTTGACATAGCAGCATCTGAGCAGGGAATCTGGTCAGTGATTCTGCCCATCTGCAGAGACAAGCCCGTGACACTACCTGGCCAAAGAGTTTGATGGAGAGGTCCGCCTGTTCTGTGACTACCCCTACCTGTCTGTGCAGTGAAACTAAGCTGTAGGCCTGCTCATGATACATGCAGCCTCCAACCCTGCAAACCAAAAACCATAACCAGCATTCCTGGGAATCCTGGTAGCATACTCTGCAGTCCTCAGTACAGTGGTACATGAACAGAGTACTTGACCAGCAGCTTTGGTCTGCAGAGTCAATATAATGGCCCAAAAGGCTTAGCATACAGGTATGTCTTATTTGATTCCCAAACAAACATCTTGCTTGGTATTAGGCCTATTCTGCAGCTTGACTGGGCAGGGAAGCTAACATATAGCCGCACCCAAAGCTAAGCACAGCCCAACCCAACAAGGAAACCTAACCTAGATAGACCCTGAGAGCAAGCCCCACCTTCCAAGGATATAACAAACTGACACATGCAGAAAACCAAGCAAGTGGTCTGGTAAAGTCTGGAAATGGAGACTACTTACTCAAGTGTGCAGATACCAACAAAGGAAATAAAAGATAACACACAATAAATAACTGTAAAGATGATACCACCAAAGTAAACTAATAAAGCTTTAATCAGTTCAGCTCAGTTGCTCAGTCATATCCAACTCTTTGCGACCCCGTGAATCACAGCACGCCAGGCTTCCCTGTCCATCACCAACTCCCGGAGCGCACTCAAACTCATGTCCATCGAGTCAGTGATGCCATCCAGCCATCTCATTCTCTGTCGTCCCCTTCTCCTCCCACCCCCAATCCTTCCCAGCATCAGCGTCTTTTCCAGTGAGTCAACTCGTCACATGAGGTGGCCAAAGTATTGGAGTTTCAGCTTTAGCATCAGTCCTTCCAATGAACACCCAGGATTGATCTCCTTTAGAATGGACTGGTTGGATCTCCTTGCAGTATAAGGGACTCTCAAGAGTCTTCTCCAGCACCACAGTTCAAAAGCATCAATTCTTCAGCGCTCAGCTTTCTTCACAGTCCAACTCTCACATCCATACATGACCACTGGAAAAACCATAGCCTTGACTAGACGGACCTTGGTTGGCAAAGTAATGTCTCTGCTTTTTAATATGCTATCTAGGTTGGTCTTAACTTTCCTTCCAAGAAGTAAGCTTCTTTTAATTTCATGGCTACAATCAGCATCTGCAGTGATTTTGGAGCCCCCAAAAATAAAGTCTGACACTGTTTCCACTGTTTCCCCATCTATTTCCCATGAAGTGATGGGACCAGATGCCATGATCTTTGTTTTCTGAATGTTGAGCTTCAAGCCAAGAAATGGATGCCTATGAACTGTCAAAGAATTCAGAGTAATTCTCTTTTAAAATGTTTAGTGAACTATAAACATGCACACACAGAGAGACAACTAAAAGAAATTAGTAAAACAATTCATGAACAAAAAGAAGTTCAACAAATCCCAAAGAAAAAAAATATATACTGAGTAAACTACAGAATTCAATAGAGGGCTTAAACAGTAGATTCATCCATGCAGAAGAAAGAATCAGTGATCCAGAAGATGGGGCATTTGAAATTATCCAGTCAGAGGAACAAGAAAATAGAATGAAAAAGGGTGAAGAAAGCCTACAGGATAAATGGGACAAAATTAAAAGAATAAACATCGATGTTATGGGGATCACAGGAGGAGAAGAAAAAAGGAAAGTATATTTAAAGCAATAATAGTTGGAAACTTCCTAAACTGGGGAGAGAAATGGACATGCAGATCCATGAGGCCTAAAAAATCTTAAATAGATTGAATTCCAATAGGGCTACACCAAGACAGTTTATAATTAACTTGTCAAAAGTCAAAGACAAAGAATTTTGAAAGCAGCAAGAGAAAAGAGGGAAGTTACATAAACAGAAAACTCCATAAGAGTATCTGTGCATTTTTCAATAGAAACTTTTGGCCAAAAGAGGATGGAATGATATGTTAAAACATTGAAAGGAAAGCACTGTTAACCAAGAATTACCCAAAAATGAAAGAAGGTTAATGACTTTCCTGAACAAACAAAAGGTGAAGGAGTTCATCACTAGACTTACCTTACAAGAAATGATTCTTCAATGTCCACAAATCAATCAATGCAATACCCCACATTAACAAATTGAAAAATAAAAGCCATATGATTATCTCAATAGATACAGAGAAAGCCTTTGACAAAACTCAACATCCATTTATGATAAAAACCCTCCAGAAAGCAGGAATAGAAGGAACATACCTCAACATAATAAAAGGTATATATGACAAACCCACAGCAAACATTATCCTCAATGGTGAAAAATTGAAAGCGTTTCCCCTAAAGTCAGGAACAAGACAAGGGTGCCCACTCTCACCACTATTATTCAACATAGTTTTGGAAGTTTTAGCCACAGAAATCAGAGCAGAATAAGAAAGAAAAAGAATCCAGATTGGAAAAGAAGTAAAACTCTCACTGTTTGCAGATGACATGATCCTCTACATAGAAAACCATAAAGACTCCACCAGAAAATTACTAGAGCTAATCAATGAGTATAGAAAAGTTGCAGGATATAAATCACCACACAGAAATCCCTTGCATTCCTATACACTAACAATGAGGAAACAGAGAAATTAAGGAAACAATTCCATTCACCATTGCAATGAAAAGAATAAAATACTTAGGAATATATCTACCTAAAGAAACAAAAGACTTATATATAGAAAACTATAAAACACTGGTGAAAGAAATCAAAGAGGTCACAAATAGATGGAGAAATATACCATGTTCATGGATTAGAAGAATCAATATAGTGAAAATGAGTATACTATCCAAAGCAATCTATAGATTCCATGCAATCCCTATCAAAGTACCAACAGTATTTTTCACAGAGCTAGATCAAATAATTTCACAATTTGTATGGAAATACAAAAAACCTCAAATAGCCAAAGCAATCTTGAGAAAGAAGAATGGAACTGGAGGAATCAACCTGCCTGACTTCAGGCTCTACTACAAAGCCACAATCATCAAGACAGTATGGTACTGGCACAAAGACAGAAATATAGATCAATGGAACAAAATAGAAGGCCCACACACCTATGGACACCTTATCTTCGACAAAGGAGGCAAGAATATGCAATGGAGAAAAGACAATCTCTTTAACAAGTGGTGCTGGGAAAACTGGTCAACCACTTGTAAAAGAATGAAACTAGAACACTTTCTAACACCATACACAAAAATAAACTCAAAATGGATTAAAGATATAAATGTAAGACAAGAAACTATAAAACTAGAGGAAGACATAGGCAAAACACTCTCCAACACAAATCACAGCAGGATCCTCTATGACCCACCTCCCAGAATATTGGAAATAAAAGCAAAAATAAACAAATGGGACCTAACTAAACTTAAAAGGTTTTGCACAATAAAAGAAACTATAAGCAAGGTGAAAAGACAGCCTTCAGAATAGGAGAAAATAACAGCAAATGAAGCAACTGATAAAGAATTAATCTCAAAAATATACAAGCAACTCCTGCAGCTCAATTCCAGAAAAGTAAACGACCCAATCAAAAAATGGACCAAAGAACTAAACAGACATTTCTCCAAAGAAGATATACAGAAGGCTAACAAACACATGAAAAGATGCTCAACATCACTTATTATCAGAGAAATGCAAATCAAAACCACAATGAGGTACACGCCAGTCAGAATGGCTGCTATCCAAAAGTCTACAAGCAATAAATATTGGAGAAGGTTTGGAGAAAAGGGAACCCTCTTACACTGTTGGTGGGAATGCAAACTAGTACAGCCACTATGGAAAACAGTGTGGAGAATCCTTAAAAAACTGGAAATAGAACTGCCATACAACCCAGCAATCCCATTCCTGGGCATACACACCAAGGAAACCAGAATTGAAAGAAACACATGTACCCCAATGTTCATAGCAGCACTGTTTATAATAGCCAGGATATGGAAGCAACCTAGATGTCCATCAGCAGACGAATGGATAAGAAAGCTGTGGTACATATACACAATGGAATATTACTCAGCCATTAAAAAGAATACATTTGAATCAGTTCTAATGAGGTGGATTAAACTGGAGCCTATTATACAGAGTGAAGTAAGCCAGAAAGAAAAACACCAATACAGTATACTAATGCATATGTATGGAATTTAGAAAGATAGTAACGATAACCCTGTATGTGAGACAGCAAAAGAGACACAGATGTATAGAACAGTCTTTTGGACTCTGTAGGAGAGGGCGAGGGTGGGATGATTTGGGAGAATGGCATTGAAATATGTATATTATCATATGTGGAATGAATCGCCAGTCCAGGTTCCATACATGATACAGGATGCTCGGGGCTGGGGCACTGGGATGACCCAGAGGGATAGGATGGTGAGGGAGGTGGGAGGGGGGTTCAGGATGGGGAACACATGTACACCCGTGGCAGATTCATGTCAATGTATGGCAAAACCACTACAAAACAAAGTAATTAGCCTCCAATTAAAATAAATTTATATTAAAAAAAATGTGAAAGAGAGTTCTAGTAAAAGTAAAGGAACAGTCATTAACATCATAAAAACATAAAGTATGTCAAAAACTTACAGATAAATTTATAGTCACAGATTTTATAATACAGTAATGAAGAGCTGTTTCATTTACAACTGTAGTTAAAAACTAAAAACAAATGTCATAAAAAATATCCATAACTATATCAATATACTATGGATGTGAAATATTAAAAATCTATACATTAACATGAAAATAAGATGTTCTAATGTTAAGATACATTATGTAAGACTCATGGTAATGATAAGGATAAAACTTGTAGTAGTTACCCAAAAGAACATAATTATCAGGTTAAAGAATACTTAATACCAAAAGGCTTCAACACACTCACACACACACACACACAAACACACACACACACAAACACAAACACACACACACAAACACACACACAGAGCAGGATAAACAGCAAGGAACAATGGATCTACAAAACAGTCAGAAAACTATTAACAAAATGGCAATAGTAAGTCCTTCCCTATTAATAATTATTTTAAAAGTAAACAAATAGAATTCTTGAATCAAAAGATGCAACATGGCTGAAGGCATTAAAAAAAAAATTCAAGGTCCAATGATATGCTTGCTGCCTACAAGACTCACTTTAAAGACAGAGAGTAAGGGAACTAAAAAAAGAAGATATTTCAAGCAAATGATAATAAAATGCAGGGAGCAGCTATACTTATAATAGATAAAATAAACTTTAAATATGTTGAAAGCAACAAAGAAAGACATTATAGAATGATAGAGGCATCAATTCTTCAAGAAGATCTAGCAATTTTAATATTTACAATTAACCTATGTTGGAGCACCTCAATATATAAACCAAAAGTAAAAGGAAAAATAAACAGCAGTACAATAATAGTTTGAGATCTTAATATCTTACTTTCAACAAATCGACAGATTGTCCAGACAGAGAATCAATAAGGAAATGGTGGATTTGAACAACACTATAGACTAAATGGATTAAACATACACAAAACATACTATACAACAACGGCAGAATACATATTCTTCTCAAGTGCACATGGAACATTTTCTAGGATAAATGGTATGTTAGGCAACAAAAGTCTTAGGAAAACTCTAAGAAGATAGAAAGCATACTGAGTATCTCTGACCAAAATGGCATGAACCTAAAAATCAATAACAGTAGAGAACTGGATAATTCTTGAACACTGAAATCAAACAGCTCTCTCCTGAGCTACCAATGGATCAAAAAGAAATTAAAGGGGAAATAGAAAAGTACATTGAGACAAATGAAACTTGAAATACAACATACCAAAACTTATGGGATACAGCAAATCCAGCTAAGAGGGAAGCTCATAATAATAAATACCTACGTTAAGAAACAGAAGATATCAAATAAGCAAGCTAACTATGCTTCAGGGAACTGGAAAATTAAAATGAACTCAAAGTTAGCAGAAAGAAGGAAATAATACTAGAGCAGAAACAGAGGACAGAAAAACAATAGAAAAGATTTTTAAAAACTAAGAGCTGTTTCTGTAAAAAGATTAATATAATTGGCAAGCCTTTAACTAGTCTAATCACAGGAAAAGGAGACATTACATCTGATACTACAGAAATATAAAGGATCAGAAGAGGTTATTATGAACAACTGCTGCTGCTGCTGCTGCTAAGTCACCTCAGTCGTGTCCGACTCTGTGTGACCCCATAGACGGAAGCCCACCAGGCTCCCCCGTCCCTGGGATTCTCCAGGCAAGAACACTGGAGTGGGTTGCCATTTCCTTCTCCAATGTGTGAAAGTGAAAAGTGAAAGTGAAGTCGCTCAGTCGTGTCTGACCCTTAGCGACCCCACGGACCGCAGCCTACCAGGCTTCTCCATCCATGGGATTTTCTAGGCAAGAGTACTGGAGTGGCTTGCCATTGCCTTCTCCGTTATGAACAACTATATACTAACAAATGGGACATCCTAGAAGAAATGGAAAAATTCTTAGAAATATATTATCTACCAACACCAAATTGGGAAGAAATAGAATATCTGAATAGATCAATTACTAATAAGGATATTGAATCCCATGCACTTGGATGAGAAGAATTAATATTGTTAACGTGGCCACAATATGCAAAGCAATCTACAGATTTAGTGGAATCCCCTTCAAATTACCAAATTGGTATTTTTCACAGAACAAGAAATACCAAAATATATATGGAACTTAAAAAACCCAGAATTCCCAAAGCAGTACAAGGTAAAAGAATAAAGCAGGATGCATAACCCTCCCAGACAATACTAAAAGCTACTGTAATCAAAACAGTGTGATACTGGCACAAAACAACATATAGATCAATGGAATAAAATAGAATAGACAGCCCAGAAATAAACCCACACACCTGAGGTCAATTAGTATTCAACAAAGGAGGCAATTGAACTGTGGTGTTGGAGGAGACTCTTGAGAGTCCCTTGGACTGCAAGGAGATCCAACCAGTTCATTCTAAAGGAGATCAATCCTGGGTGTTCATTGGAAGGACTGATGCTAAAGCTGAAACTCCAATACTTTGGCCACCTCATGCGACGAGTTGACTCACTGGAAAAGACTCTGATGCTGGGAAATGTTGGGGGCGGGAGGAGAAGGGGACAACAGAGAATGAGATGGCTGGATGGCATCACCTACTCTGTGGACATGAGTTTGAGTGAACTCTGGGAGTTGCTGATGGACAGGGAGGCCTGGCGTGCTATGATTTATGGGGTCGCGGAGAGTCGGACACGACTGAGCGACTGAACTGAACTGAACTGACTGAAAGGAGGCAATAATACACAATGGGGAAAAGACAATCTCTTGTGCAAGTGGTGTCAGTAAAGTTGGACAGCTGCATGTAAATCAGTAGAAAAAAAAGATAGGAAAAACACTCCTTGAGATGGGTCTTAGCAATGATATTTTTTAAAGATAATTAAAAATAAAGCAGGGGGAATTACATCAAACTACAATGCCTCCACACCACAAAAGAATCAACCACTATAGAAGACATATTTGCAAATCATATACTTGATGCGTTAATATCCAAAGTGTATTTGAAAACTAATACAACTCAGTAGCAAAATAATAATAATAATTAGGGCTTCTCTGGTTGCTCTGGTAAATAATCCGCCTGCCAATGCAGGAGACCCAGATTTGATCCCTGATTCCAGAGGATCCCAGATGCTGCAGAGCAACAAAGCCCGTGTGTGAGCTGCAACTCCTGAGCCTGTTCTCTAGAGCCTGGGAGGTGCAACAAGAGAAGCCACCACAATGAGAAGCCTATGCGCAGCAACAAGAGTAGCCCCCGTTGAGAAAAGCTACTAGAGAAAAGCCTGTGAAGCAATGGAGACTCAGCACAGCCAAAATTAATAAATAAATAATAATTCAATTTTAAAATGGGCAAAGGACATGAATAGATATTTTTCCTAAGAAAATATTTGATTCAAATGATGAACAGATATATGAAATGATGCTTAGTCTTACTAATCACTGGGGCCATGCAAATCAAAGCCACATGAGATATCTTCTCACACTGTTAGAATGGCTGTGGTGAAAGAGACAAGAGAAGAAATGCGGGCAGGAAGTGGACAAAAGGGAATCCTAGTACACTGTTGGTAGGAATGTAAATTGGTAAAGCCACTATGGAAAACAGTATAGAGGTTCCACTGAAATTAAAAATAAAACTACCATATGACCGTGCATTCTCAGTTCTTGGTATATTTCCAAAGGAAATGAAAACACATGTTGAAGAGATAGTGACACACCCACGTTTACTATAGCATTATTTATAAGAGCCAAGACAAGGATACAGCCTGTTTTCACTGATGGATTAATGGATGAAGACATTGTGATATATTTAGATAAGTACTATATATACATATAAAATATGGATAGATAATAGAGTATTATTCATGCATTAAAAAGGAAATCCTGCCATTTGCAACAACATGAATGGACCTTGAGAACATTGTGCTAAGGAGAATTAGAAGAAGACATATACTGTATGATCTTGCTTACATTTGGAATCTTAAAGAAAAATTCATAGATATCTATAAGAGAGTTACAGATACAGAAAACAAATGTATGGATTCCAGGGGGTAAGGGGGTTGATAAATTGGGATGGACATATACACACAACTATATACAAAAAGGATAACTAATAAGGACCTACTCTATACCATAGGGAACTCTACTCAATACTCTGTAATGACCTATATGGGAAAAGAATCTAAAAATGAATAGATATATGTATATGTATAACTGATTCAGTGGAAATTAGCACAACATTGTAAATCAACTATACTCCAATAAAATTTTTTTAAAAAAGAAAAATTAATAGAAAAAGAGATCAGACTTGTGGTTATTAAAGCTGGTTGTTGTTTAGTCACTAAGTTCTATCCGACTCTTTTGTGACCCCATAGACTGCAGCCCACCAGGCTCTTCTGTCCACACCATTTACCAGGCAAGCATCCTGGATTGGGTTGCGAGTTCCTACTCCAGGGGATCTTCCCTAGCCAGGGATTGAACCTGTGGCTCCTGCATTGGCAGTTGGATCTCTACCACTGAGTTGCCAGGGAAGCTCTACTAGAGATGGGGGAGGCACCACACCATTTACCAGTCAAGCATGCTGGATTGGGTTGCCAGTTCCTACTCCAGGGGATCTTCCCTAGCCAGGGATTGAACCTGTGGCTCCTGCATTGGCAGTTGGATTCTCTACCACTGAGTTGCCAGGGAAGCTCTACTAGAGATGGGGGAGGCACGAGTACTAATTAGATGAAGGGGGTCAGAGGTACGAATTTTCCGTTGTAACGTAAGTACTGGGGACAAAACATACAACACGTTTGCTGTGATTAACACTGCTGTGTGGTTTATTTGAAAGTTGCTAATAAAGTAAATCCTAAAAGTTCTCATCACAAGGGAAAAAACATTCTTTTTTGTGTGTATGTGTCTGTATGAAATGATGAATGTTAACTAAACTTATTGAATCACTTCACAGTACACCTCAATCAAGTCCATACACTGCACACCATAAACTAATACAGTGCTGGATGTCAATCATATCTCAATAAAACTGGAAAAAAACTGTAAGGTACACAGCTGGGAGATACCGCTGAAATAGTGCAGGTGGGATGTGCATTAGAGGTGGAGCTTCAAGTAGGTATTATAGGGGCAGCAGGGCTGGAGTAAGAGGGCCTATATAAATATATATAAATGGATCATATAACTTTATCTATTTTGTTGAAGAGCTACATGCATAAAGTCTGAAGATGACAGTACCAAAAAACTTTAAACACCTTGTCTTCAAAGTTGACAGGCCTCATCAGTTCTGCAAAATATTTTCATTCCTATTTCCCTCCCTGACTTCCCTTCCAGGAAGCAGAGAGCCAAAATTAATACTCACATAGAGAAAAAGATATTTGCATACATTTTATATGCAGTGTATGACTCTTTCACCACAGCCTTAATATTATAATGATAATGTTTTTAAAATTACTCAGAGTGGGAATTTCTTGACCTTGGGCTCAAGTAGATCTAGATTTGAAAGTTCCAGCACTTTCTAGCTTTGAAGGGATAAATAAGTCTTAAGGTCTCCGAATCTCTATTTCTTCATTTAAAGTAGAAAAATTTTAAATTGCTGTTTACTGAGCCTATTGCATCATTCTAGGAAAAACTATGTAGAAGCAAAGGGCTGGTTCCTGGTAGGTTGTGGGTGCTGCACGGGTGCTATTCCCCTTTCCTCCTGCATGATGTGAGAGGCCATCTCTCTTTTCTGCCCTGGTCTGAACAACACAGAGCCTATCCTATGTCTGATTGGAAAATATTCCCATATGCTTAGGCCTAACTGATGTTCCCCATCCAGCTTCCTTTCATCCCAACCCTAGTTAAATGCTGCATAAAGGGTCCCCAGGACACACACATGTCCCTCCCCTCCTAACTTCTCCCTAGGTAAATAACAGATGCCATTGTCTTCTGTTAGGCTCATTAGAGATGCTTCATCATCTGAGCCCCTGTGGTGGCACAGCATAAAGGAGACAGCCTTACCAGGGTGTTGGGAACGACAGAGCTCCAACTCTGGCGTCCTAAAACTGATGAGGGCATTGGCAGTGCCTCTTAGCCTCACAGCCTAGTGTCGGGGGAATCCCCCTTCCCGATCTGGATATTCTGTTAGCTGATTATATTCGAAATGTCAAAGAATATTTCACAACCCTGTTTCTCCTTTAAACTCTCTCTGATCCCAAAAGAGACATCTCTGGCTCTACAGCTGTTCATAAGTGACAAATGAAAAAAGATGTATTTAGATTGTTCCTTTAACAGCTTGAGAGAAAAGCAAAGCAGCCTTGAAGCTGTGGGATTATGTTTGGAACCCTGGCCAGTGAGCCCAGTACGTAGCAATGAAACCCAGTTCTATGAGGATTTCTGAGTACACAGAGTTCACCACCACTCATGCCCAAGTTCCAGCTCCCAAGGTGACCTCACAGGCAGGAGACAGTGCACTTTCAGGTGACTCAGTGACAAGAGGGGCGTGTGTGTGTGTGTTAGTCGCTCACTCACGTCCTGCTTTTTGCAACTGCATGGACCCACAGGCTCCTCTGTCCATAGAATTCCCCAGGCAAGAATACTGGAGTGGGTTGCCATGCCCTCCTCCAGGGGATCTTCCTGGCCCAGGGATTGAACCCAGGTCTCCTACATTGCAGGCAGATTCTTTACTGTCTGAGCTACCAGGGAAGCCTGACAACAAGGGGACAGACACCAAACTGACACCCAGGTGCTGCTCTGAGAACCTTCATTAAGTCTGAAGACTCTGAAGCATCTGAATTTAGCTTTCATGGTGGCTGCTTCTGAGCATCTGTCCATGGGTCTAATTTCTGGAGCTGGTCTATTTCAGGCACGTGTCTGTGGATTCCTGGTGCACCTGGCAGTTAACATTCACGTCTAGGTACACTGGGTGCTAGACGCAATCTCCTCCTCACACTCCACCGTGTCCTAATGCAGCAGATGGCTTTGGTGCCCAGGGTAACAGCCCTCTGACCTACACCTGATTTCAGCCACAACTGTGGTTGACAGCTCAATTCACCCTAAGAGCTCCCCTAGCTTAATACACAGGACAGGGGTTACTGGCTGATGGGGAAGAGTAGCCCATCGCAACCCCAGCATCTAACAGCAACTTGGTTCATTCTCTCCCTCCTGCCCCCTTTTCCCTTCCCCCACATAGATACTGTGGGGGAATCATTGACAGAGATCTGAAAGTGGGGTTCATGGATGAGCAGCCTTATACGCTGTACCAGAGAGACTGAGAGAAATGCAGGATCTCAGATAGCTTCCATTGCAAACCTACTGGGTCCTAGTCTGCATTTTCAAAAGATCTTCAGGGACTTCCCTGGTGGTCCAGTGGCTAAGACTCCATGCTCCCAATGCAGGGGGCCTGGGTCCTATCCCTGGTCAGGGAACTCGATCCCACATGCTGTAACTAAAGATTCCCACATGCCACAACAAAGATGAACCCACATGTGGCAACTAAGCCCTGGCATAGCCAAATAAATAAATCAAGTAATTAAAACAATAAGATCTTCGGATTATTCTGAGGGACACTAAAATTTGAGAATTGCTAGTCTATACTGTTTTATGAATAGGGGGAAAAAACGTCTGACCCAAAAAGTGTCTGGCCTATCAACTCTGTCTGCTTTCGCATAATGATGGTGGCTCTAATATGAAATGGAGTAGACAAGACTCTTTCTTTTTTAAATTAAAGGAGAAAACTGCCTCATGCTGTTACCATGTTATATTTCATTGTCAAACATCAAGAATCATTCAATTAATTAACTTGGAAAACAAAGTTACTTTAGATTACTGAATGCAGGTTCATTCTGGTGCTTCAACACCAGCAGTGCCAGAAAGAAGAATTTCCTGAAAGCTTCCTATTGCCACACAAAGGAAGTCATTCTTGAGGAGAAAAAAAATAACAGCCCTAATAGAATTGCTTTTCGTTTGCACTCATGCAGGAAGTTGCCAAATGTTTGTGCTCACCCATTCTATCAAAAAGTTGCTTTCTTGACATAATTAAAATATATGATGGCTGCTCCACTAGCCACATCGTAACTCTACCCAGGTGTTGAGATTTTCTCAACTAAACCTCACTGTTATGAATAGATCTTAGGTTGCTGAAGCTGGGATAGGCTGTTTACGCATGAATCAGACCAACTCCTTTCTTTTATAGGACACACTTATGTACACAAGCAGGTGTGAGTTCACACATGGGGGCTTCAAGGCATTGTCCCCACTGGAATTCTATACAGACACCTCAACTCTGAACACAAGGCTCTTCTCTGGTCTTTTCAATGTATGAGCATTTCTTTAATCAAAGGAAGGATTGGGAGTTGAGAAAAAAAAAAAAAAACTAGTTCATTCTAGCTCTATCTATATTTACCTACCCACATTCCCTCCCTCCCTCTTTCTTTCAACTACCTGTATATCTACCTTATTATCAACTGTTTAAAACTAAAGAGTATCAATTTGAGCAAGCTCAGAGACATCCAGCATGGGACATATCCCATATTCCTATAATTTTTTCACATAAATTCTGTCAGTGGTAGCTGATGTTTGACTCTCTACATGACACTAAGGACAACTCATTCCTTTTGAATATGGACTGGTTTTGCTCCTTTGGATCACCTACAATCATATTCTGAAGTCAGTTGGTTGGATTATTTAGTGTCTTTACTCTATAAGTGGCCATTGTTTCTGAATTCTGAGTTCTGTTTCTGAACTGAAATCAGTTCTGTTTCTGATTTCTGGTTCCTGCCCGTATTTCCTTTGAGTTCAGCAAGGGGAGAATTTCCAGTTCAGTCTTTGGAGCCCACCTTGTCAGCTGGCTTACTCCAGCTCTTGGAAATCATCTTTTCCCCCGCCCCCAAGACAAAAACCTACCTCTTGCTGTTCACCAGGTCACAAGAGGAAAAGGAATGCTAGGATCACACACAGGGAGACTCCACAAATGGAAGGAGTGAAGTCACATCTCTTCATACAAGTGACAGTGTCCTTATACCAGCCCCGATGCTCATTATTTACATCACATGCATCACCCGATTTGACCATCATCACAACCTCATAAGACGGGCAGTTCCTACATCTTTAGTTCCATTTTACAGAAAAACAAAAGCTTGAGGCTCAGAGAGAAAGACTTGTTGCCCCTGAGGTCACTTCCTCAGTTCTTTTATGAAGCCCTGGGCTGAACATTTCCACGGCTGGGAAAATCCCTGACCTCAAGAAGCACATCTGCTCACCCCAACTTCCAGATTCTCCTGGGCTGGCTTTGCTGAAGAAACAGAATGGTGTGCGCGAAGGGGCCTGGAAGGCATGCCTTCCGGGAAGCGGCATTTCTTGTGACGTAGCCGCCGTGCACGGCACATAATTATTTATAGTGCTCAACTTTATCTTCCGGGCTGTGGGTTTCCTCTCTCACCTTTTAAACTCTCAAATGTGAAGCCTACTTGACCACTAATACATTGTGATGGCTTCAAAGTAAGTCCCCACAAATGGAAGCTGCTCTTTAATTATTCAGAAATATGACAAAACCCATCATCAATCCCCAGGTCTGAGTCACAGGGGGACCCCGGCAGCAGTTCAAGCATTACTCCCAAACCGCAGCCACTCAGACAAGAATAACAGCAGAAGCTTGGGCCTCCCCAACAACTTACCCAGCAGTAAACCCTCCTTGGGGCTCTGTCCCTTGGCTGTTGCATGGCAGGATGACAAGGGTTTTCAATTGGTGCCATGAGGAAAGGAAACCTCCCCTCACAATACATACACACTCACACATTCACACACTCATGCTCATAGTGTCAATCAATCTAAGAGGCAGACTAAGAATGAAAGATCCTTAAGCTACCATTCAGACCACTGCTATGCAATCAGAAAGACAAACCTGTTTGCCTCACTGCTTTCAACCAATTACTGTAAGTTTCACAGTGATGTCTAGATACCTTGTGTATCTCCTTACTATCTTGCTTTATCCATTCCCTTTGTTTTGAGCACTAAGTTTCTGCTAAGCCCTTGTAGTGGGCACTGGAGCAATAAGGACGGGCACCACCAGCCCCTTCACTGAAAGACCACACCACTGTCTTGTATGAGACATTACAAAGAAAAGCTGGGGGTGGCCCAGCTTACTGTGGGTTCGCCACCATCCAAGCCCGTCCATCATTCATGTACATCATGTAAGTCATGTAATCAAGGCCATGCCCCAATCTAAGAGAGTCACCCGGGGACACCCACCTCTCTAGGAGAGAGGATCTGCTGTCATCTCTGTTTCACAGAGGAGGAAACTGAGACCTGGATTTCACTCAAGCATAGCTAGAGGGGCTGCTGTGGTGTGAATGCTTGTCTCTGCAAAATCTGTATGTTGAAATCCTAATGCCCAGTGTGATGGTATGAGAAGGTGGGGCCTTTGGGAGATGCTTAGGTCAGAAGGGTGGAGCCCACGTGAATGATATTAGTGTCCTTATAATAACAGTAGAGTCTCCAGAGAGATCCCTAGCCCTAACTACAGTGGGAGGCATGGGCTATGAACCAGGAAGGGACCCGTCACCAGAAGGCAACCATGCTGGTGCCTTGATCTTGGACTCCCCAGCCTCCAGAACTGTGAGCAAGAGATCTCTGTTGTTTATAGGCCACCCAGCCGGGGGTATTTTGTTACAGTAGTCAGGATAGACTAAGACAGTGGCCCATGCTCTGGCCAGCCCCACATCCTATTTTAGAGATGCACTGATGTTTGGATGGTGTATTACAGGACCCGGAAGAGGGCCCCAAAAGGAGATGGACAAAGGTGAACCAGAGCCTGGCTGGGCTCTCCCCTAAAAGGCGCCCCCCTGAGGTCACTGCTGAAAATGACCAGGAAACATTCAAGGAAAGGAGGGTGGAAACAGCATCCCAGCAGAGAGGGAGGGGCAGAGTCTGGGTGTAGATGCGACATCGCAGAGCAGGGACGTGTCTCCAGGATGCTCACTGTGGCTGAAGGCAGGGGCATGCAGTGGGAGGGGGAGTGGGGGAGCAAGGAAGGGCTCAACAGTCTCAGGGTGGGATGTGCTCAGCCACGGAAGGCAGTGCTGTGCAGAGAGTGAGGCAGAGCCCTGCGGGAGGGAATTATGGGGCCGCTTCTGGGACTCTGACGTACCAGAACCCTGCCTCCCTGCCATGCTCACAGCACACATGCTGAGCAGGCAGTCAGTCATGGAGGGCTAGAGACCCAATCAGAGTCACAGGGACCCAGGAAAGACAACCAGATAGGGTGGGTGGGGTGCAGGACATAGTTTCAAGGGGAACTAGCCAGGGTGGGAGGCTAAATTTTCTTCCAACATTAAAGGAACTGAAGGGCTCAGAGAGAACAATGGTAGCAGCATGTGGGCTAAGATATGGGGACTTCTCAGCAGCCTCAGGCTGCCCTGGGGCTTGGCGGTCGTGGGGGCATGGATGACCAGCAGAAGATGCTGAGCGTGGGGAGATCCTGTCCCTGTCGTCATGGGAGGGGCCTGCTCATCTTGGGGCTCAGTCCCCAGCCCGCTCTCTGGCTGGGGGGAGACCTGCAGCCCTCCTTTCCTGGTCAATAAATGACAGGAGTGCACTTGTCCTTCACAGCCCAAAAACTGCACATTGATGCTTCTGTAAATGGAAGCTCTTTGCACAATATGTCTGTAATGCGCTCTAAGTGAGCGTGAAAGAGCGAGCTGACAGTTTGGGGTCATAGTCGCCATCCCCGGGGGTAGATGCAGGCAGTGTGACATGGAAAGGCGGAAGACAAGGTGGGGGAATGGGGTGTGGGGGGTTGTGTGTTTCATGCCACCAGGATGGAGGCCAGACCGTCCCCGTGGGGATGTAGGGAAGATGGCAACAGTGGTGGGGGGGCAGTGATCGGGGGGAAGGGAACCCACCCCTCTCCCCCACCAGGAAGGCTCTGGGAAAATTGACCAGAGATGCCGGTGTGCAGTTGAAGGCGGACCTGCCTGGGTTCCGAAGGGAATGAGAGAAAATTACAAACTGATACACGGAAAAGAGAAGAAGAATGAGGATGGGGATCAGAGGCACAGGGGCCACTAAGTCACCACAAGTCTTTCTGATGGAAACATAGAAGGTCTAAGAAATGGGGATGTGGCGCTTAGAGGAGGCGAGTTGCCTTCCAAGAGTAACTTAGAGGGTCATTTCATCAAGTCAGAGCCCACTGCTCCTGGAGCGAGTGTCCTCCTACTCTTGCCCACCCCCATGTTTATGTCTTCTTGGCTGAACCCTCTAGCTCCCCTGGGGAACCTGGAGCCCAGAAGGGGGCTCTGACAGCACAGAACCTTGCCAACCCTGCCTCCTCCTGGAGGGCAAGACTAGGCTCTGCACTCTGAGGCCCTGGGTCCTGTGCTGTTCAGGCTCAGAGGGAGAAGGGACTGGGATGGGACAATAATGCCAGCGTGCGCCTGAGGCCATGCTGATGCACTCAGCCTCCTGATGCTGAGCCCACCGTGTGTGTGGATGCTGGTCTAGATGGAGCCAATCTCCCTCAAGGACAGCAGGACTTACATCCGCCCGGGACTGAACCCTGATACCCAATTGTACCACAGGGTCCTGATCCCAGCTCAGCCTCCCTCACCCACCAGCCTCCTTGGAGGCTCCCACAGGCCTCCCAGTGATGCACAGGTGTGGGTCCCGATCTGTCCACCTCCCAGCTTTGGCTCCCAACTGTATCACGTGGAACATCTTCCTCCCTTCCCAGTCGTGTTGCTCATAGACCATCTAGGTCCTCATCCCCCTCACTGTTAGAACTACTGATGTGGCAGTGCGAAGAGAGGCCAGGTTCACTTTGAGACCAGTTTTCAAGATCATCTCCACCTTGCACTTTGGGAATTGTCTCCATGGGGGTCAGTTCATGAGATACAGGATCATGGCTATAAGAGGTGCCAAGCTTGGGGAGGAGAGAAGGCGTTAGAATAGGAGAGTGGTCAGGAACTCCCTTTCAGAGTGGGACGTATTTGTTGAAATTCTGCCTCTAACATGCACTGTTGTAAGACTCTGAACAGGTTTCTTAGGGGTGAGAACAACTTCCTGACAGCTACTTACATAAGTTCTTCTGAAGGTATAGGCTGACCTACATGCTTATAGCCTGAATGGGCACTGCATAGACTTGACTGCCCTGTAGTCCTGTGCCATCCCTGGGAACCTGTGATTATTCCCATTTCACAGCTGCAGGGTGTTGAGCTCAGAGGGAGGAGACATGAAGGAGATCCCGTGATGACTCAGTACTGGAGCCTGTACTTGGACCTTGGTCTGGTCATCTCCAAAGCCCGCATTTCTTTCCCTGCCAATGACAGAGCCCTTCCTCTTTGCCTCTCGTGACCATATTGGGAGGAAATGTCAAGTATAATTCCTGAATCTTGAGCTTGAGAAAGCTTGAGAAAGTCAGGCCAAGAAGTGCGGCAAATATAGTACACATGACATATCTGGTGGGAAGATAAAAAATGTCAAGTTTTGAAACCATGAATTATTTTCCTTCTGTTTCCTCAAATCAGCACAAGCCCATCTGCGTGCGGTTTTCCTGAGGCAGTATGCTGAGAACAAGTTTCATTGAGGTCTCCCCGGCTCCCTTAAACCTCCCATGACACTGTCTGAAGACGCACAGAAGGGACGAGGGCTAGAAAGCTGGTGGCTGCCTGGGGGTAGATCTCATGAGTCCAGGCGAGATCTTGAACCCCATTCCTAAGTACCCAGCCTGACTACAGATATCACAGCTTAAATTTCGTTTCTTAGTAATTATTACAGATAGGAAAACATGTCTTCATCCCTCAGTCAGAAAAATGGAGTTGGTTAAGAAATTCCCCAGGACATGTTCTAAATTTCTTACTAAGGTGTGCATGACTGACATTAGAGAGCAAAAGAGGATGCACGTTGAGCACTTTATATACACTTTATATCCCACTCATCTTTATACTAACCATGCAGGGTGCGTGCTGTTATGGCTGTTGCCATTTTACAGATGAGGCTCATCAGTGACTATTAAAGTCCAAAGGACATTCATCTGGGCAAACACAGACAGACTTGTGGAAGAGCTAGAGTTTGAACTTAAGGTAGTTGAACTCCAATGCCTGTGAATATTGGGGCAGTGATAGACTCCTGAGAGAAAATGTGATCCAATGTTCCCATTTCATAGATAGAGAAAATGAAAATGAAGTCACTCAGTCGTCTCCGACTCTTTGTGACCCCATGGACTGTAGCCCACCAGGCTTCTCCCTCCATGGGATTCTCCAAGCAAGAGTACTGGAGTGGGTTGCCATTTCCTTCTCCAGGGGATCTTCCCAACTCAGGGATCGAACCCAGGTCTCCTGCATTCCAGGCAGACACTTTAACCTCGGAGCCACCAGGGAATCCCAGAGAAAGTGAGTCCCAGATAAAAAGATGTGCCTTGCAAGTGTTCACATAATATGTTAGAGCCTTTGTTCTTATCTCCTTAGGCTCTTAATTACTCATACTTCCAATGACATATCTTTTCTTAGGTGTTCTGAGGACTAACTACCTTCAGCAGTCACCTTTAGTTATTCTGCCTAGATCTTCTTTCCAGGTGGGGGCACCCATCTCCCAACCCGCATGAATGCTGATTGCTCATGGCTCAGAGCTGCAATCTCTCAGAAGAACTGACCTTGACTGACAGGAGCCACAAGACCAGAGCGGACTGAGGTGATTCCCAGGCTGTGCCCCCTACAGTGGCTTCATGGAGCCAACAAATGACTGATGTGAGAGTCACTTACATGACTTTCTTTATGATGAGACCATACCTCTTCAGAATTCCTCATGAGATCAGTCCAAAAACAAGTCTCCAGCTAAGAAAACATCCTTTCTTAGCTTATTTTCTTTTGCCCTATTTTTACTCCTCTCAGTTTCCTTTTCCTTAAAATATCCTCCTTCAAGAAGTCACTTGCATAAGAATCATCCGTGTCTTAGACTCCATTGCTAAGGAACCCATCCTAAGATACCGTCTAAGGAAAGAGGCAGTCGCACATTGCAAGGCATTGAGAGTGGACCCTGAAATCTTTGCCATTGAATTGTTTTCCCGGATATCATACTAGAATGCATTATAGGGTCTCAAAATAAGAACTCAGTGTCGTTTAAACTCAGAGGGGCCTTAAAGACATCTGGTCAACCCTTTCATTTTAGAGATGGAATGGCCAACACCCAGTGAGGGGAAGCAACTTACCCAGCTCACATAGAATTGGAACTCAAATCTACTCCCACAAACAATGGCACAGACAGACCAAAGACAACCCATATTCCCACTCCTACATGGAATGTATTATCCCCGGCTCCAAGAGAACTGGGAGAACTCCTCTGTGGTGAAGAAGGTGGGGTTGGTGTGCAGAGGCTTGATGAGATCCTGTCTGGCTACTCTCTTATCTATAATCCATCGCTCACAAAATGAAAGCCATGCTCCTTGGCCCAACATTTAGGTATTTTCATAGGGCAATGCCCTTGAGCCTTTGCACCTGACATCCCCTGCTCCCCAAGACACCTTGAGATTGCCTTTCATCTTTCTCTTATCCAAGCCTATTGTACTATTGCTGGCCCTTACTAGAATATATGTAGAATTATAAGATAAAATACAAATGCCAGTAAAATATGAATTTCAGCTAAACAACATATATGTTCTGGTACAAATATGTCCCAAATATTGCCTGGGATATACTTAGACTAAAAAAGTATTTGTTGCGTACCTAATCTAGCATATTTGTTACTCCTTCTGCCTGAAATCCTCTGCCCTGCAACTTATGGGCACTGTGAGGGAAGGAGAGGAGGGACTAATTGGGAGAGTACTATTGATTCATATATACGCTAGCATGTGTAAAACAGCTAGTGGGAAGCTGCTGTAGAGCACAGGGAAATATATTCAATATCCTGTGAAAAACCATAAGAAAAAGAATATATATATGTATATGTATAACTGAGTCACTTTGCTGTGCAGCAGAAATTAACACCACATTGTAAATCAACTATACATCAATGAAATTTAAGGGAAAAAAAATAAGGACATGGGTAGTAGCTAGACGGATCGTGGAAAGTCTTTTGAGGACGAAACACTTTTAACTTGGATCTGAGAGATAAGAAATAGTCTGTTGTATGAAAAGCAGAGGGAAGGGGGTTTCAAGAAGAAAGAACTGCCTGTGAGGAGGACCTGAGGCCAGCAACAGCTTGTCACATGTGAGCCTGCTAGAGGGATAGACAGACAAGAGGGACAAGAAGCATGAGGTAAGCACAGAGCTGTAAGCAGGAGCCATATCATATGCAACCTTATCAGTTGTGTCAAGGAGGTTATTTTAAGGAAAGTAGGAGGCTGTTCAGGAGAAGGCAATGGCAAACCACTCTAGTACTCTTGCTTAGAAAATCCCATGGATGGAGGAGCCTGGTAGGCTGCAGTCCATGGGGTCGCTACAAGTCAGACATGACTGAGCGACTTCACTTTCACGTTTCACTTTCACACATTGGAGAAGGAAATGGCAACCCACTCCGGTGTTCTTACCTGGAGAATCCCAGGGACAGGGGAGCCTGGTGGGCTGCCATCTATGGGGTCGGTACAGAGTCAGACACGACTGAAGTGACTTAGCAGCTTAGCAGCAGCAGGAGGCTATTAATGGGCCTTCAGCAGAGCAGTGACACAAACTGATTTAGGCAGAGATTACACTTACTGCTCTGAGCCTCTTTCATCTCTGAACCCCCAAAGTTCGTATTGAATACACTTCATAAACATTCGATAAATAAATAAGTCTATTACCTTAGCTGACCATCACTTGCCTCATCTGTAACAGGACCTTTGGAACTTCCATGCTGACATTTTCTCATCCAGGAAGAACAGTGGCCCACTGTTTACATGCCCCCACTTGTCAAGAAAGTTGTCAAGAGGTACTTAAGGCTCTCAGAACACCCATCCTCATTGGAAGGAGCTTTGGTCTAAAGAAGAGCTTTACCCTCTGAGTCATCTGGGAAGCCCAAAAAGTCAGTCATGTTGTAACTCTTTGGGACGCTATGGATTATAGCTTGCCAGGCTCCTCTGTTCATGGGATTTTCCAAGCAAGAATACTGGAGTGGGTTGCCATTTCCTCCTCCAGGGGATCCTCCTGACAGGGATCGGCTCCACATCTCCTTCATTGGCAGGTGAATTATTTACGACTTAGCCACCTGGGAAGCCCTCTCGGGACTTTGGGGTCTCCAGTATTGCCCCGAACGTCTCTCATGGTTTATAGGCTATCACTCCCCTTCTTTTTCCCAACTCACGTCATGCCCAACCTAACTTACACTGCTTAAACAACTTCTGTTCAAAGAGCTCTCTCCCCATCTTTTATTTTCAGCTCCCAAATGTCAAAATTCTTAGCACCTATCCTAGATGCCAAGGTCTTCCAGCCCACCCTGCTCTTCCTTGCACCAATGGGAAGGTCCATACCCTGCCCTGAGCACCGCAGCCCTGCAGCGAGACCTTTCTCCCATCCTGGCTGTTGTCCACCACTCGCTAAGGTCAGTTACATCCCACCATGGCCATCAGTTCCTTTAATGAGCCAGGGATACCAGTTCTACCTTTCTGAATGCCCCATAGGGTCAAGCCTTATTATTGGAAGAAGGAGAGAAAGGAGGCAGAGAGCACAGTCTACTAGCTAGCATCTCATCTCACTTTTACAGCCATCCTGTATGATAATTCTACTCGCCACACTTTTAAGATGAGAAAACTGAGGTTCACAGAGCTTAAGCAAAAACCTCGACCCCGAGGTCTTAAGGAACCAAGTCTGAATTTAACTGAGCCCATCTAAGACTGATGTCTCCCCAGCCTCCACTCAGGGCCACCCCAACAAAGCTACTTTGCTTTTTAAGACTATCTGCCTTTCTCTCCCATCTGCAACACACTCTTTTCCTGCACTTACTGCAAAGATCATGTGTACCGCACCTCACACCTCTCCCCCGGCCCTTCCCTGAAATCTGGCATTTAAATGGGACTGAGCCGCTGAGCCTCCTGCAAACACCACAGGACTGGAGGGACTGTGTGCATTCCGAGGGACGAGATTGGACCAGAGGCACCAGTGTGCACTGCATCTGCCACAAGAGCGATGAGACATTTTAGTCTCATTTAGTCTCACTTGCTTGCAGAGCTCATCTGGAACTTCTCTCTGCGAAATCAAACATAGTCACAGCAAAAAAAAAAAAAAGTTATTTTATCCTATGCTACAGGTTATAAGTGGTTGTCTTTAACAAGGAATCTCCTTCTAGTTGACCACTGTCAAAAAATAAACTCTCCTTTGCAAAGACTGAGAGTCATTTCATGATCAGGCCCCTGGTCTCTTCCCCCTGCTTTTCCAGCCCACCCACAGGTGGGCTCTGACCACACACGGGGCTGAGAATGCCCCCATCCCAAGACCTTGGCATGGAAATAAGTCCATACTCCTGGTGGCGCTCTTTGCTCCACCTAGACTCTATAATCATCTATGTTTCTGGTGAGCTTCTTGTCAACCTCTAAAGTGTATCTCACCAGCAACCCTCTCTTGAGCTTTCTCAGAATCCCTGTGACTTTGTTACCAGAATGAGTCACTTTCAAAAGTGATGAGGACACAGCACCCTGTGCAAACCTCTAACCATCATTCATTCAACAAGTGTAAATGTGTCACCTACTAGGTGCCATGTGCTGTGTCAGGCTCTGGAGAAACACCAAAGGACCAAAGAAACTAAACCCCTTGCTTCATGAGACTTATGCTCTTGGGCATGGATTGCCCCACTGTCTGAGGCTCCTCCAGTGTACTGTTTGTGTCTCCAGGAAAGAACAGTTAATTCCCAACTTGGTTTCTCCAGGACAAAGCATGGTACCCAGTACTTGGTAGACATTCAATCATTGTCTACATTCGACTGTGGAAGATACATATCATGATTGTGTAACTCTCACCAGAAAGTCAGGATGCCTGGCTCTGCCCCAAACAACCTGCATGATCCCAGAACAAAACCAGTTCCTGGTCTCAGAAAGAATTCCCTTGCTGGAATGGACAGTTGGAGAGGAGATGCTCTTTGGGGTTACTTAGGGCAATTTGCTTCAAATGAACAACATAATCTACAATGTATTTTTCATAGGAGAGAAAAATAAAATGCAAAGCTCTGGATAGATCCTAACTGGACATGGAGTGAGAATTACCAGGAAGTCCCAAAGTTTCAGACACTGCCTTCTGATCCTAAGCCCAGGGCCTGCTGACAACCTAAGAGTCCATCTTCAAATCAATCTCATTGATATTGCTCTGTAACAAAGCTACTTCCCAACAGATGACAACTCAGAGGTACTGGTTGGGGTGTCTTGCCATCCTGTGTGACTGTGTCTGTATCTCATACAAGGATGAGAAATCTCCTGAAGATCTGACCCTCTGTGACAGCTACCTTTGTTCTTAACACAAAATAGCTCTAAACGTGGTATGAAGGAGAACTTGAAAGCTCACCAATCCATCCTCAAGATGCATACAGTTTCTCGTGAATAGGGGAGATAGGTATTTTGGTGGATCTTATGAACAGAATAAAAAAGCCTGAGTGGCAAAGAATTGATGCTTTTGAGCTGTGGTGTTGGAGAAGACTCTTGAGAGTCCCCAGGACAGGAAGGAGATCAAACCAGTCAATCCTGAATATTCATTGCAAGGACAGATGCTGAAGCTGAAGCTCCAATAGTTTGGCCACCTGATGCGAAGAACCAACTCACTGTTAAAGACCCTGATGCTGGGAAAGATTGAGGGCAGGAGGAGAAGGGGGTGACAGAGGATGAGATGGTTAGATAGCATCACCAACTCAATGGACATGAACTTGAGCAAACTCTAGAAGACAGTGAAGGACAGGGAAACCCGGCATGCTACCACCCATGGGGTCACAACAAGTGGGACACAGCTTAGCAACTGGACAATGAACAAATGGGAAATCCCCTTAGGTTTCCTTCAACTAGACATGGCAGCCATTATGAACTAAAGATGGTTAATGACCAGAGCAAGAGAACAATGAAGTCACTGTGCCTTAGGTTCCTGTTTGGAAAACCTCCTTTAAAGGTTGAAAAAAGGAAGAAAGCCTGAGTGGGGAGTGGCAACTGGACCTCTCAACCTAAAACCCTGCCCTTGATAATCACCCCCCTCAGAGACTTCTCACCAACTTCTGCGGTCAAGTCTACATTGGCCTCAGGGGGCGCTGTTTGTCATGTAAATATCATCCCAGTTATGGATACAGAACAATCCTCTTAATTCTTCGTGCCTCCAACTCAGACTGATCAATGTCCTAGGGAAAACAAAAAGGAAACAAATTCAGAGGATCTTGTAAAAATTGAAAATCAGATCACTTGACCTAGCAGATCTGACTTGATCTCTGAACTCTGTGTCATATTCATTCTAGCACCAGGTTGGCCTCAATGAACTTATACCACCCTGGAGCCCACAGCGTGAGGTCTACCCTCTCAGAATTCCAGGCACAAGAGAATGAGTTTCAGAAAAAAAGGCAAGAAAGTGTTCCCCTGTGCTGTCAAAGGCTCGCTTAGCAAGACCCAATCTTCTAAGGGACAGAACTCCTGCTGGGGGCCCATCTCCTCCTGGAGGGACCTTGGTCCTGGCTTTATGGCCGCAGGGTTATCAGGTGAAAATTCAGTCCAGTAAGGCCACATCCTCTTTCCTGACAGGTGATAGATTCGTGTGGTTTCACAAGAGTTGGGGTTTACTGTTTGTACATCCACCTGCTCATTGGACATTGCCTCGAACTCCCCTCCTGATCTCCATTCTCCTGCATCGCAGACTGCTCCTCTCCTGGCAGTCCCCATTTCAGAGCAGCACCAGACACCCCACAGCCAAACACAGAAGCTCTCTGACTCCTTTCCCGGGACCTTCCCACGCCTCCTCTCACCACACCCTGGTGGCTTCATGCAGACGAGTCCCAGCTCTCCTTACTCTCCACTTCCACAGCTCTGTCCCCTTTCATACCACTGTCTCCTCCTCCCCAGCTGGGTGTCTTTACCCTGGATCCCTCCTTTACCAAGCACGTGGCTCTCATGACATCGTTCCCTGAAAATCTGTCCAAGTCTTATTACTCCTCTACCTCAAAACCTCCAGAAGCTTCTCATTACCATAAAATCAAGGATTTTTTTTTTTCTCAAGCATTTTACCAAATGTTTCCCAGCTAAATGTAATGCAAAAGAGAGGTTTTCTGAAAATACATCTGGGAAACTAGAGTAGTACTTTAGAAAAATATGTTTTTTTTTTCTTTTTTATTGGAGGCTAATTATTTTACAATATTATATTGGTTGGTTTTGCCATACATTGACATGTATCCGCCCCGGGTGTATGTACGTTCCCCTTCCTGAACCCCCCTCCCACCACCCTCCTCCCCTTATCCTCCCTCTGGGTCATCCCCGTGCACCAGCCCCGAGCATCCTGTATCATGCATTGAATCTGGACTGATGATTCGTTTCACATATGATAATATACATGTTTCAATTCCATTCTCCCAAAATGCAGGATTTCTCCTTGGCTTTGACAAGATATTGATAAGTAGGTTGATAAGTGTATTGGTGACTCGTGGATATAATAGAATATATTGGGTAACTTTCCACAAATTATTTTATCAAAAAACTGTTTTAGTGGTATTTTATGGTACTCATGTCACTTGGAAACTGTATTTAAAAATTCTGGTGTATAATATGAATCACAGAGTCTATATTCTGGCACTTAATGTACTGTGTAATTTAGCTCGACTTCTCTTTCTTTCCTCAATTTCATCCATGAACAATGCTTAGCTTGTTGGACTTTTAATTATAAAATAAATGCATGACTTTTTATGAAGTTAAATAAGAAACTATGAAGAATTTAAAATTTATTTTTCTTCAAATTCATGCCTTGCCTTAAGATAACAAAATGATACCATTTTTTTAAACTGTTCTGTTTCTTGTTTTAGCTATGCTTATAGCCACACAGACAAAGATATACAGGTTTACTTATTCTTTTTCTTCCTCCTTTTTTTCTTTTCACTAAAAAATCTTATAAAGTTTCATACATTATTCTGCAGCTTCTTTTTGTGTCATCGACAGTGTTTTCCTGGACATCTTTCCAGATTAATGGACATTGATCTTTATTGTTCACTGAAGTAGCTTTGTGATCCACTACAGTGCAAATGCACCAAAATACCACAGTTCATTCAATCACTCCCCTGTTGATGGATTGCTAGCTTTCTAGTCATTTGCAGAGTTTTCATTTTTTGTTTAATGCATACAGTACTACAATAAACATTCATAATAAAATCCCTTCAATTTATTTCTGAAGGATTACTGTCCCAAAAATTGACGAAACTCATTTTTTTCATGAAAAGCTCCTATTATTCACTTTTAGTAGCTCTTGGGTGAGATGAAGACCTACCAAAGTGATCAAGGGTAGATTGTGAACCCCTGGTTGGAACCCATCATCCTAAAGGTGAGACCATCTGCTTTCTGAAATCAGCTCTCAGGACGTCCTTCTGGACACAGCGGGCAGATGACCAGCCTCCTGGTTCATCACAGGACACTGGTCCCAACCACCTCCCTCATGGTCCTTGATGATCCTCCCGAGTTGTGTCTCAGTGACACCTTCATTTAGAGAAAGCCAAGGACATCAACCACGTGACACCAGCAGGGGACGATGCACAGAAAGGGCACATGACTCAGAGCCTGCCGTGCCCACAGAGTCCAAAAGTCAGGAATCAGAAGGGAGCAGAGCTGACGTGGGGATGGGCTGCTCTATCCTCTGCAGGACTTCCCAACCTCTGGGATCTAAGGCCTGGTGATCTGAGGTGGAGCTGACGCCATAATAATAGAAATAAAGTGCACAATAAATGCAATGTGCTTGAATCATCCTCAAACCAACCCTCCCACTCCAGTCAGTGGAAAAAGTTTCCTTCCATGAAACTGGTCCCTGGTGCCGAAAAGGCTGAGGACAGCTGCTCTGGAGCGACTGCACACTGCACGTGCAGACTCTGCCTGGAGACTGGCTTCCAGTGGACCCCGTTCAGGAGAGAGTCAGTCCTGGGAGACATCCACCTTCCCGCCTTCCCTCCTCTTCCTCACCATCTCATTCCTTTGAAACCCATCCTTCTGCCTAAGCTGCAAGTGACACTACAAGTTACTTACATATTTTGTTATTTTAGCCTTGGTTTCATCAACCATAAAATGGGAGTAATAGTAACAACTCATAGGGATGTGAAAGTAAGTATAATCTATTTCTCTTCAAATCAGTGCTCAGATACAGATGATATAACAGACACACACATATATTATACATGCGCGTGTGCTCAGTCGTGTCCGACTCTTTGCAATCCTATGGACTGTAGCCCACCAGGCTCCTCTATCCATGGAATTCTCCAGGCAAGAATACTGGATCAGGTTGCCATTACCTACTCCAGGGGAATCTTCCTGACCCAGGGATCGAACTTGTCTCCTGCATTGGCAGGCAGATTATTTACCACTGTGCCACCTGGGAAGCCCATGTTATACACAAAAAGTACTTAAAACAGTGATCCATAGCACTGTCCCAGGAAGCCTTAGCTCCTACTTCTGGCTATCTGCTCATGACCAGGGCAGGTCTTCCAGGAACACCCCAGCCCGAGACACCATGGACCACCATGGACCACTCTGTTCCCTATGCATGGCATGATGCCACACCCCTGACCTCTGCCTACGTTCCTGTCTCCCCTGAGACTGACCTTCCCTCAGCTCAATGCCCACTTGCCCACATCCTCCTCCTCTTCAAAAGCTCACTTCAAATTATAAAGCCTGCCAGGATTCTCACCTGTCTTCCATCTTGTTTTATAATAGCTTTCCTCCTCAGTCTGATCATTTTCTGCCATGTATGACAGTCATGCATGTCCTTGACTTTCTCTCACTTGGAAGGCAAGTTCCTTGGCAACGTGGCTGAAATCCTTCCATTCCCTTCGCTGTCTGCCACAGTGACTGACAACACAGTGATGCTAAACACATACCGGCCAAGTGAATGCTGTCACCTTAGAAACCCCTGGCAGTGACAGTGTCTTTGCCCATCTTTGAATTCCATTCCACTGCTGCCTAAAAACTGAGGCTTCCTCTCAATGGCTCGATAGCTGAGTAGGCCCACTGCACTGCAGCAGGGTGCGCTGCAGTGCCGGGGGGAGGCAGGATGATCTCAGTGTCATGTGAAGTGTGGCACTCTGGCCGGGTAACCACGTGGACACAGGGACTGGTCTCTCTGGCTCAGAGAGCATCTGGAGCTAGAGCCCTCCTATGGGTACGAGTCCACACACCTCACCCATTCCTCATCATCTGTGTCAGAGCCCCAATTTTAACTTGAAGTGCAGTGTCTGACCCAACTGAAATGGAATCCCAGGAAGGTCGAATCCTATTAAGTCACCAGACCATAAAGCAGAAAGGTATAAAGTTGACAAATTGCTTCTCCCAGTGGCGGCAGCTGTGAAGCACACAGCAAGGCTGGGCTCTGACCCAGGAAAGGCCAACAGAGAGTCCCTCCTTCTTCCCTGAGCCTGGTCTCAACGTCCAACATCCCTTCCCAGTGGAGGTGGCATTAAGTGTCTAACGAGTAAGTGTTTAGCATGGTTCCTTGTATTTTATTTCTCAATTCAAACAGAACCTGGGCATACCAGGTCAGGCCTGCCCACAGGATAAGAAGTTCACAGTGACTCTTTCAAAAAGGATTTCCGCTGGTGGTGCACCGAGTTACCACTGTGCATGTCCCACCATCCTGCCCTTTCCCTCCCAGCCAGTCCCAGGAGGAGCTGAAGCTGTCAATCACGGGTTCCTGGAAAGAGTTCTCCGGGCTCCACTGAGTATGCACGTGACTCCTCTTCTACGCTCCGTCAGCCACCAAGGTGACTGTGTCCAGGAGGGAAGAGGTTGAGGAGGGAGGCAAATGCCGCGTAATTTTATCTACATTATCCCCCGGAATTCTCCCTACAACCATGTCACGTCAGTATTATGAGGTCCGCCTTGTAAAAATGAACAAAGAGAGGTCCAGCAAGGATAGTCAGTTATCCAAGGTCAAGTAGGTAGTATCAGTACAAAGTCAAGTTGCATACACGGTTGAATCCTTCTGGTTAGAGTTAACTTTGAGTCTGTCACACAACACACTTCCCTGGCTGTCTCCAAAGCCCCTCCTCCAGCACACAATTGCCTCCCTGAACTAGAAAAGGCATCCTCCTCCCTCTAAGAAGGGTGCCTTCCTTGTCCTCAAGTTCTCCATTCCATCCTAGGACCTTTCAGTGGACTTTACAACTTCCTGGAAACGACCTGCTAAGAGTTCTGTCAGCAAAGTTAGGCTGCTGGTCCCTGGTCTCAGTATTTCTCTGGGGCCCCTGCCCATTTATTTGACCCAGAGAGTTCCTGCTTTTGGCATCACTGCTACCCTGATGCCCCCAGCCCCTCACCTCAGCTCTTAGACATGGCTCCCGGTTCTCAGTTCAGATGCCTTGGTCTGACGAGCTATTAGGAAGAGTTTCATCCTCTGAACTTCAAATGTTCTTACTCAGAATTTTGAAATGGGACTCAGGTTTCCCATTTTCAGAAGTTTTGCTTCTCCTTAAGCACAGTAGTGAACCTCTACAGGCCTCAGTTTCTCATCTGTCAAGGGATATTAACTGTTCCTCTTTGCTTAGGAGATAAAATGCAGCCCTATTCCATGCGCATGAAGTGTCAGGATAGTAACCAGCACAGGATGAAAGCTCAGGACACGTTCGCCCCGTGCACCTTCTCATCAGCCACTATCACTGCAGTTCAGTCGCTCGGTCGTGTCCGACTCTCTGCGACCCCATGGACCGCAGCACGCCAGGCCTCCCTGTCCATCACCAACTCCCGGAGTTTACCCAAATTCATGTCCATTGAGTCGGTAATGCCATCCAACCATCTCATCCTCTGCCGTCCCCTTCTCCTCCTGCCCTCAATCCCTCCCAGCATCAGGGTCTTTTCCAGTGAATCAGTTCTTTTATACCAGGTGGCCAAAGTATTGGAGTTTCAGCTTTAGCATCAGTCCTTCCAATGAATATTCAGGGTTGATTTCCTGGAGGACTGACTGGTTTGATCTCCTTGTAGTCCAACAGACTCTCAAGAGTCTTCTCCAACACCACAGTTCAAAAGCATCAATTCTTCAGTGCTCAGCTTTCTTTATGGTCCAACTCTCACATCCATATGTGACTACTGGAAAAACCATAGCTTTGCCTGGTCCCAAGTCACCCACAGTGATAGGATCTGTCTGGCTTATCGCTCATAGTGACGGGATCTGCAAGCCCCAGCTCTGCTACAGCAGAGAGTCAAGGGCTTGGGTGTGGAGGTGGCGGGGGGGGGGGGCTCACACAGAGCAGAGCAGCCCTGGATTCCTCCTACAGTGCTGAGAAGCCACGATTTCCTGCTCACCTGGATCAAAGGAATAACCCAGCATCTGCTGGGTGGCTTGTTGCTGCCCTCCCAAACTACCTGCCTTCTAACTCCAACCCATTCTCACTGAAGGAGACACCTGAGTCCAACTCCTTTCCCTGGTGTTCAAATCCTCCCAGGAAATCCGTATCTCTGATGCAAAAGGTTCCCAAGGAAACCCACCCCTCTGGCTCTCCAGACGCTAGAATCCACTGATTTGGGAAAACATTTTTTTCCCCTCAAATAAAATAGAGACAGAATTAGAGTCACTTCTCTACTGACTGGGTCTCCCTGCCTTCCTGCCTCCTGCACTGCAGTTTAGTTATTACCATTGGCAACTGCATCCATTCTTACATCCATACTCATTAACTGGTTATTTGAATAGATTGTTTAACTCTACTCAGGAGATTCCAAATCCTGAGTTCTTTTGGGAGTGTATCTTAATTTTCAAAGCATAAATTTAATAATAAAGAATAGTCTTACAAGTATTACAAATAAATCCAGTGCAGATCCCAGAACTGTAAAGGAAGTATTTGCAGAGTGCCGTAGAAGCACAGGGGAGGTTGCGCGCCCTTCTTTCTGAAAGAAGACTAACCTGGTGCCATTCTATTCAGAAAATGCTTCCCTCCTTCAAGTTGTGGCTCAAAAGTCAGCTCCTTCGGGAAGCAGTTAACAATGAACAAGTGAAAGTTTCGGAAAAAAAATACAGCAAATTCCAAGGACTGAAAACAGAGTCACTGGCTTCCATCTACATTTCCCTCCTGACAGGTTGAAAAACAGATCTGGGAAGTAACTAGATTTGGAATCTGGTTAGCCACACAAATGCAGGTGTCTCCCAGAAGTTCTCTCAAACACGAGGAAGAGGAGGAATCTAGAGAACTGTTTATCCTTTCGGTTGAAGTGTCTCCACATTTTGGAAGTTCTCATCCCAATCAACCATCTTGGGAATTTCCAAGCAGACCACACTGTGATGCACCCCCGTCTCTACTGTAGGTCTTTTCTTTTTGGATGTGGAGAGTAGGGACTGTTTTGTTTTTTTTTTTTCCTGGGGAAAGCTCAAAAAGGCTTGCCATTTGTAATCTGTGAAGTCAATTATCACATTCAACTAATGACTAGATAGAAGGATAATTAGCAACCATTTCACCCAAGGGGCTGCTTTTCCTCAGAGAGCAACAAGGGGCTTCTTAATTTTCCAAAATCTTTTGCTGTTAATGCTTCATTTCATGCCAGAAGGCATTGAGAACAGTCCCATCCTTCCCCTTCTCACCTACACCATTCCCATCACTGCACAGCCTTGGGAATTCAGCGACTGAGATGATCTTTGCTTCATCAAATCTTCAGCTTTCCTAATTGGGTTGAGGAAGACGTGATTATTTTCATTCCTTTTTTTTCCTCTCTACTGAATGTAAAAGGAAAGAGTCAGGCCTCGTGTCAGAGTTACAGCTTTTCATACGATGGATCTAAAGAATATTACCTCTTAGAAGCAAGTCCAGCTCTGTAGTACAAGCTCCGGTTATAAATTAATGATGACTCCTTCCCCCGGTAAGACGGTGGCTCTAAGATTTGCATAGGCAATCAAAATCTGAATCTTGAGAATCAGCTATCGCTCAACACCCCAGTACACCAAGGCACACGTCATCATCTCCCTCCCTGTACCTTCTTCTCTGTGTGTTCCCATCTTGGTGAAGATGCCCCCCCACCCCGCCTCAGGCTTGCGCTTCAGAAACCTGTGCACCATCTTGCAATTCTCGTCTCCAAGTCTCACTGAGTCTGTCTCCTTGAAATCAACAGTACTGACCATCTTTTCTCCACCTCCACTGCTGTGACTCTTTACTGCTGCCTGCATGAATTTCTTGAATATCTACTGCATGTTCCTCACCACAAGCTTGGCCTGCCTCGAAAACTTTTGTGATGACCCTAGTAATCTTTCTCCAATGCAAATCTTATTAAGTCATGCCATTCTTTACCTTACTGCTCATTTCCCTTCAGGAGAGATTTCAAGTTTCTGATTCTCCCTGAAGAGCCTCCACAATCTGTTTGTGGTCCTCCTTTTGGCCCCTGATCTAAATGCACTCTGATCTGTGGAAATACTTACATCCCTTCATCGTGAACATTTTTTTTTTTATTACTGTGATTTAGCGTCCCTGTGGCAAATGGCATAAAGGAAGGCTGGGTTTTATGTCTCAGTCTGAGAATCACTGTCTTTTAACAAGCAACATTAACTCATTCATAGTATTGGATATAACTGTCCAAGTCTATATTAGTAATTACAATACTACGAATGAGTTAATCCATTCTCTATTTGCCATTCTTTCTGGTTATTTCCTAATTCTTTGTTTCTTCTCTGACTTCTCTTGAATCAATTGAGGTTCTTTTGTTCTGTTTCCCCTAACTGGAATAGTTAGTGGCCTGGGGACGGTACTCCAGATCTATTTCTATAATTGGTACTTTACACTTCTGATAAACATACTTGAACATGGATTATTCAGAACAATTTTAGAGATAATCAGCATCTATGTTCTCTATATAACAAGAATTTCAGCAGGCTTTAAATTCCATCTGCCTCCTTTATGCAGCCCAAGCACATTGCATTTGAAATCAACTGAAGTATTTCAGCTAGAAAATTAATCTTTTAAAACACAAAATAAGGTTTTTCCTGATGTATTTGTTCAACAGTTGTTTCTTTTATCCTACTTCTTCTGTTCTGGATTTTTTCCCCTTGTTAGTTAATTCTTTTCAAGGGATCTTGCACATGGCAAATTTTCCAAACCTCTGCATATCAGAAAATCTATGGATTTTACCCTTAAGCTGGAATTAAACCTGACTGGATCTAGCAATCCAGATTCAAAGTTAATTGTCTCCCCGACATTTGGAAATATTGATCCATTACCTGCTGCATCCATTGCTGCTGCTGAGAAGTCTGATGTCAACCTGATTCACACCCTTCTACAGGGAATCAGCCCACCCAGCCCACCATACTTCACTCCAGAAGCTTTTGGAATTTCCATTAATGAACTAAAATTTCACCATACAGTGTCTCTTGTATGGATTTAATTTTTCATTTATTTATTCAGCTCAACATCTAAGATTTGTCTTTCTAGGAACTTATTAGATTCTTAAATCCTATGAAATCGCCTTCTATTATGTGTTTGACATATTGCTGGGTACATTCTGCTATTCAGCTCATGTACTGCTGTTCCTTCTTTCAACAATCTACTTTTTAATATCTTGCATCTCTAGTTATTCTGTCTGCAATTATTAAGAGCTGCCAAATTGAGTTGGAAAAAGTGTTCTTATTAAGTGGAAAAATCATGCTAAAATGAGTTGTTATCTGGATTGAATAGGTTTGAAACAAATGTGCCCAATTTAATAAATCTAGTTTTTACTCTAGAAATTTATGACAGACCTGAGAAATTCAGGACTTTAAATCTTCAGATGGAGCACAAGAAGGCAAGGAAAGCAACGTTGTTGTTTAGTTGCTAAGTCGTGTCTGATTCTTTACAATCTCATGGACTGAAGTATGCCAGGCTTCCCTGTCCTTCATCATCTCCTGGAGTTTGCTCAAACTCACGTCCATTGAGTCAGTGGTTGAGATCCAACCATCTCATCCTCTGTTGTCCCCTTCTCCTCCTGCCCTCAATCTTTCCCAGCATCAGGATCTTTTCCAGTGAGTTGGCTCCTCACATCAGGTGGCCAAAGGAAAGCATACCCCTGAACAAATACCTGGCCATATTTTTCTGTGGTGGTCTTCCAAACACCAATCACACTCTTCAGATCAAAGCACCCCTGGTGGTAGTGAAGCTGAGCAGGAGACCCTGTGGGGCTCCTGGGAACCAAAGCCTTTCTGTGTCTCCTGTTTCTTATTTGTAGGGCACCAGCTCCAGCCTTCATGATCTTCCTTGTGTTCCAAAGGGCAGTTCAAACAGTTGCTAATCAAGGAAAGGAGGGGATGCAGAGTCAAGGGAGGAGAAGTCAAGAACAACAGTGCAGCCTTGGGACAGGGTCCTGGTTCCGCCTTCAGGGATATCTTTGAGCTCTTCTGCGAAACTAAAAACCCTAATAAATGGAAGACATTAACCATCTGATGAAACATTCTTCATTCCAGCGACAAGGTCACAATTTGAGAACCTTGAGAACCTCAGAAGCTCATCAAGAGTCCACCTTAGGCCAGATGAAAGGAATGCAGGCCCTGCACACACCCTCATCCTTATTAGCAACCCTGCCCTTGAACCATCACTATAAAACTCCTCACCAAATCCCTACCCCGTGTTGGGACACACAGTTTTGAGAAGCATGAGCCCGCTGGGTCCCTCTGCCCAGCAGAGCAATACAGCTATCATTTTCTATGTCACCCAAAACTCTGTCTCTGAGATTCAGTCTGGCCGTGCAGAGGCCGAGTTCAGGCATTAGTAGGTGGGCAAACCCCTGAGAGAAGTAAATGCCTCTGACATACCCTAATAGAACACAAAAGACAGTGCTCCCATGGCAACTCTAATGCATTCACACGACACCCACGTAACCTGAGCTCGTGCTTCCCACGGCCACGTGATGCATACGGGCAGGAAGAGCACAAGTCCGTCTCCACTTCACTCTCGGTATTCTGTGACCTTGGGGTATTTACATTCTCAACTCAACTGTTTTATTGGCTGAAGGTTTGCATTTAACATCTAGTTTCATACTGAAATCATGTAGCTGATGAGTGATTTTTAGCTCCTTGAAAAAGCCATGAGCTCCAAATAATAAGAGCAATGTATTAGAAGATTTTGTTATGAACTCCCTAGGCACCCTACAGAGGGTCAAAACCATCTTCCCAAGGAGCAGGGAGTCTCACATGGGGACAGATTCCCCAGGTCTTGTCATTTGGTTTCAGGGTTTTAATTCACTCCAGACTCACACAGCCTGAGTCCCATGAAAGACAACATCTCATAAGATCTCATCACCACTCTCCCCTCCCCAGACTGTCTGAAACTCTGAGGACTCCCAGGGAAAGGTGGAGATATTTTGTCAGATCATCAGCACCCTATTTTCGGAGGTCCTCAAGAAGGCAGAAGTAGAAATGTTTGCCTGAGTCTGTGATGAAGTCCCTCAGCTATCAAAGACATGCATCTGGAAACTGTATTCCATATCTTAAAAAGAAATCCACCTGTTATAATCATGGCCTTTAAAACCCTTTCTGGTCAAGGCATTATCCTTCCCCTGATGAAACAGGAAAAGGTACACACAAAGCCCAATGCTAGTTTTCTAACATGAAAAAAAGGGAAAGGAACCAATTAATTTAGGAAATCTAGCATTTACCAGTTGGCTTTACCCTCAACACACAAACACACACAGTAGATACAGAGATAGTTTTAAACACAGATATGGATGTTCCTTTTCCTGCAATACAATCCTCTGAGGCAGATGGATTATCTCCATATAGGATGTGCAAACTGAGGCGCAGAGCAATCAAATCCCCTCAGGTAAGTGATACTGTCTTCTCAGCTGTTATTTTTCTCATTTGCTGTGCAGGAACTAAATCTGTTTCATCCATCCCAGGGTCCTTTTGCCTAGCAGAGATTTTGGAACATAATTTGTATCCCTGACACATCCACACCAGCTCATTTACTCAGTGAACTTTCATCGACCACCTACTATGTGCCAGACCCCCTGTTAGGCAGGGTGATACAGGACTGAATGAAACAGAAATAAGTTCTGACCATCTAATTGGATAAATGGCAAAAATTCATCATTACTTAATTGAGCTATACATATATATAAAAAAAAATCAAAGGTTTCTACAAAGGAGATGACTTTCAGAAGTGGAAGAGGAGTGGGTGGGTGATATCCCACCTTACGTTAGACATCAGGGTTGGGGAAATCCTGCCTCTCCAGAGGTCATCGTGACCTTCTGTCATACCCACACACCTCATACCTCATGGTCAAGATTCGTTGCCTTTGGAACACACACACACATCAGATGCTCTATTTCTTGGAACTGAGCAAATTAAAACATGGAATTCTCAGTTAAGTCAGACTTATAGTAAAAAGTCATTGCTTATCTGAAAGTCTATCTCAAATATTGGCTTGGCCAAAAAGCTGGTTTGGGTCTTTCCATAAGATCCGAACCAACTTTTTGGACAACCCAATATAACTTGGGATGTACTTAGAATAAAATATTTGTTTGTCTGAAATTAAGACTTAACTAGATGTCCTGTATTTTACCTCTCAGACAAATGTACAAGAGAATCATTCAATCATTTTAGAGGCAAGTGGAATAAAATAGAAGAATAAAAATTAAAACAGAGGTTGGAGACCTGAATTTGATTGGGAGTTGATTACATATTTTAATTATTGAGAAGAAGAAAACAGTGGCTGCATAACCTCTTTATCTGTCATGGTTAATGCAGCCAATAAAGACAACAAGACACCAACCCGGGTACACACACACACTCCACTGTCATCTCTGGGTGTTTAATTATTTTCATTACTGCTGGTGGTATGCTCATCAATCCATTATGTTAAAATCTAACCTGGCTTCACTGGTGGCTCAGATGGAAAAGAATCTGCCTCCAATGCAGGAGACCCTGGTTTGATCCCTGGGTCAAGAAGATCCCCTGGGGAAGGGAATGGCAACCCACTCCAGTATTCTTGCCTGGAGAATTCCCTGGACAGAGAAGCCTGGCCAGCTACAGTCCATGGGGTCACAAAGAGTCAGACACAACTGAGCGACTAACACTTTCTAACAACGAACCTTATTATTTTCCAGGCCCTGTACTGGGGCTGTTCACATGATCTCTCTCAATCCTTCCAGCACCCTTATAAGGAAAACGTTATCATCCTGAGATTATAGGTGAGGAAACTGAGACTGAGTGGTGTGGTACCTTGCCCGAGGTGAGAGAATCTGTGTCCCGACCCCAAGCCCCATGGCTTCTCCATCATACTAAGTGCAAGCACAGGGTGTCTGGGTTTTAATGTAAAGCCTCACCATAAAGGAAGGAAAATGAATTCAAAATAGCTAATTCTAATTAAGCAGCACTAAATATATCTCATGTATTTTTGCAGTAAGACTGTCTTTACTGTGTGTGCTTACTTGTGACAGGTCACCCACCTATCTTCTTTGCAGACACAAATAACTCCAAGCATTTGGAAGATGTGGAAAGCTGCAGAAAGAACAAAGGCACTTTGGTACAAAAACACCACATTTGCTAGAATAAACATGAGCCTAAAACAGTCAACAATGGATCGCAGGCAGTAGACTCTGCTCCACTGCCCCAAGACAGAGGGGCAGGATGGGGGGAATGAACCTGCCACTGCTGCCCCTGGCTGTAGTGAGCAGGGACCGCTTGAGGTAGAAACGGACTCGAGTCCTCTGAGATACTCCTTACGCTCCCTGCCCTTCAGCGGAATGCTGGTCCATCAGCTAACCGAAGGGATCTTAATGGGGGTCCCTTCACAAAGCCTGAGAAGCCCTCGGTAGTTCATCCAATATCCGCAAGTCCCCAGGCAGGGAGAGGGATAGAGTCACAGCAGCCTGCAAAGCTCTTCTGGGAAAGTGTGTGTAACAAAAATAACAACAAAACCAACATCCCCAGTGCACAATTTCCAGAGTTCCCTGGAGCCTGACTATAATATTCATAATTAGACTCATTTTGCAGCTGAGGTCCCAGAGGACCCAAGAGGTTGGTTAAGCCATTCTCCCAAAGTTTCAGAGCACATCATTGCTGGAGAGCTGGCAGGAAGGCAGGTCCAGAGTGCCGGCTGAAGGTGCTGGATCTCATGAAATCCACGTGACTGTCCATGGTCTCTACCCTCTTTCGTTACTAGAGATGAAACTATCTAACGCCAGTTTCTCCACTTGAACCAAAGCCTGTGCTCCTTTGCCCACCCAAAGACATCATTACAAATACTAGGTTCTCTAACCATGCCTTTGTTCCTGGGGATCATCCTCTTCAGCATATGAACACGCACTGCCATGTGTATACACATGTGTGTTCATGCACATACATGCATGGATACACCCACATATACAGAAAGGTCTTCTCTCCCATCTCACTCCAGTGCTGCCTCAATTCTCTATTCCTTTAGCATAAAAAAGATGGGATTGCTAAGTAAATATAGGATTGGATAAACAGATGTGAGAAGGCACATCTATTAAAATGTTAAGGACAGAATCTAGGTATGTGGGGGGGCGGGGGCATATGGGTATTTACTGTATTCTTCCTTCAACCTTTCTGAATATTTAAAAATTTTCAAGGTAAAATTTGAGGGAGGGGAAAACTGTCTCTATTTCTTTTCCTTTCCTCCTATTATCTTCTGAAACTACCCAAGAAGGCTTTCACCACCACTATTCACTGGTTCCTATCCAAGGCACCCATGACCTTCCTGTTGCTAAATGCATTGGTCACTCCCCAACCCTCTTGCTTGATCTGCTGGCAGCGTTCAACTGTCTCCTTCTTCCAGTATTTTCTGCCCCACCCTCTGCTCGGTTTTCAGGATGTAACTCTATTTTCATGATACATCACTGGCTTCTCCTCAGTCTCTGTTTGAATCTCACCTTCCCAACAGCTACAGAGTAGTTAGCCTTGGACATTTTTTCTATGCATACTCCTATGCTGAGTTCTTCCAGTCACGTGGCTTCAAATGATATTATTATAGATGACTTCCAAATATATATCTTTAGCCTATACCTTGCTCCTGAACTCTGGACTCCTATGTTCAACTGCCTATTCTGTATCTGTCTATTCTATGTCTGTATCATCCCAATCTTAAAACATCCATCAAAAGTCAAACTCCTGGTTTTATACCAGCATCCCCAGTCTCACCCAGACCTGCTTCTCACCTGATGAACAAGCCCAGTCTAGAGGATGAGAGGCCATAAGGCATTCTGTCAGCTGCAAGTCATCTGAGTGAGGCCATCCCAGATCAGCCAGTCACCAGCCAAGAAACCAGCTAACGGCAGGCGTATGTGTGCTCTTGGGAGATATCAGCTGATGCAGTCAGGCCAGTCCACAGAATTATAAGACCAATAAAAGGTTGTTTCCTTAAGCCATCAAGACTTGGGGTGGTTTGTTCTTGATGAAAAGTTCCAGAATAACTAAATTATTGTGGAAAGTGTGTGTAATATTAAGCAGAAAGAATCACTCTGGAAGAAAGCTAATTACTTAATTCTTTTTTTTTAATTAATTAATTTATTTTTTATTGGAGGCAAATTATTTTACAATATTCTTCAGACGAATGGATAAGAAAGCTTTGGTACATATACTTAATTCTTTAAACGCATGAATTGGGAGCTGGTCATATCATCAACCCTTGTTTCATTAAATATGGTCCAATTGTCTCACCTTGGAAAGTTTTCATGGTACGAAAGCATCTTTCAACTATCTTTGGGAATCTTTTTTTTGAGAGGGGAGGGGCAGGATGTGCCATCCTAGCTCCCGGACCAGGGATTGAACCCATTCCCCTGCAGTAGAAGTGTGGAGTCTTAACCACTGGACCCCAGGTAAGTCTCTTTCTGGTATTCTTGGGTGGAGCCTTGTGAAAGACTTCCTCTAGGCTGGGAAGACACCCGGTTTGATACACCTCCTTCTCAGGGCACTACAGACAAAGGGTGGAGACAGGTCTATACAGAACTGTCCTCTGTTTCTTCTTATTTTATTGCAATGTGATTGTCCCTGGATTTTTAACATGATAAGTGTGGTTTACATAGCGAACACACCTCCAATTGTATTGACTGTGAAAGTGCTGCACTCAGTATGCCAGCAAATTCGGAAAACTCAGCAGTGGCCAAAGGACTGGAAAAGGTCCGTCTTCATTCCAATCCCAAAGAAGGCAATGCCAAAGAATGCTCAAACTCCTGCACAATTGCACTCATCTCACACGCTAATAATGCTCAAAATTCTCCAAGCCAGGGTTCAACAGTACATGAACTGTGAACTTACAGATGTTCAAGCTGGTTTTAGAAAAGGCAGAGGAACCAGAGATCAAATTGCCAACATCCTCGAGATCATCAAAAAAGCAAGAGAGTTCCAGAAAAACATCTGTTTCTGCTTTATTGACTATGCCAAAGCCTTTGTGTAGATCACAAAAAGCTGTGGAAAATTCTTCAAGACATGGGAATACCAGACCACCTTGCCTCTTGAGAAATCTGTATGCAGGTCAGAAAGCAACTGTTAGAACTGGACTTGGAACAACAGACTGGTTCCAAATAGGAAAAGGAGTACATCAAGGCTGTATATTGTCACCCTGCTTATTTAACTTATATGCAGAGTACATCATGAGGAATGTTGGGCTGGATGAAGCACAAGCTGGAATCAAGATTGCTGGGAGAAATATCAATAACCTCAGATATGCAGATGACACCACCCTTATGGCAGAAAGTGAAGAAGAACTAAAGAGCCTCTTGATGAAAGTGAAAAAGGAGAGTGAAAAAGTTGGCTTAAAGCTCAACATTCAGAAAACTAAGATCATGGCATCTGGTCCCATCACTTCATGTCAAATAGATGGGGAAACAGTGACAGACTTTATTTGGGGGGACTCCAAAATCAATGCAGATAGTGACTGCAGCCATGAAATTAAAAGACACTTACTCCTTGGAAGGAAAGTTATGACCAACCTAGACAGCATATTAAAAAGCAGAGACATTACTTTGCCAACAAAGGTCCGTCTAGTCAAGGCTATGGTTTTTCCAGTGGTCATGTATGGATGTGAGAGTTGTACTATAAAGAAAGCTGAGTACCAAAGAATTGATACTTTTGAACTGTGGCATTGGAGAAGACTCCTGAGAGTCCCTTGGACTGCAAGGAGATCCAACCAGTCCATCCTAAAGGAGATCAGTCCTGAGTGTTCATTGGAAGGACTGATGTTGAAGCTGAAACTCCAATACTTTGGCCACATGATGAGACGAGCTGACTCATTTGAAAAGACCCTGATGCTGGGAAAGACTGAGGGCAGGAGGAGAAGGGGATGACAGAGGATGAGATGATTGGATGGTATCACCAACTCAATGGACATGAGTTCGGATAAACTCTGGGAACTGGTGATAGACAGGGAGGCCTAGTGTGCTGCAGTCCATGGGCTTGCAAAGAGTCGGACACAACTGAGCGACTGAACTGAACTGAACCTTCAAGACCAAATCAAAATATGCTGAATTATTAAAAAAAAATTTTGACTCTGGATTGAAATGCAAATCTGTTTTTAACATGCATTCTATTTTTAAAATCTTCCATAAATTTCATTAGGAAGCTATTGAGATATACCAATTTTGCATGTGATCTATTAGAGGGGTCCAAGGACTTTGCAACTACATAGGCCCTGAATCTGTCTCAGAGCAGTTACATCTGACTTAACAAAATATAGTAATGTTTGTAATGATTACCAGTCTGATCGGACAGCGAGAGCAAAATAAAGATTCTGAAGGGCCTACTAAACCCTAAAGATAACTATGTGCATCCACATCTTTTCTTCTTTCTACAACATTCGATCACATGTTGGATCAAGGCCCACAGACCCCCTGCCTGAAAACCCCTCCCATCTAGCATCATTTACAGTATTCTCATCTATGCCCTCACATCTCACTTTATGGTATCCGGTTAGCTCGTAATATATGGCATCACCATTATGAATATCAGCCTTCTGCCCTACTAGACTGATACTCCTCGAGGTCAAGCACTAAGTCTTATTTATATCCGTATGTCTCATACCCTGCATAGTATCTGACATAATGCTGGTGCTCCAAATAGGGCTGTTGATCCAATGAAATAAACAGCCTCAGGTCTCCTTATCAGGAATAAATCTCCCCTAAGAAGCTTCAGGACTGATGAGAACTATACAAGTGTTTGTTACTATCATCATCATCACCATCACTCACTTCATTTCAGTAGCTGTAGCTTCCTGGATTTCATTTGTTTCCTGAGTTGTTATTATCTAGGAAGCAGTGGGAGGCTGGGCAGAAATCCAGGCCTCCTGGCTCAGAGTCAGTTAATCCTTCTTCACAACATTATTACTATTAGCCTGATGGAAACCCAGAGAGCTCATCAAAGCAAAAGTGGCAGAGAGAAGCCTACAATAGCACAGAGTCACTGCCCCTGAGAATGAGTGCAACGAATGTTACCATTTGGAAAACAGTAAGTACCCTATCACTGAGCTCCTTGCTCTGTTTCACCTCTTTTAAAAACACCACCACCACAAAAGACAGACTTTAGCTTTTCGAGCAGTTTTAAGTTCATGGCAAAATTGAGAAGCAAGGGAAGCTCATAGATCCCCTGGCCCCATATACACCTAGCCTCCCTTGTTAACAACATGCCCACCAGAGTGGTACATTTGTTACAACTGATGAACCTACATTAACTCATCACCCAAGTCCACAGTTCACAGCAGGGTTTATTCTTGATGCGGTACGCTCTGTGAGTTTAAACGCATGTTGAATGGCATGCATTCATCATTATGGGATTGTACAGGGGAGTTTCATGGCCCTAAACTTGCTCTGCGCTTCACCTATTCATCTCCCTCCCCGGCCGCTGGCAACCGCTCACCTTCCTCCTGTCTCCATAGTGTTGCCTTTTCCGGAATGCCATGCGGCTGAAATCATACAGTATGGAGCCTTTTCAGATTTGCCTCTTTCATTTAATAACATGCATTTCAGTTCAGTTCAGTTCAGTTCAGTCACTCAGTCGTGTCCGACTCTCCGCGACCCCATGAATCACAGCACGCCAGGCCTCCCTGTCCATCACCAACTCCCGGAGTTCACTCAAACTCATGTCCACAGAGTCGGTGATGCCATCCAGCCATCTCATTCTCCGTCGTCCCCTTCTCCTCCCGCCCCCAACCTTTCCCAGCATCAGAGTCTTTTCCAGTGAGTCAACTCGTCGCATGAGGTGGCCAAAGTATTGTAGTTTCAGCTTTAGCATCAGTCCTTCCAATGAACACCCATTATTGATCTCCCTTAGAATGGACTGGTTGGATCTCCTTGCAGTCCAAGGGACTCTCAAGAGTCTTCTCTAGCACCACAGTTCAAAACCATCAATTCTTCGGCGATCAGCTTTCTTCACAGTCCAACTCTCACATCCGTACATGACCACGGGAAAAACCGTAGCCTTGACTAGTCGGACCTTGGTTGGCAAAGTAATGTCTCTGCTTTTTAATATACTATCAAGGTTGGTCATAACTTTCCTTCCAAGGAGCAAGCGTCTTTTAATTTCATGGCTGCAATCAGCATCTGCAGTGATTTTGGAGCCCAAAAAAATAAAGTCTGACACTGTTTCCACCGTTTTTCCATCTATCTCCCATGAAGTAATGGGACCAGATGCCATGATCTTTGTTTTCTGAATGTTGAGCTTCAAACCAACCTTTTCACTCTCCTCTTTCACTTTCAACAAGAGGATTATGAGTTCCTCTTCACTTTCTGCCATAAGGGTCATGTCATCTGCATATCTGAGATTATTGATATTTCTCCCGGCAATCTTGATTCCAGCTTGTGCTTCTTCCAGCCCAGTGTTCCTCATGATGTACTCTGCATATAAGTTAAATAAGCAAGGTGACAATATACAGCCTTGACGCACTCCTTTTCCTATTTGGAACCAGTCTGTTGTTTCATGTACAGTTCTGACTGTTGCTTCCTGACCTGCATACAGGTTTCTCAAGAGGCAGGTCAGGTGGTCTGGGATTCCCATCTCTTTCAGAATGTTCCACAGTTTATTGTGATCCACACAGTCAAAGTCTTTGGCATAGTCAATGAAGCAGAAATAGATGTTTTTCTGGAACTCTCTTGCTTTCTCCATGATCCAGCAGATGTTGGCTATTTGAACATGCATTTAAGTTTCCTCTATTCCTATTCATGGCTTAATAGCTCATTTCTTTGTTGTTGCTGTTGTTTGGTTGCTAAGTCATGTCTGACTCTTTGTGACCCCATGGACTGTAGCCCACCATGCTTCTCTGTTCATGGGATTTCCCAGGCAGGAATACTGGAATGGGTCGCCATTTCCTTCTCCAGGGGATCTTCCCAACCCAGGAATTGAAGCCATGTCTTCTGTGTTGGCAGGCAAAGTTTTCACCACTGAGCCACCAAGGAAGCCCTAATTTCTTTTTAGGATTGGATAATATTTCATCATCTGGATCTACCCACAGATTTATGCATACCAACTGAGGGACATCTTGGTTGCTTCCAAGTTTGGACAATTACGAATAAACATCCATGTGCAGGTCTTTGTGTAGATATAAGCATTTTACTCCTTTGGGTAAATATCAAGGAGTGTAATAACTAATCACATAAGAGTAGAAGTAGTTTTATAAGAAACTGCCAAAGTGTCTTCTAAAGTGGCTGTACCAGTATGCACGTTTCATCTATTTTGAATTGTTACAACAGCCCTGTGAGATCAGGAATAGCTTTAGAGATGAGAAAACTGAGCTGCAATGAATTTTCTAGGCCAGGCAGTGAAGACATGACTCACCACTCAACACCCTTCAAGCCAACCTGCCATCCCAGATATCCTAGAGATGTTCCTCTGTAGCTTCAAACAGTTGCCCACAGCCCTACCTCCAGGTAAAATAGAAAATCTATGACTTTTTAAAACACGGTCAGCACTACTGGAGGCTGGATAAAGAGGAGAATGATGTTAGGAAACACAAGCAAAGAGAAAAGTATGGTTCTGGAGGACCAAACAACGCTTCACGACAGAAGGGGCACTGAAGCAAGCATGGCTTGTGAATATGAATGTGCCCTCATCAAAGTGTCTGGACCCCACGAAGTTTAAGTCTGTGTGTGACTCTCCCAGCCCATGGGTTTCATCAGCCTTCTGAGAGCTTAGAGAACTCTGGAGGAGGGTACCTTGTGGATGTTGCTCTGGGGCATCCAAACAGCACATGGAACATACTTAGACTAAAATACATCCTTTATCTGATATTCAGATTTAACTGGGTGTCCTGTTTGGATGTGGAGGCTGTTTTTTTCTGTTTTGTTTACTAAATCTGGCAATCCTGCAGAAGTCTCTCTTTGACAGTGAGGAAGACTGGTCCTCCTGTGTCTCTGGCCAGAACTGTGACCCATGTCCGTATCCACCCTTAGCAAGGGGGCAGAACTCCCATGCATGGCTTGAATTACTGTGGATGAACCCCATGAGCCTCCCAAAGCACAGGGTCATGGGTATAAAGTAGGGCTCATGAGCCATAGGGACGGGAGAGGGGATCTGGAAAGGCAACCAGCAATGCCAGCCCCACGACCTCATGGCTACCATCATTCCATGGATCCACGGCTAACATCCTCTTTCCAGTCCCAGCCAAGCATACAAGCTCTTAGGACTTAGCCGGAAACAGCTCTGGAGGGACTTGGATACGTGAAGCGAGGCAGCGACTTGTCTGCTTTATTCTTGACTTGTGTTTGGCATTATCCTTCAGTAGTACCACTTTGTTTCCCTCCCTTCCTTCAAGACAGTGCCTCAGAGGTGGTGCTGAGGAAGAAAAGCTGGCCTGCCAAGGAAGGACAGGCTTCCTTCTTGAGCGATGGCCCCGGCTCCGGATCATGTGTGCCTTTGGACACGAAGCTTGTTCTTCCCAGGTCTCCATCTACTCCCGTGTAGAAGGGGAGGGTTTACTATAGAGGAGGAAAGCCCCTTCTCCCTATACCTTTTAGCCTAGCTGCCTCTGGCTCCTCCTACCCTACAGCAGCTTTGGTATCTCTTAGCAGTCACTCTTTTGTACGAGTTATAAGAAGTGTCAGATATATCCTGGGCACTATTAGGCAGGTGCTGCTGATAAAAAATAAAACGTGTTCCCCGCAGTTAACCTTGAGCTCACAGTCCAAGAGGAGAAACAGACACGTACACAGGGACTTCCCTGGTGGTTCAGTGGCTAAGACTCTGCATTCTCAATGCAAGAGGGCCTGGGTTTGATCTTTGGCCAGGGAACTAGATACCACGTGGTGCAACTGAAGATCCTGCATGCCACAACTAAGACCCAGCACAGCCAAATAAATAAATAATTTTTTTTAAAAAAAGACATGCATGCAGCTAACTGCGGATCAGGATGGGAGTGCCACTGTAGAGTTATCAATGTAAAGACAGTACTGTGCTGTGCTTAGTCACTCAGTTGTGTCTGACTGTTTGTGACCTCATGGACTAGAGCCCACCAGGCTCCTCTGTCCATGAGGATTCCCCAGGTAATAATACTGGAATGGGTCGCCATGTCCTCCTCCAGGGGATCTATCTTCCCAACTCAGGGATTGAACTGTGTCTCCTGCATTGCAGGCAGATTCTTTTACCACTGAGCCACCAGGGATGCCCAAGAATACTGGAGTGGGTAGCCTATCTCTTCTCCAGGGGATCATTCCGACCCAGGTATCAGAGCAGAATATCCTGCATTGCAGGTGGATTCTTTACCAGGTGAGCTACAGGGAAGCCCAAAGAAAGTACTGGAGGATGCCAGAGGAGGGAGGGAGCAAACACTCTGGTGTAAGGAAATCTGGCAAGAGTGTAGAGATGAAGTGGGTCTTGTAAGATGAGCAGGGCTTTGTCATTCAGGTGACGTGTCTGGTATGTTCAGGGAGCAGTTAGCGCTTCATTTGGATGAAAGAGGTTTCCACGATGATGACTGATGATAAAAAGAGGTGCAGGGACTGCTTCCACAGCAATGGGGATAAAAGGGCAGAATGAATCCATCAAGTGAGGGGAGCATCCAGAAGACAATTATTCCTAATGCATCAATTCTCCAAATGCCTTTCCTGGCAACATTAATTCACTTAGGTGATATTGAAGCCTCTTAAAAAAAAAAATAGGGCTGCCATCCATGCACTTCCTAGCGATGTGATGCAAGCTACTAGGGCGGTGCTTACATGCACGGAGAATGCGGCATCCTTCAAGGCACTGGTCTCGTTTGCATCGTGGGTCGCAGCAGAGCAGAGGGGTTCCACAAGCGGCAGTTCCCCTGCCTTTCCATGCACGGTGCTTTATAGCATCCTCAGCTGAACTGAGGCTCCTACAAGGATGAGTGGTGGTGTTTCAGGTTGAAAATCGGTGTCTGTTCCTTTTAGAGGAAAGCTGACTCTCGTTTTTTAAGGGTGGCATGCTATTACAGAGATGCACTGAAAGGTTAAAAATCGAGCACACTCTTGAACATTCTAAGTGGCACACAAGCGACAAAGGAGCTCTCATTAGAGGTAATGGCTCTTCTACCTTGAAACGCAGGAGAAGGACGCACGCTGAGAGAAAATATAACAACACACGTTGGGTAAATAAACACACCCGCCAAGACATCAGAACAGATTGGCTGTCATTCAGTTTCAAAATGGCACAGTCCCGTGCATCTCTGGACAAAGGGAGCCAAGTCAAAATGTTGAGCCGCATGTAGACGGAGCTGGGGTTTGTGAGATGCCGCTTTTCAGAACTGGCCCTGGCACTGTGCAGGAACACTGGGAGGGCAGTCGGATTTGCAGCAAGTACCATTTAGTTATCTTTCTCACCACCCTATCACCACAGGCAGTATCTGGGAATGACACTCACCTAGTCGGAGTGAGCTGAGAGCCTTCCTCCCAAAAGCCAGCCCAAATGAGTGGATGTTATAATCTCCACTTTGAGATAAGGATGCTGAGAGAAATGGCTAAACATCACACCCAGGGTTACACGGCGAGTGAGTGACAGTGCCCCAGTAAATCCAGGTTTCCCTGAAACCAAGAGGAACATCCTTCCGCTGAAGTCCAAAGAAAGTCAATGACTGGCTCAGGCTTGCTAGCCCCTGAAGGGGGTTGGAATTTGAACCAAGGACCTCATCTTTCTGGCTAAATTCAGATGGTGCCTTTTCGGTGTGCTGAAAATAGCTTCCTGTCTCCAACCTCTTGACCAACTTTCAACTTTGTCAACTTTCCCTCAATAACTACAGTCTCTGGTATTTCTGCTCTCTGTCTGAAAAGGAGCAACTTGATAACCTTTAAAATCCTTCTTTAGAGGAAAAAAAAATACCCATCTTCTGCTACAATCCTCAAGGCTCTGTTGGCCTCTGAGCTGGCTGCCTTGGCCTCCACTGTGGACTTTGATAACAAATTCAGTCTGAGGACAGCGTGAGAAATACTAATTCAGCCACTTACAGGGGCTGCAGAAGGCAAGCGTGCAAGGTTTCCAGACACCCAGCAGACACCCGTCACGTTTTCAATGGACAAAAACAAGAGTCAAGAGTCATTTTAACCACGTGGCTCCCATAGGAGGCTCATGAGAGGGAGAGGGAGGAGGATGGGGAGAGAGAAGGGGAGAAAGAAGGAGAGATTATATCAGGGGCAGGGAAACACCAGTTTAGACTCTTTCCAAATAAATTTAACTTTGTGGCAGAATCTTGGTTTCCAAGTAGGCATATAGAATCTCCATTTTTCTCATTTAAAAGCTTCCTATTGCATCCAGCATTTCTACAAGTATTTCTTTGTAGAAAAGTTAGCATGGTGAATACAAAGAGGCACGATAAAATAGAAACTGGGACATGACGCACTCTCCTCCACAGAGCAATATATCAAAGGTGTGGTTCTGATCCAGGGAGGGGAAGGAGTCCCAAGGTGAGGTGTGGTTTGAGTTTTTCCTGCCCACCTGCATGCCACAAGCTGAGAAAATATAAAAACACAGGATAGTCTTCAGCATTCTTCATGCCCAAGGAAGATCTGGCCAAAATTACCAGTCATCCCTGTGGTGGGTGGGACATCAGGACCAGTGACCTAAAGCTCTGGCCCCACTGCCCATTTCCCTTGCTACCCATTGACATCATTCAACAGGCTCTAAGACCTGAGTCTGGACTTCCACCTTTTCCTTTGTTTCCCTTAGCGTAACTAAGAAGATTTTATGGACTTCCCAGGTAGCTCAGATGGTAAAGAATCTGTGTGCAATCCTAGAAATCTAGGTTTGATCCCTGGGTTGGGAAGATCCCCTGGAGAAGGGAATGGAAATCCACTCTAGTATTCTTGCCTGGAGAATCCCATGGACAGAGAAGCCTAATGGGCTACTGTCCATGTGGTTGCAAAGAGCTGGACACAATTTAGTAACCAACAATTTCAAGAAGATTTTACTGAAGCCTAAGAACTGAAAAATAAACTCAGTGAACATAAAGGCCATAAAGATGGGTGCAGTTGGAGAGGGCAGGGAAAATCTACTTTAAATCTCCGTTTCTCTCCAGCAAAACTCTAATCTATGAGACTCATATTCAGACACAAAAGAAGACCTCAAAGCAACTTTCAACTTGTAGCTCATCAGTTAACACCTAGGTTCATGCCATAACATCACATGGAATATTACTCAACCTCTAAAAAGAAGGGAATTTTGACTCATAATACAATATGGATGAACCCTGAAGGCATTATGCTAAGTAAAAGAAGTCATTCATAAAAAGATAATGCTGCACAATTCCACTTATAAGAGCTCCCTGGAGTACTCAAATTCATAGACACAGAAAACACAATGGTGGCTACCAGGAACTAGGGAAGGGGAGAAAATGAGTAGCTATTTAACAGGTAGAAAATTTAGGTTTTGCAAGATGGAAATAATTCTGCAGAAGAATGGTAGTGAAGGTTGCACAGCAATGTGAATGTACTGAATACCACTGAATTGTATATTCAAAAATGGTTAAGAAAATAAATTTTGTGTTTTAAGTACTTTCCGTTCCGTTCCGACGCTCAGTCGTGTCCGACTCTTTGCGACCCCGTGGACTGTAGCCTACCAGGCTTCTCCGTCCATGGGATTCTCCAGGCAAGAATACTGGAGTGGGATACCATTTCCTTCTCCAAGGGATCTTCCCGACCCAGGGTTCGAACCCGGGTCTCCCGCATTGGAGGCAGACGTTTTAACCTCTGATCCACCAGGGATAATTTTTCAACCTAGTGTTACAGCTAATATCATACTCAATGGTAAAATGCTGAAAGGTTTTCTTTGAAGGTCAGGAACAAGACAAGGATGACCATTATTGCCACTTTTATTCAGCATAATATTGGAAGTCCCAGCCAGAGAAATTGGGCAAGAAAAAAAAAAGGCACCCAAACTGGAAAAAAATTAAAACTTACTATTTGCAGATGATGTATTATATATAGAAAAGAGTAAAAATTGCCGCTCAAAAAAATGTTAGAATAAATGAATTCAGTAAGTTTGTAGGATATAAAATAAACATATAAAAAGCTGTGGCATTTCTATTCACTAACAATAGACTATTAGAAAAAGAAATCAATAAAACAATCCCAATTACATCAAAAAGAGAATATCTGAGAATCAATTTAACCAAGAGGTGAAAGACCCGTACACTGAAAACTATACAATATTGATGAAAGAAATTGAAAAAGACACAAATAAATGGAAAGATACTCTATGTCCACAGACTGGAAAAATTAGTGTTGTTGAAATGTCCATATCACCCAAAGCAATCTACAGACTCCCATTAAAATTCCAATGGCATTTCTCATAGAAATAACCTTAAAATTTAATGGTATCACAAAAGACCCCAAGTAAGTCTATGCCAAAACCTTTGACTGTGTGGATCACAATAAACTGTGGAAAATTCTGAAAGAGATGGGAATACCAGACCACCTGACCTGCCTCTTGAGAAACCTGTATGCAGGTCAGGAAGCAACAGTTAGAACTGGACATGGAACAACAGACTGGTTCCAAATAGGAAAAGGAGTACGTCAAGGCTGTATATTGTCACCCTGCTCATTTAACTTATATGCAGAGTACATCATGAGGAATGCTGGGCTGGAAGCAGCACAAGCTGGAATCAAGATTGCCAGGAAAAATATTAATAACTTCAGATATGCAGATGACACCACCTTACGGCAGAAAGTGAAGAGGAACTCAAAAGCCTCTTGATGAAAGTGAAAGAGGAGAGTGAAAAGGTTGGCTTACAGCTCAACATTCAGAAAACTAAGATCATGGCATCTGGTCCCATCACTTCATGGGAAATAGATGGGGAAACAGTGGAAACAGTGTCAGACTTTATTTTTGGGGGCTCTAAAATCACTGTGGATGCTGATTGCAGCCATGAAATTAAAAGACGCTTACTCCTTGGAAGGAAAGTTATGACCAACCTAGATAGCACATTAAAAAGCAGAGACATTACTTTGCCAACCAAGGTCCGTCTAGTCAAGGCTATGGTTTTTCCCGTGGTCATGTATGGATGTGAGAGTTGGACTGTGAAGAAAGGTGAGTGCCGAAGAATTGATGCTTTTGAACTGTGGTGCTGGAGAAGACTCTTGAGAGTCCCTTGGATTGCAAGGAGATCCAACCAGTCCATTCTAAAGGAGATCAGTCCTGGGTGTTCATTGGAAGGACTGATGCTAAAGCTGAAACTCCAATACTCTGGCCACCTCATGCAAAGAGTTGACTCACTGGAAAAGATTCTGATGCTGGGTGGGATTGGGGGCAGGAGGAGAAGGGGACGACAGAGAATGAGATGGCTGGATGGCATCACCAACTTGATGGACATAAGTTTGAGTGAACTCCGGGAGTTGGTGATAGACAGGGAGGCCTGGCGTGCTGTGATTCATGGGGTTGCAAAGAGTCGGACACGACTGAGGGACTAAACTGAACGGAACTGAACTGAAGTCAAAGCAATCCTGAGAGAGAACTTAAAGTTGGAGGCAAACACTCTCGCTTATTTCAAATTATATTACAAAGTTATAAAAATCAGAATAGTATGTTACTGGCATTAAAAAAAAATACAAACTGATACATAGATCAATGGAACAGAACAGACAGCCCAGAAACAAACCCAAGCATATAGAGTCAATTAATTTATGACAAAGATACAGGCTTAAAAGTAGGCAAATACAATTACATGGCCATGAGTTTCTAATTTAACTCTGCTTCCTATCTAAAAGGAACTAAAAGGCTATTGTTTTGCCTACATTCACAACAACTCTTTTAATTGCCCTACCAATCTAACTTTCTGAAACATACACCCTGGCAGTCCCTAATCCTGGCTCATCCAAAGCACCACTCGGCTCCCCTGCAACCACACACCAATGTGAAATCCTGAGTAGACCTGAGGAGAGAGATATTGGTGTCATCAATGTATAGGTAGATGGTGGATGAAGTCCATAGTCTTCCAGAGGCTACTCCAGCAGAAGACAGTGAGATCGAAGGAATGAAGAAGAAACCATGGAGATCAACACCCAAGGGCATGGGCAGAGAAGTAGAAGGACCACGAGAGATGGGTCACCAGATTCAAAGGAGGAGGGGGCTGGGAGCAGAAACTCACAGTCAACAGCATCTAATGTAGGATCAGTAGTGGTGAATCATTTGGACGTGACATTTAGGAGGTCCCCTGGTATTTTTAGGAAACCATTTCCATAGAGCTAGGTGGTGAAAGTGACAGTGACACAAGAATAAAACAAAAGGATGGGGCAAATAAGTGCAGGTAGTCATTTTAAGATGATTGACTGGGAAGTGAATGGTGGATGCAAGGCTGGGAGGTTGTGAAGGCGCCATCTGTTGTTTAACATGTATTGGAGCTAAGTACCTTTGTAAAATGTAGTCTGTGTGATTGGGAGAGAGAAATTGAGGTTCAAGCCACAAGTAGCAGAGGAGGGAAGATTCTAGGGCTGTGATAGATGGGAGCAGAACCAGGCATGAAGGCAAACCCTATGTGGGAGGGAAAACCCTTTGTAAAAGGAAATGCAGACCAGGGTCCATGCCACCTCTTCCATGGAACCCCCCCCCCCCCCCGCCAATGCAGACCCAGCTCACTGAATGCCAGTCACATTCCTCACCATGCAGGGTCTGGTGCAGAGCTATTATTTCTAGTGAACAAGGATAAAAGGCTATGTCTTGCATGGCTCAGCAATGGATTCTTGTGTCAGCTGCTAACATCATCTTACTTTAGAAGGACTGGAAGGTGCAAGAACAAGGGTCTCCACCAGTCCATGAGCATGGAGCCAGCTGAGGAGGGCCCGAGAGGAGGTTTGGGAAGGCGGAGGAGCAAGGGCTCCGGGACCACACTGCCAGGGTGATCCCCAGTTTACTAAGTTTGGGACTCTGGGCAAGGAACCACCCCTTTGAGCCTCTGTTTTAAAATCTGCCAAGTGGGTATTAACATCGCCAGAGGGTGCAGTGTGCTGAAGTGCACGGTGGGGTGTCAACGGTCAGTAAGTGCTGGCATCATGATTAGTTGGAGTTGAATGATCAGAACCTGAGTTTTGGGGATTCTGTTAACGGAAAAGAAGGGAAAGCAGTGGCGCTGTAAAGCACCTACTATGTGCTGCTAATAACGTAGGCTTTTGTATTTAATCCTTAAAGCAAGCCAAGGAATGGGGTTCATTATTCCCATTCTGAGGAGGAAGAAAGCCTTAGAGGTTAAGTGACAGATTGAAATCAGAATGGATACAAGAGTGTTCAGCCTCTGTGCCTGCCTCTTAACTACCCCACATCCCAGCATGCCTCAGGGGTTGCAGGGGGATTAACAATTCACAGAGGGCTGGGCCGCTGCCTGCGAAGTGTCCAGAGAAGGAGAGAGGATAAGGAAAAAAGGAGTTGCCTCACTGGGCAGGAAGGATAAACCTCCAGGATACACCCTGAAACTTCAGGAGCAGGCAGGCAGGCAGGGCACTGCCCAAGGCTGCTCCCCCACCCCCAGAGGGGCTTCCTCCAGCCTTTAAGCACCAGATCAAGGCAAGAGAAGGCATCCAGAGGTGAGGTGGACACAGCGAGGTCTGCCATAACCACCCGGATCAAAGCACACCACACCCTCCAGCCCAGATCCCCTCCAGAGGCGTGCCGGGTCCCCAGCCTGCAGGTACTCCTGTGTGCCTTTGGGCTGGAAATCCTACCTGTCTCTGTATAAAAGGCTCTTCCCCAGGGATCCCTCCAGGAATCACCAGTTGAGCAGGATACTCTGTCCTTACTCCCATAGCATCCTGCATCCTGCCTGTCCTGGAACTCTGCTGACCCCACTATCCTGTGTCATTGGCTGCCTCCACGTAGACTCTGAACTTCCCTGGTGGCTCGGTGGTAAAGAGTCCAGCTGTCAATGCAGGAGACGTGGGTTCAATCCCTGGGTCAGGAAGATCCCCTGGAGAAGGAAATGGCAATCCACTCTGGTATTCCGGAATATCTCGTGAACAGAGGAGCCTGGTGGGCTACGGTCCAGGGGGCCGCTAAAGTCAGACTCAACTTAGAGACTAAACAACAACAACAGCCCAGACTATATGGTCTGAGAGTACGAGGTCTGTGTCTGTATCACTGCCCCACTGCATGCAGTTCAAACCCCACCACCCACAGTGGGGTTTGCTAAAGTCATTACTAATGATATCATTAATGAGCGGGGTGCCGCAGATGAGAGTCTGAGTGCCCAGCACAGCGATGTAATGTGGGCAGGGGGAGATGCTCCGCGTGGGTGAGCTGCAGTCTTTATAGGGAAACAGGCTTTAGGCTGTCAGTAGAAATGTTTCTCCATCAGGTGACTCATGGGTTCATTCATTCAGTGCGTTATCTTTGGTGCCAGCAGACACTATCTATACACAGAAGATCCAAAAGTTTAGACAAAGGAAGGCAGCACCGGGCATGTAAAGGCATGAATACCACAGTGCATGGCAGGTGATGCGGTGCAGGTCAAAGGCAGGGGGTGGACGGTTCTACTAGGGACCAGCAAAAAAGGTTAATTTGGCAAACAAGGAGAAGGCTGCTGGGTAGCGGGGAACCATGATAGACATGGGACAGAGATGCAGTTAGTGGAGTGAAAAACATTTCAGTCCAGGGTCATGGAGTATTGAGACATTTTATAAAATCCCCAGGCGAGGACTTTTCTGATGGAGCAGCAGGTAAGAATCCACCTGCCAAGACGGGGGACACAGGTTCGAGCCCTGACATGGGAAGATTCCCACATGCCGCGGAGCATCTAAGCCCTGTGCCACAACCACTGAGCCTGCGCTCCAGAGCCGGAAAGCCACAACTACCAAGCCTGCGTGCTGCAACTACTAAAGCCTGTCTGCCTAGAGCCTGTGCCCCGCAACAAGGGGAGCCACCCCAATGAGAAGACTGCACACGGCAACTCGAGAGGAGCCCCCGCTTGCCACAACTAAAGAAAACCCGTGCACCACACTGAAGGCTCAGCACAGCCAATGAATAAATAAAAACACTAAAATAAGTTCCCCAGGAGCACTGACACGCTGACCATGGAGAGAGTCAGGGACGAGGACTCGAGGCTTCAGCTTGGTTCCTACTTTGTTCTTGGGTGGGGCTCTAGGCTGGGCTGCTGAACAGTTCAATCCTGAGTCCTGATGAGCCTCACGATCACTGACAGATCCTGGGACATCCTGAGCTGCTGCTGCCCTCAGCGTCCAGATGAGGCCAATGTGACAAATTAGATTCCCCGGTTGGGAAGGGGTTGCTTTAGGGGACCCTTCTCAGGTTCTGACTCTCTTCATCAAACCACCCCCTCCAACAAAAGGCTTTCCTTCTCACTCAGGTGTGATTAGAAAAATGACCAGGCTTTGAGCTAAAAATACTAATGCTTTATGTTCCTCCACAGCGGGGGAAAATAAGACAAGAGAATCTACAAAAGTAACAAGGAATTTCATCCTTCAGTGGACTTCAGAATGGATATTTTAGACTCAGCCATCCATAAACATTGGGTAATATCATACTCTCTTCGTGCCGAATGGATTCCACAGACTGAGCCACAAATCTGCATTTAACATCCTCAGTAATGGCTGAGATTCCTCCGTGCCCAGGTAGACAGATGTATAGTCAAGGGCCAATCAACCAAATAGCTCTGCGGGCCTAAGCTCAGGCAGCCTGAGCCAGCTGAGGAGGGGCTTGGAGCCAAAGAAACCCCGTCAGCCCCCTGCCGGCGAGCTGTCTTTTGGATCCTGGTGGCTGCTGGACTTCTAAGGTGCTGAACAATTTGACTCCAACTGCGATCCACGTGTTATTTCAACCACCTGCTTCCGTTCTTACCCTCAACTCGGGGCTGAGGGGGGACATGGCTGACTGTCCCTCGAGCTGTTCTCTCTCTATCTTCTGCAAGCCCTAGGATTTCATGCTTGCGCTTCTCCCTGTCTGGTCCAGCCATTCCCCAGGCCTTCAGTTCCCTGCTTAAGCATCACAGCCTCCAGGACCACCCCTGATGGATTAGCTGCCTATTCTGTGATGACTTGTTGATTCGAGGCAGTAAATGCCAAGCCTACCACACACACTCAGTCCCACTTGCACCAGGCTTCCTCCCTATCTTGTCTTGCATTAACCAAGCTACACACACACACACACACACTTCAAACCTATAAGACACACACACACACACACACACTTCAAACCTATAAGACACACACACACACACTTCAAACCTATAAGACACACACACACACACACACTTCAAACCTATAAGACCCCATCCCTTCCCACTGAGTTTCCAGTAATCAAAGTACTTTCCCATCTTTGTCAAACTAAATTAAAAACTCAGAACCTCCGCCTCCTTCAACCATCTGCTGAAACGTCACCTCCTCCCTGAAGCCCCTCCTGACCAGAATCCACACAGCTGCCCTTGCACATTGGTGCCCCTCCGCCCCTGGTGCCCCCACATCCCCTTCCCCTCCAAACAGCAGTTTGCCCATATGGCTGTCACAGATGGAAAACAGGCACCCATCTCAGCCATATTCAGACCGTAACGTCTGGGTCTAAACCGCCTTTAACCTCCCTGGTACCCACACTGCTCCTGACACATGGGAACCTACGTCACTCCACAACTGGGAACAGGAAAACTAAAAGGGCTTCCTTTCCTCGTTTTATGAGCTAGAAACCTGGCTCCCACGAGGACGGGGCGTGAGAAGACGCAGATGTCAGGGGGCTTCCCCTTCCCTTCCCCTCAATTCAGAAGCACGTGTCTGCAATCGCCAGTGAGGCAAATTCTGCCCCAAGAAGACTGTGCCCAGCTCTGTCTATTCTTGATTTGGGAAAAGCAGGTAACTGTGGGTTTACTAAAGCCAGCATTACAGGGAGGGGGTGTACAATAAACGACAGCAGTGTGGAGAAGTCACTGTATCTACCCAGCCCCAATTACAGGGAGGGGGTGTACAATAAATGCCAACAGTGTGGAGAAGTCACTGTATCTACCCAGCCCCAATTACAGGGAGGGGGTGTACAATAAATGCCAACAGTGTGGAGAAGTCACTGTATCTACCCAGCCCCACACTGCACATCTTACCTGCTTTATCTCCACTGTCCTCAAGACAGCCTGATGAGCTAAGCCCACCCACCCCAGTTTCACAGAACAGGAATCCAAGACAGTGAGCATCATAGTCTTTGCCTGGCTGGGCACAGGGCTATCAAGCGGTCAGGCTGACTCGGGATTCAAGCTCCAGTGGCCTGGCTCCAGACCCGCAGCTCAAAACTGCATGTGAGCCCTACCCTTCTGTTTGAACTTCTCCAGCACAATTTCAAGAGTCTGGCTGGTGCTCCAGAGACTGGATGGCTCGCGCACGTTTAGATCAACTTGTCAATGGCAGCCTTGCTCACCACAGATCTTCCCCATCTCTCCTCCCCTGACTCGGGAGGCTGACAGAGTGGTATATTGGATTTCCAAAGGTGTCTTTCATTAGAAAAATATATTCTTTTGATCACCCCCTGTCTTCCCAAAGTCACAAAGGCTGAAGATCAAGTTGCCAAGTGGAATTCCATTCATCATGGAGATAAACATCGGCCTTCTACCCCGCCATGGCCACCTGCCAAGAGCGCGTGTCAGCTGGTGGGCAGCTGCAGACAGGACAAGATGGCCCAGGCTGCGGAAGCCTGAGTTTGAATCGAAGCTTTGCTTCTGCCTTTGGGCACGTCACTTCTCCTTTCTCGGTTTGTGTTTCTCCATCTGTATGGCAAGGCTGGCCTTTCTAAACTACGCGATGACCGAGCGAATGGACTGATGAGTTAATCAGTGATGCAATATACCAGCCCTTTTCCTGCTCTGAGATACTCTAATCCATTTCTCTAATGAACCACCCAGTGCAGTGACTGGCCAGACAGAATGAAGGTACATGGATGTAGGGCCGGCATTATACACATAGTCTATGAAATTGAGGCGGTGATTCACAGCAACAAGGCTTTGAGCTGGACCCCAGGCAGGATGTCAGGTTTATGAAGGTTGGGTCTCTCCCTTTCTGCTCACACTTAAACCCAGCTGTCCATCCACAGGCCACCAGCATGGGGTGAGGGGCTGCCCAGGGTTGGGGGCAATGGAGTTGAACACAAGCTGACCTCTCAAGGTCTCTCCAAGTTCCACTGTCTCTGATTCTGTAATAGTCCCTGTGAATAATAGATCTGGTCTCTGACACTGTACATAATAAAGTGACCCGGTACAAAGTCCTATTAAGATAAATCACATTTAAGTTTAGGAAATTATATGTTTGAATCCTGTAATTTAATGTCACTGTGATGCCTGAGAGGAAGGAGAGGGAACTCAATTAGAGGCTAATTAGTCCACACGACTCCGCAGCCTGGGGCTGCCTCCTGCCTCTGCTGCAGGGAGTTAATCAGAATAACCCCTAACCCTGGTCCTGGTGCCTTAGTCTCTCTGCCTATAAAATGGGAACAGTCCTAGTGAAAGAGGGAAGCATGGCCTTGAATGAGAGAAGGCAGCAAGGGCTCCAAGGAAAGACCTGAGGATCCCCAGTTCAGCGCCACTGTCTCCCCGCCTCCCAGCATCTTCCCTCCTGGGGAAGGACCCTGCAGCTCCTCCTGGGGTCCCGGTAGGTTTCAGAGGGTGTGTGAACTCTGCACCACAGAATGTAAAATCTGTCTGTGGGGGGTCAGGTTTGCAGGGTGGATCTCAGAGCTTCCATCAGGTCTTCAGAAGGTGGCAGAGCTCAAACCATCACAAACACCACACCCCTCCATCCTTTCCTCCAGCATCAGTTGCTCTCAAGCCCCTTCCTCTCTAACCACTGTCGTCTGCTGTTTTCACTCTGGGCCATGCTGCTACTCCTGCTGTGGCCAGTGTGATTCCGGACACCATCCTACCTCCTCACACTGTCCCGCCATCCCTCTCAGCGCCACCCAGCCCCCTAGACAGTGCTTTCTCCAGCCTCACTGCTCGTCTCCGAGGAGCCACCCCCATCAACCCTCACCCATCTTGACGTCTCTCTGGCATCTGCCACTCTTGCTGCTTCGTTGGATCCCCACCCCTTCCAGCATCTGTGAGCCAAGTCACTGCCCCAGCATCACTGCCGGGGGAGCTTCTCTCGGGCTCCAGCCACTTCCCTTCATCACTCATGCATCATGCTCTCCCTGGTCAACCCTTCCAGTGACTCCAGGCTGAAGGGGTCCAGGTTAAAGCCTGCCTCTTGGATCCCACAGAGGCCCCTGGCATTCAGCATTTAAGAGCAAACTCAGGGACTTCCCTAGTGGTTCAGCGGTTAAAACTCTGTGCATACAGTGCGGGGGAGGCAGGTTCGATTCCTGATCAGGAACTAAGATACCACATGCCAAGTGTTGCGGCCAAAAAGTAAATAATTTAAATAAAACCAGTTATAAACACAGGTTAAAAAAAAAAACAGCAAACACATTCATGTCACATCCATCTCATGCAGCTGAGATTGCTACAGACTCAGCTGCCACAGGCAGAAGATTCCCCCTAAACCTCCTGTCTCTTTCACCCCCAGGATTCTGTTGGACACCATGTTCTGAGACTTGAGGGGTTCCTGCCAAGTCTCTGATGGGAGGAATATTCCATCAGGGGAACACGAGGGTCAAGGTTCCCATGAAGAGGTTAATGCGTTGAAGGAAGCTCCGTAACGGGTGGAGTGGAGGTTCCAGAACGCCTGGCAGAAGTAAGAAGGTGGGAGAGGGTGGCCGGGGGCTGAGCAGGGGTGTGGAGGCCACAAGGAAGGAGGCAAGAGTGCTCAGTCAAAGGAAACGTGCCCCTGAAACGGAGATGGTGGTGGGTAGGGTCAAGGGCAGAGTGGGATCTGGGAGGAAGGGCGTGAATGGGATGAACAGACATCTAGGTTCAGAGTGGAACGTGGGTGCAAGTCTTCTGTGGCACTGCCACAGTACACTACCCCCACCCCTGCTGCCGGCCAGGGTCTGAGCCCACCTTGTCTTCTTAAAGCTCAACACATGGGTGAGGGGGTAAGAAGAAAAAAACCTAGCAAGGGACACAAGCCTATGACAGCATGGCAACCCAGCCCTGTAGGATGCAGAGGGAAGGCAGTGGCACAGGAGGCCTTGGCCTCCAAAGGAGGGGCAGGAACAAAACATGGTGCTTAGTCTCCAGGAATCAATATCAAAGAAAGATTTCCTTTATGATGGCTTGGACCAAATGATGATGGTGACAGTGACGACTCTGATAGAAATAAGAAGAGAAGAACTTCTCTTTTTGCCGCACTTACTAAGTCTTAGTATAGGCTTAAGCTTTAATAACTTCAGAGAGAGAAATGCTATAAATATACAAAAACTCATTTGAAAGTTGGCCTAAATTTCTTTTGCATTTATTCACTTTTGTGAATTTTTAAAAATAAGTCTTTAAATTTCCTTTATTTTTTTTTTTTCCCTTCCCAGTCCCTCTGGCTGAACACAGCAAATATTGACTGAAATGAAAATTAAAATGAAAAGTGTAGAAATTCACAAAACTAAACACTTCAAGAATGGAGAAACTTCAACTTGCAAATAATGCATTCGGTAGGTTGATAGCATAAATGCTTCTGATGTTATTAAAGCTTAAAATCGCGAAAGCTTTGGGGACACTTTGTATTTAAAAGCCATCCTCTTAGCCAATTCTCCTGACATTCCCCTGAAGGGTAAGTACCCTTATCGCCCCCATTTTAGAGACAAAAACCTGAGGGTCAGTGAGGTTAGGAGACTTGCCTGAGGTTACTCAGGGGGAAATTCCGTAACAGAGGCTACTGCCTCTTGTGATCAAAATGAAGCTCCACCTAAGGAGAGGTTTAAGAAGGATGCCCCCAGCTCAGGCAACGGTCCCTCTCGGAGGACCTGCCACACAAGCTGCCTTACAACATAGCAGGGAATTATTTCAACAGAATGCAAACCAAGGAAAAGCAGACAGTGGGCCTCAGAGATTATCTCAGGAGGAGAGCTCCAGGGTCTAAGAGGAATCAGTGAGCCTCGGGCTGGGGGAGAGGGGATGAGCAGGAGTGTTTGGAGGATGTTGACACTGACTGTGTGGAGATCTTCGGGTCCTCTCTGATGGGAGGGTGTGGATCAGATAGGGAAGGGCTAAGGGACAGTAACAGGAAACCCAAAGGGAGACCAGAGAGCTGCAGGGACTGGAAATGGATGAGAAGTGTGGGGCTTGGTGACATGCATGCCCTGTGTGGCTGCTCAAATATTAATCCACAATATATTTTAATGACAGAGACAGCAGTGAGCGTGGAAAGGAACATGAAGGACTTTGGGTACCCTGAATAATGGCGTTGTCACTCCAGGTTCTTACGGTCTCTTCTGGAGCAGGAGCTTCAGCAAAACCTTTGGCCAATAGTCAAAGTGCCAGATGTCCCTTCCAAACATGAGCCAGCAGCTCCCTCACAATTGCATCATATCAGGTATCTCCTAAGGGAACCACCTCCACATACCATATCTCAGATCCCCAAGATACCTGGCCTTTCCTACTGGGCAAGGGTCAGGCTTGGGGTCAAAGAGGCCCATTAAACCCTGCTTAAGGACTTTCCTGGTAGAGACAGCAGACAGCCAGCATGGCCACAGTCAAGGTGGGGAAGAGAGACCCCACCCATTGGACAGGGCAGCGTGCCCCAGCCATCCATCTACAGTACCTTCATCCTTCAAGGAGACACAGTGTGCTTAGACAACACAAGTCCACAACTGAGGGTCTCTCGGCTCCTCGGCAGCCACAGTGAGATAAGTGAGCCCAGAGTCCAGTGCCCCCAACTCCCAAGGCCCCATCCCTGCCCCCACAGAGCCACCTCTCCAAGGCTCAGCTCAGGTCTCAGAGAGTTAAAGTCCCCAACCTGGGATGCCTGCAGGCCATTCACATTCTGACCTTCCTGCAGGACAAGGTAAGGGGGGCTCACAACTGGGAGGAAAGGGGTGGCATTGCGCTTGGTGAGGACACCCCATGTGGGGGCATGATGAGGGGAAGAGGGTCCTATGTGTGAGTCCTGGCTCCCCCTTTAGCTTCAGTTTTCTCAAGCAGAAGATGGAAGCCACAGTAGTAATACCTGTCTACCTCACAAGATGTTGAGGATCAAAATGCAAAAATGCCTCTGACAAGGCAAATGTTACACAAATGCCATTTGCCTCTTCCCCTCCCTTATGCAACTACAGGATCTTTCTTCCAAACAGACCTCCATATACCTCTCTTCTCACAAGCTGTCGACCTCAGTTTATACATCAGAAAATCCAAGGCAGTAAACCTGCCTTCCAGGCAAGGCTGCTATGGCCAGTTGCTCAGGCTGTGCACTGTACAAATCCAGGGGGCATCGCATATAAGGGGCACTCCTGGAGCTGAGCAGAGCTGTGACCTTCCATACAAAGGGCTACTGTGATAATTTCATTTGTTAGATCAGTTTGGAGAATGCCACAGACTGCATAGATTAGCTGTCATCACAACAGTTATCCAAAGAAGTTTTATAATCACCCTCTCTCTACTGATCCTCTATCAACAGAGTCCAAATGTTTCCAGTACTTAGACTTCCTAGCTCACTGTACAATCATCAATAACAATGAGAAACACACATATTATATAAACTCTGATTTCAATTACTACCCCCAAGATCCCTCTATCTCATAAACCCAGTATTTTCCAAACTTGAATTTGTATGTGAATTATTCACAAAACTGTGAAAATGCAGATTCTAACTGGGGAGAGGAGGCCGAGGAGGAAGAGAAGGGAGGTGCTGAGATTCTGCATTTCTGACAATCTCCCAGGTCCTTGTTAAGTTGAGGCTGATGCTGCCCTTTTAAGGACCACATTTGCAGAATGATTTTGTAACTCCCCCCCACTACCAGGCACTGACATGAGGGATGGACTTTCTTTTCCTCTCGATTTGTTAAGGACTAGCTGGAAATGACAGGTCAGAAAACTGAGGCCCGTAGGTCACATCTAGCCTGCACCCTTTCCTGCTAAATACACTTTTATCCAAGCCCATGTATTTACATTTTGCCTGGGGCTGTATTTATTTATGTGTTTATGTCCCGTCTAAGGCTGTATTTATAACACAGTCATGTCTATTTATTTTCATACTATCCATAGCCCTCTCTGCACAATGGCAGCAGCACCAGGCTGAACAGTCGTGACGGAGACCATGTGGCCTGCAAAGCTGGAAGTATGTATCCTGGTCCTTTAAGAAAAAGCTTGCCGAGCCCCAAGTGAGATGACCAAGCCATTAAAGAGACAAACATGAACTGAGTGGGTGCAGGGGCCAGAGTGAGACAGACAGGGGAGAGGAAGGCTGAAGTGGAAACCCAACACACTCCATTACACTATGTTTCCAGCCCCAGCGCCCGGCCAGCCCACTCTTTCAGAGGAGAGTTAGCTCCTGTCTGTCTTTCTCCATAGCACGATACTAGATGCGGTCTCCTCAGCTTTCCCTGTTGGTGGAGAAACCCGATACACCCCGGGAAGCTGTAGCAAGTCCATCTTGGCCTCCATCACAGAGGCCTAATGGAGTTGGCAGAAGCCAGCCTGTAGGCAGGGGACTGTGATTCAGCTTGCTGCGGTCCAAGCAGTTCTAGGAAACCCAGCTGGCCCCCCAGCTGTGTCTAGAGGCATGGCCAGCCACCTCCTCCCCTTCAGAGGGTCAATTCACCCTGACACGAAGCCACCAAGCAAAGGATCCACTGTCAAGAGGCTGGCTATAAACAACCCCTTGGGGGTGATTCAGCATTTGTTCAGGATACATACTTAAGGGGTTATGTAGACTCTCCAAGCTGACCTGCTCTGCTCCCTTGCATGAGTCACACATTCTCTCAACCAGGGTGCTGAGCAGGTGACTCCAGCATCTGCTCGGATACTTCTGGTGGCGGGAGCTCACGACCACACATGCACGTTTGTGTAAATACCTGTGAGGAGGAGGCTCAGTGAACTGAGCTCACATTCGCTTCCACATGACGACCATCTGCTCTCCAAGAGTTGTGCTGCAGAGCCACAGAGAAAGCCTCACCTGCGTCACCAGCATCAATCTTCAAACCTCTTCTTGGGGGCGACCTTGGTTGGATATGCTGCTTGACCCCTTGGAGCCTCCATCCCCTCACCTTTGCACTTTTCATTCACTGAGTCATGTCCGACTCTTTGTGACCCAGGGACTGCAGCAAGCCAGGCTTCCCTGTCCTTCACCATCTCCTGGAGTTTGCTCAAACTCATGTCCATCAAGTCGGTGATGCCATCCAACCATCTCATCCTCTGTCATCCCCTTCCCCTCCTGCCTTCATTCTTTCCCAGAATCAGGGTCTTTTCCAGTGAGTCAGCTCTTCACATCAGGTGCCCAAAGTATTGGAGTTTCAGTTTCAGCATCAGTCTTTCCAATGAATATCCAGGGTTGATTTTCTTTAGGATTGACTGGTTTTATCTCCTTGCTGTCCAAAGGACTCTCAACAGTCTTCTCCAGCACTACAGCTTGAAAGCATCTATTCTTTGGTGCTTAGCCTTTTTTATGCTGGGAAGGCCCTAACTGAACACAGAGAATGCTTGTGAGGGTCAGTGTGGCAGTGGTCATCAAGCTGCCTGCAGGATGTCATGTGATGCTCATGCCAACTGTGATGAGTGGAGACCAGTTTTCCTACAAATGATGAAACTGAGGCTCAGAAGGTAAGTGACTCAGCTGGGGAGGGGAGGGACAGGGCAGGTTTCAGATCCAAGCACGCTGACACAACCTGAATGCTCTGTGGGTCTTGTTTTCTCTCCGGAAAGTAGGGGGCCAATATGGAGAGAAGGAAATCCCCAGGCCTCCCAATTCCAGATCTGAGAATTCCAAAACAGGCCCCTGAAGGCTTGAAATACATCAGATCAATCAAAACTTCTCTTTGTTTAGCAAAAGGAAATGTTTTATCAGTTCCTCCAATAACAAATCTGATTTCCATCCGTTTCACCGCTTTATCATTTCTTCCCAGCTGCTACCAAGATCACAGCTTCAGAGATGGTTAAATGTTTGTCACATTTAATATTATCGTTCCCATTCTTCACATACGGGAAGCTGACAGAGACTTGTTGGAAATGCTGGGATTAAATCTCAACTGCTTGTGCATGCCTGGAGAATCCCAGGGACGGGGGAGCCTGGTGGGCTTCCATCTATGGGGTCACACAGAGTTGGACACGACTGAAGTGACTTAGCAGCAGCAGCAGCAGCTTGTGCAACTGTGTGTGCAGGGCTGGTGTGCACATGGCTGCCTGGATGTCTGTCGTCCAGGTGGCACCAGATGGGGTCTTATGTGACATGCAGGAGTGAGGCTGGGCAGCCGGAGACAGGGGCCGGTGGGATGTAAAGTCTTTCTCTGCACCCACGTCCCTAACATTCCCACTTCTGTTTAGTTCTTCCCATTGTGCCTGCATGCTAAGTTGCTTCAGTCGTGTCCAACTCTTTGTGACCCCTTGGACTGTAGCCCGCCAGGCTCCCCGTCCATGGGATTCTCCAGGCAAGAATACTGGAGTGGGTTGCCATGTCCCCCTCCACGGTATCTTCTCAACCCAGGGATCAAACCCTCATCTCATGTCTCCTGCACTGACAGACGGGTTATTTATTGCTAGCGCCACCTGGAAAGCCCTCTTCCCACCACCCCCATCTTTTCGAAGGCTTCCATCTCTCTCACCTGCATTCCTCCAAGCCGGTGTCCACAGCTCCCTCTGCCAACTTTCTCCCACCTTCCCCCCACAGTCATCAGGGCGATCCTTCTCAATTGCAGATCCGATCATGTCACATCCCTGCTCTGAATCTGTCAGTAACTTCCTGGGGTAGATCTCAGTCTCCACGACACCTGCCAACAAGTTCTGCTCTGCATGACCTCTGCCTGCTCTGGAGCCTGCTCCACGACTGCAGCCTCTGAGGGCTCCTTCCAGTCACCCGCCCTGTCAGGTCAGGCTCTCACCTCCACACTCTGCCACCTCTGCCTGGAGTCCGCTTTCCAACTCTCCAAGACGGCAGGTTCGAGGTGGCTGCTTCCATCCACAAATGGTGGCCTCCATCCTCTCCCCTTGAACCTGAGCACGCTCCATGGCTGCCCTGTCCAGCGGGGCTCAGGGGAAGAAACACCCTGCTGGCCTGTGGCCTCCATGCCTTAAGGGACTGGCAGTTGCCACTCCCTCTCTAGGGAGCTCTGTGTGACCTGTAAGACAGTGGTCTGCCTGCCAGAGAGGCCATTTACCAACCATCCCCACCAAGGTCCCAGGCATGAGAGCGAAGCCTTCGTGCATCCCCCAGACCAGGCTAGCGTCCAGCTGAAGGCTATCAAAGGACCTCAGCTGATGCCAGGTGGAGCAGAGGAACCCCTGAATGAGTTGGGAGTGCTGTCCAAACTCCCAACTCACAGAACCAGGAGACACAACAAAGTGGTGACTGTTATAAGCTTTAAGTTTTGGGGAAACTATTACAGATAACCTCATACTCTCTCTCCCTCCCCTGTGTTGACTAGCAGGTGTGCCTCCTTCTCTCTGGAAGTCGTTTCTGATGACGTCAGCCCACTGTAGGTGCGTCTGCTCTGTATTCCTATGGGCATCTTCACCTCACCCACCTGACTGTGCCCGGCTGCTAACTTCTCTGCCACCCCCTTACCAGGTCCCCAGAGATGAGGATCCCATGTCTGTCTGCCTCAGCATCATGCCTTCGACAGAGAGCACGGTAGTCATTACATAAATATCTCACGAAAGAGTGAATGCACAGGTATACGAAACACTCACACCTAAGGGGTTCCCAATTAGGGGTGAGAGCTAAGCTAAGGGCACAAGCAAATGCTTAAAACCAGCAAGCAGGGTTCAGTGACTCTCCACCAAGGTTAGGTAGGAACTGAGGCAAAATTATGTCCAGCCTGAGGACACTGGGTAGGTAGCTATTCCAATACATACCCATTAAACTTCTCTAAACATCTTCATCTGCGATAAGGGATTCCTAACAATATACCGCAGTTTTGCTGTCGTTCAGTTGCTGAGTCATGTCCAACTCTTTGTGACCCCATGGACTGCAGCCAGCCAGGCTCCTCTGCCTCCACTGTCTCCCGGAGTCTGCTCAAATTCATGTCCACTGAATCAGTGATGCCATCCAATCATCTCCTCCTCCGCTGCCCCCCGTTTTCGCCTTCAGTCTTTCCCAAGACAAGACAGATAACAACTCCCCCCCCCCAACAATAGCCATTGCAGACACCTGCGCTCACCTGAACACTGGCTTAGTTTGTCCATTCATTCCTTCACGCATTAATTTGCTCAAGAAGCATCTATCAAGCATCTCTTGCATACCAGATACACTGCGAGTTGCTGGAGATTCAAAGCCAAAAACACGAAGTCACCAGAGCCATGAAGGCCAGACCTGGAGCACCTCAAACAGACTCAGTGCTGATCAGGGAAGGCTGCGCCCTTGCAGCAGACCTGGGGTGAGTTTTTGAGGAAGGTGAGTGTCACGGAGAGGAGCTGGGTGGGAAGAAGGAGCCCCAGGTATAGAATTCCCTGCATCCCTTGCGTCTGAGTCATCAAGAAACAGACTGCCCATGGCTGCTAATCATGAAATTAAGAGCAGCTGGGAACTGGGCTAGAAAGGGGAGGTATCGCTGTAGTAGGGCAGGAGCAGATGCTTCTCAGAAGAGAGAAATCACACAGGCAAAGCCCAAGGCCTCCAGTGATGGAGAAAGGCTGAGACTTGTTAAAGAGGGGTGGGGATGAAAAGCTTGAGGCAAAAGGCAGAGTTAAAGCTTAATTAAGAAAGCAGACATTTCAGGTTCTCACACATAAGCAAACAGAATCCCCTGGCCCCTCCTGATCATCACCAATAATTGCTTTAAAGCAGTGGTTTGCCCTGCTTGAACAGCCCTTAAATACAAGTTGATGAAAGTCACGGACACATGAGTAAGTGAAGAAGGCGCTCCTTGACACCTTGGTTCCTAGCTTGACTGGCCACGTGTGACCTGGGGAAGGTCACCCCTCACCTGTGGGGCCTCTGTTTCCCTCCCTTCCACCAACAGACCAGGATGAAGTCAAATGGATCCTGCATCTCCTCTCATCCTGGAGCTGTGTGACCTACTTTGATGTTTAATACAAACTCACTTTGAGTCCAATCCTCTGGGGTCTGCATCTCACCTCCATCACGTGTGACCTGTGTGACCTTGGGCACAGCGGGTTAGCACTTGGAACTTTGCTTTTCTCACCTTGAGATTGGAGTTTTTAATGCCAGACCCCTACTTCTGTGAGAATTAGGCAGACCGAGTCCAAAGCATTAGTTCATGGGGAAGTTAATCTTCTTTCTCCCCAGGAGAGCTGCTGCTGTCTCCCGCAGGGCACTGCCCCAGCCAGTCAGCATCAGCAACTCCACAAGGTACCCTCATGGAAAGGATGCAGGCGGCAGATTCAGCAGCGATGTGTGCTGATGCTTGCTGGTACTTGCTGTCCCACTGTTTGAAACAACGCTCCTACTCCCCATATTCCTGTGGCTGGGTTAATACTCCCTCCTTCCTCTCCAGGCCAGAGTTTGGGAGCCCCTTCCTCATGGGTGATGCCTCAGAGCCCCAGCTTCAGGGCTGAATCTCCTGCTACCATCAGACCCTTCAGGAAGCATCACAGTTACCTGCCTTCCCATCTTCCAAGGCACTCCCTCCGCTCCCAGGACCAGAAGCTCTGGGAGAGTAGAGACCACACAAGTTTCCTTCTGACTTTCCCACATGTTGCCTGGCACTTTGCAGCAACCCTATGACTGTTACCTAAGTCAACTTTTTGACTCATTCCAACCCCACAGCTGCACAGCCACTAGCTAACTGCGTCATCTTAGGGAATACATATCTTTCTAGTCTCACCTGTGAAATGAGCTCAAGAATAACTACTACTCATCAGAAAACACCATCAATGACTGGATGCCTGTTTTCTTATATACCACTAAGAAAACAAGCAAAAAAAAAAAAAAGGATACTTCCACAAACCTTTGACTCAATGTTTTTAATCTCTTGGAATTTCATTTTATAATTATTTTAAAATCTCTTTGAGATTTAACCCGTATAGATTTTATCTCATGTCACTCTTGCATGTGTGTGTGCTAAGACACTTCAGCTGTGTATGACTCTCTGCGACCCACTTGACTATAGCCCATCAGGCTCCTGTGTCCATGGGATTCACCAGACAGGAGTACTGGAATGGGTTGCCATGCCCTCTTCCAGGGGATCTTCTCAACCCAGGAATCAAACCCACATCTCTTATGTCACCTGCATTGGCAGCCGCGTTCTTTACCACTATCACCAACTCGGAAGCCCATGTCACTCTCGGGCATGAATAAACAGGAAAATTTTAAATAAAAGTAAACTATAAATTCAAATGTGTTTGAAGTATTCCTAAATGTTCTTAATAGAGTTACTTTGCCATCCAAAAATCATCAGGGAACTTTCCAAACAACACGCCCCCGCCCCCCGTATCATTAAGATTATTAGTGATACAGCATTTCTTACAAGAATCCTTAAAAGAACCAATAGTCGCATTTGCTGTGTTGAATGTGGCTCTTCAGTGATGCAGAGCTGGGCGGCTATTGATGTCTGCTCCCCAAATATTGCTAAAGAGTGCTTATTTGCCAACACTACCTGCCTTTCTCCACAATCATTTGATTCCTGGAATCTGAAAGAAGCTTCTACAGTTTTCTTCCAAGCTGCTGACACCCGTTCTGTCAGTTTTGATGCTTGTACAAGCACAGACAATGACAAGTACACCACGATGCTACATGACCAACAGCAATTACAAGATGGCATCAGTGATAAGGCATGGCCCAATTTCCAGATACTAATGAATGAAAACATATGCCTCTTGATATTGATGAATTACAGCAGCTCTTGGGAGCTGTCCTTAGAATGAAAGCGTAACTTTTTTGAAAAGCTTCTAGCATAGAGTCTTGTACAGGATGGGAGCTAACATCGTGTATCTTTCTTTTTTGCCAGTCTGGAGATGTTACCTCTGATAGTAAGTCTCCTGACTATGATAAGTGGTTGATGGAAAGGAGAGAAAATTTCAACGCACAGAATGAACATCTGATGGGAAATAGGGAAAAGATGAGAAGCAATATAGAGCACTGGGTTTCTAAACCTACATCCACAGTGACTATATAATTTGTCATCCAAACCAGGATACATTTGAGCATTAAAAATGGTCACTCTCAAATCATTTCACTGGGGGGGACTTCCCTAGTAGTCCAATAGCTAAAACGCCACATTTCCAATGCAGGGGGCCTGGGTTGGATCCCTGGTCAGGGAACTAGATCCCACATGCCACAGCTAAGACCCAGCACAGCCAAATAAATAAACACAAATATTAAAAAATAATTTGACTGGGTTTATAGTCAAAAACAGACTGACCCAGAAGATCCTGGGTATGTACGTGCATGCTGTTTTGTCCGACTTTTTGTGACCCCACGGAATGTGCCTCTGCTAGGTTCCTCAGTCCATAGAATTTTCCAGGCAGAATACTATAGTGGGTTGTCATTTCTTACTCCAGGGGATCGTCCTGATCCAGGGACCAAACCCACATCTACTAAGTCTCTTGAATTGGCGAGCAAATTTGTGACCACTGAGCCACCTGGGAAGACCCCTTGGGTGTATGACCATCATATGAAGACCTCCTCATATCCTATTTTCCATCCAGAAAGTCAGGATGAAGTCAGATGCAAAATTCACTCTGCTTGTACTCCTTTGTCCAAAACAAGAGAGGCCATGAGATAACTGAAGGGCATGCAGGTGCCTCTGGCTCCCATCCAAAGAAGGCTGAACAATAAATCCCCAAACTGGTTAAAACCCGAAGCTGCTGTGTTGTGGGAGATGCCCCCCTTCCCAGCCGTTATTTATGGTGCAGAGAAAAAGGAACCACATGGATGATGGATCTGCTTTTATCGGATAAAAATGGGAGGAACGGTGAAAGATCATGGTGAGATATTGTGCAGAACTTCAGGAGGACACTTTAAAAACGTGTATTAGAGAAAATGAATTTTTCACTGGCTAAAATGTATCCATTTACAGTCAGGACATCCATATATTTATGAGTGTTTTTAGCTCTAAAAATAGTAACTCAGGACGGAATAACAAACAGTCTCTTAATAGCCCTAATTTATCAGACTCAGCAGTTTAAGAAAAATAAATAAAGAGAAATAGGAATGTGAGAAAGAGAAAGCAGAAAGTAGGAATCTGAAATACTGCAAATGGTGCCACCCTAAAGCTTCGGCCACGTCTGTCTTTTTAAGAAAATGCCTCTTAAAGATTAGCTCGGAGAAAGTCAAGAGTGGCTTTAAAAGCAGCCAGGCTGGGTGCTGATAAGGGTGATGCAAGGTGTGGATTGGGGAAGGCGGCTTGGTCATATTACTCCACCTCTTTTATGAGTGAAGACCTCTCCCTTCATGTCTTTGAGTGTATTTCTTTGAGGGCTCTAATTCTCAATCTCCTGAATGTTTTCTTCATTCTCTTGTCTCTTTGCTCATCGGGTCTTTTCTGTGGTCTGTGACCAATTTGTTTATTCATTATTTATTGTTTTTTATGGCTGCACTGGGTCTTGGCTGCTGCCCACAGACTTTCTCTAGTTGCGGCAAGCGGGGTCTACTCTGGTTGAGGGGTATGGGTTTCTCATTGAGGTGGCTTCTCTTGCTGTGGAGCACAGGCTCTAGGGCGTAGGGGCTTCAGGACTCGTGACGCGTGGGCTCAGTAGCTGCGGCGCACAGGCTGAGTTGCCCCACGGCCTGTGGGATCTTCTCGGACCAGGGATCAAACCCGTGTCCCTCTGCACTGTCTGGTGGATTCCCATCCACTGCCCCAGTAGGGAAGTCGTCCTCCAGTTCCCAGTAGGGACTGCAACCAATTTATATCTGCAACATAACTTTGAGGATCACCTCCCTTTGGGATGCCAGGGAGACACACAATGGAAGGTACACAGAAGCTGGAGACCGACAGACCTGGGTTCAAATCTCATTTCTGACGTTTTGTGCTATGAGACCTGTGGCAAATTACTGGAACTCTCTGAGTCTTGGTTTACCTCTCCATGAAATAAGATGAACACAAAACCATCAATCCCTTCTTTACATAATTGTCTTTCCTTACTAGAAATGTCTTCTTCATCCTGAGCCAGGATCTTACCCCTATAAGTTCTCTCATCAATTAAAAACATGCCTCACAGTGTTTACCTCATTATGATTTCAACCTAAGGGAAACATTATTTGCAACATAAATATTAGCCCCCTTAATATATGAAGATTCCTAAGATATTAATAAGAAAAGCATACCTGAAGCAAAATAATGATAATTGTAATAAGAATCTTAGGAAAGGACATGAGCAGGAAATTAGCAAAAGAAGAAATAAAAATGACCAACCAAAAGTGAATATATAAAAAGAGAAAATCATCCAAACTGGTAATTAAAGAAATAAAAATTAAAACAATGCCTGTGAACTTTTAAAAGTTCAAAAAGATTAATAGTAAGTGCAGAAAATTGTTGCTCATAGCACTATAAAATTGGTAAAACTTTTCTAGATGGCAATTTTGAACATCCACCCAAAGTCTTAAATATCTGGAAACACTCTGACTCTAAAATTTCAGTCAAGAAATTTATCTCAAAGACAGTGTTGGTTTTTTTTTAGGCTCCCCAAAATTTATGTATAATGATGTTTATCATGTTATTTAAATTATAGAAAATACGAAAACATTCTAAACACCCAACAACAAAAGAAGGAAAATGTAAAGTAAGATAAAATGAAATTCACTGCAGACATTTAAAAGTATGCTTTTGAGAAAATTTAATAATAGGCAAATGGGCATAAAACAATTACAAGATGCAAATACACAGCAGTTATCTCAGGATGGTGGGATTATGAATGACTGTACTCTTTGCATATTTCAGGATTTTGAAATTTTCAGTTTAAATGAAGCAAGGAGGAAAGAACAGAAGTGGGAAGTTGGAAAGCACAGACACCAGCAAGAGACAGGTCAGTTTCCACGATGTTCTCTACGGGATGGTAATGCAAATAACAGAACTAGTCAGCAAAGAGGAGGTGGCCTTGGGAGATGCGCTTGCTACTGATGCACCGCATGAGATTTTGCTCTTCCGTTGGCTCGCTGCACTGCAGTCTTCTTCCTTGTCAGCTGAGGACCAAAGCTCCCAGCCCAGTTTACTCACTGGGTTGCTGGATGACATAAAAGGGGTGCTGTGTGTGAAAGCACTCATGAAACCGCAAAGCGCTCTACAAGTCCTGGTAAGTGTAATTTCCGCCTTCGTTAGTGCGATCATTCTCTCTTGCTCCATTATCCTTTCCTGGAGAGCCGCTTGTCAGGCTGTGAAGTGCACTCGCTATTTCCACATTCGCAGAGTGAAGTGCATGGGGCTGCCCAGACCTGTTTCAACAGATCTGCACCACCAAGCAGGCACCAGAGAGAGAGCTCGGTAGCTGCGGAGGGGAGTACATGTGGACCTAAGAGAATGGGCATTGAGCGACCAGGGATGAAGTGAAACCTGTCAGTTGCAAACTGTGTGGACTCAGACAGCTCATTCCGTCTGCCAGAGCACCATTCATTCATCTGTGAAATGGCGGTGGCAACACCGGTCCTAATTCTAGCACATGATCGTTTGGGAGGATGCATCCACAGCATATATGTGATTCTCGATGACCACCAACTCATGCAGATGGACCCCACGTGGAGAGTGCTGTGTAGTCTTGGCCGCTGCATATGAAAGACAGGTACAGGATGTGGTTCCTCTGGGAATGAGTTAAGGAGCAGTATGTGAAAGAGACGACTGAGCGACTGAACTGAATTGAACTGATGTGAAAGAGAGGCTGCGTGAGCACGTTTTGCAGACTCATTAGGTTTTAAACAATAGCAAGTATTATTACAATAAAACAAGTATTTGTAAGAATTCTCAAAGGCTTCAATTTGATGCTCTTGTATATGTGAACCTCCAAGAATGGGTTCAATTTCCCAAAGACCCGCGACCACGGAACCCTCTCTTTATGGGGCACCCGCCTCATGTTCCTTGGCACAAATGTGGTAAACGTTGACCTGAAACAAAACTAACTGTAAGGACCCCAGCTGGGTTGTAAAGTCACTTCTCTGATGCCTCGCCCTCCTGATCCCTATGATCCTGAACCAAAGACTAGCATGTAGTTTCCTTAAAAGGAAATATCACTCTTACACATTTAGGCATGTTAATGCTAAAATGTCTCACCCACTCACCCATCACTTCCCTATTAATTATTTGCTTTTTTCAAATTAATCCATCTATCTACCCATCCATCATTCTGTCCATCCAAATACTTATTCCTATTTAACACATTGAAAGACCAAGGATGAAGGAGATGAAGTAATTTGCTTCAGGATAAGTAGAGCTTAGAGTCAAGCCTAAACGTATCTGATTCCAGGGTCTGCTGTCTTCTCTTTGTATCACAGTCTTCCACCTCCCAACCACCACTGTCAGGCCCCAGACACCAGAGAGTCAGGAAGGCAAATATTAATAGAGAAGTAGGAGAGAAGCGGGAAGGCACATCCAGACTGAACCCAGGAGCAGCTGTAGGCCTTGGAGTGGTAGGGATCTAGCGAGGGGAGGGGAGACCGAGGCTCCCTCCATCCTGTGGGTGTGGGCTGGGCCTGAGAAACGGGCTCATCATGGTATACTGGGGCTCTCACTTGGCTCAGCTCTCAATGAGCTGTGATGATAATACCTGTTTGTCAGGAGGCTCAGAGAACTCAAAGAGCTCGTGTGTATGGAGGCCCTGGTGAAGCTCTTGTGTGAGAACTTGTAAATGGTACAATGCCCCCTTTCATCCCGAGTCTGTATGGTCTGGTTACATGCCAGTTTCCACTGGTGGGGTCACTATTTACTGGATGCCCACCACAGTCAAGGGCATTTTATGGACAAAAACCAGGTTCCTTCCCTAAAAGAGACCGCAGTCTATTTGTCCCCATTCACGTCTCTGCTTTCCTTGGCAGGGAGGACTTGAGGTATCAAGAAACTTCTTCACAAACTCTGTAAAATCAGTTGAAACAACCAAGGCTTGCCTGTATCTGATGAAGAGATGGTCAGAGAGCAAGTTCATGAACTCTGAGAAGACCAAGTTCGAAGAAATTATACCACTACTATTATTAATAATAGTAATAACAGCAGAAGCAGCAACCTTGACCGAAGTCACATTATATGATGTTTCCTAATGTTATCTTTCCACATATCTGATTTCTGTTAACTGATACCAAGTAAGTAGCCTTTCTGATCCCCGAAAGACTCTTTATTTTCCTTTTCTCCTTTTGTTCATTAAAAGCAAAACAAGAAGAAAGTGTTTTTTGTTAAAGATGGTCCCGTGCTGCAAAGGGCACCAGATATAAGGCATGTGTTTTAGTCGAGGACACAGGGAGCAGAAAAGCTTGACTAATTACGTTCCTAATTACTTGAAGCATCTTCCATTTGACAATATAATTATGCCAGAGTGAGATGTCTCAATTACTGAGGGAAAGGAAAGAAACCCCCTCCCTACCACGTTTCCCCTTGCAGTTATTTGAAAGTGAAAGTCGCTCAGTGGTATCCGACTCTTTGCAACCCCATGGCCTATACAGTCCATGGAATTCTCCAGGCCAGAATACTGGAGTGGGTAGCCTTTCCCTTCTCCAAGGGATCTTCCCAAACCAGGGATTGAACCCAGTTATTTATTTAGGCTGGATTAAAAAAAAAAAAAAAACTTTTTCTCAACTCAGAGGTTATTTACCAAAACATGAAGCCTTACCCTCTCTCTTAAGCCATGACAGTCCATGTTAGTTTTCCCTCCAACAGCAGGCATTTCCAAAATAAACGAGGTCTGCTCAAAGGAAATAGACCTTTCAGGGACCATCCAACCACTCTGTTGTCCTCAGTTAAGTTTCAGTTCTTAGCAGGGTATGACCTCCCACAGTATCTTTAAGAATGTTCCAGAAAGATCAAAAATGTGAAGGCATATAATAGTTCTTTCTTTGAGTCAGGTTCTAAATACACCAGATTTGAGGTGGACATCAATTCTGAGATGCCTCTGGTTGAAAAGCTTTGGTAGTTGCAGGCCAGATACCTGGCCGAAGAAATCAGCCAAACAGAGGGAGGAGCAGACGTTAATGAAATCCTTGTGTCCAGGGACTAACAAAATGTATGGTGAAACAGACCTGAGTCCTCCCTCATCCCCTGGGAACCACAGTTTCCTACATCGTGAACTGGCTGGCTGGGGTGAGTTTGTGTGGTCCACAGACCAGCTGTGTCAGCATCACCCCGGGGCTTGTTAGAACTGCAGATTCTCAGGCCTCTCTCCAGACTTCCTGCACTGCAGAAACATCTCCCAGGTATTCCATGTCCACATTGAGGTTTCAAAGGCTCTAGAATAGCCTACAGTTGTGTCATACTGCCTTTCACCCTTTCTCAAAAGACAATCTCAAATTAACACATTCCCCCAGGCCCTACTTTTCACGTATCTCTAAAAAGACTGACAGACCGAGTCATCAGCAGGTGTGGAAAACACTTTAATATCTGACTGATTGGCACCACCTACCCAGGGTGCTGTTTGGATAAAGGATAATTCAATTCAGTTCAGTTCAGTTCAGTTCAGTCGCTCAGTCGTGTCCCACTCTTTGCGACCCCATGAATCACAGCACGCCAGGCCTCCCTGTCCATCACCAACTCCCAGAGTTCACTCAAACTCACGTTCATCGAGTTGGTGATGCCATCCAGCCATCTCATTCTCTGTCATCCCCGTCTCCTCCCACCCCCAATCGCTCCCAGCATCAGACTCTTTTCCAGTGAGTCAACTCATCGCGTGAGGTGGCCAAAGTATTGCAGTTTCAGCTTTAGCATCAGTCTTTCCAATGAACACCCAGGATTGATCTCCTTTAGAATGGACTGGTTGGATCTCCTTGCAGTCCAAGGGACTCTCAAGAGTCTTCTCCAGCGGCAGCATCAAAACCCAGTGGGGAAAGAACTCTGTGATCAATTAGTGATGTCTGCCATAGACACCAGCTGGGGATGACAGATATACTCAATTAGATCTTAAAGGGTTTACTTTTTTTTTTATTTTGACTTTTTAAAAAATTAACTTATTTAATTGGAGGCTAATTACTTTACAATATTGTGATGGTTTTGCCATGCATCAACATCAATCAGCCATGGGTATAGGGTGGTCCCATACATACCCTACACCTACAGGTGTGTCCCCCCACTTGAACCCCCACCCTGAACCCCCCCTCCCACCTCCCTCCCCACTCCAATTACTTCTTAAAAGAGGGCTTTGAGGGATGGGTGGGTTATGGGCGAAGATCCTGGGAATTAAACGACCTGGATTCCTGGACTGAATGCTTGGTTTCTGACCTCAGATGAAGGTGTTGAACTCAGATCACAAAAGGACCTTTCTACCCTGAGGTACTTTAATCCCATGATCTCTGATCACATGCAAATATAGGCATCACATCTGCTCATGCTCTCGTGAAGGTAGATTTTGTATGTCACAACAACCCCAGCTTCCCTCAAGCCAGAGCCCTTGCCTTAAATAATAGTCTGGCGGTGCTTGCTGGGGTGGGAAGGAGGAGAGGGAGATTGAGGGAGGTGGAGGGGGGAAGCCGCCAAGCATGCTAGCCTAAAGCAGAGCCCCACCCTCCACCTCTGCTAGACATCTGTTTTCAATGAAGCTAAGGAAATTCCTGACCCCACTCCTGCATTCTCTCCTTCCTGCCCTGTTCCCCACCTCCATGTTGGCCTCTCCCTTCCGTGGGCTCTGAGCTCAGCCAAAACGCTCAGGGACTGGGAAGTAGAACAAGATCTGGTGCCCTGACTCCACTGGTGGTGGCGAGCTGACAACTTTGATTCCCATAGGCTACCTAAAGGTGCCTAAGAGGAAAATCCACCTCCATGAGGTGTCTAGTGGCGCTAGTGGTAAACAATCTGCCTGTCAGTGCAGGAGATAAAAGAGACACAGGTTTGAGCCCTGGGTCAGGAAGATCCCCTGGAGGAGCAAATGGTAACCCACTCCAGTATTCTTGCTTGGAGAATTCCACGGACAGAGGAGCCTAGCAGGCTACAATCCATGGGGTTGCAGAGAGTTGGACACAACTAAAGCAACCTAGCACGCACACAAGGTGTCTAAAGTCTGCTGGAATGGGTGTAGACCTCTCGACATGGCTGTGTATTAGGAGAGCTCTAAACTGAACCCTCAGTGATGTGGCTTTTCTATGTGTATCCAGAAACTATCTGTTAGTACCCAAGGATGCAAAACAGAAGCCGAAAGTGCACCCAGCAAGTCCTAAGTAAAAGGCAGTGCTTCTCAACCAGAGGAGAGTTTACCCCACTGGGGGCATTTAACAGTGTTGGGAGACATCTGGGGTGGTCACAAGTGGAGGGGATAGAGTTACTGGCTAGGGATGCTACCAAACATCTGATCATGCCCAGGAAGCCTGGCATAACAGAGGATTCTCCAGACCAAGATGTCAATACACTGACCCATTGCCTAGGTTTTTAATGGGAAGACTTCAGGCCACACAGGAATTCAGGCCTGCTCCAGAAAGCTGGTTAAGCCAGTGCTCTGACCCCCTTATTGCCCAGCTGCACAGTCAGGAAAGATGGAGGAAGAAAATTGGTCCTGAGGATGGCCCTCCACCCAGGCTTGCAGCAAGAAGCTGAAAAGAAGGAATGGAGCATGGGGATGAGGAGTTTTAAGATACGGTCACCATGCTCAACAGCATAACATGACTCAGTGGCTCTCCTGGATCACTCAGGTTAACAGCACCTTCCTCCTTAATGGTAATTACAAAGGGGAGTAGAAGGAGAGGAAATGTATGGAGGGAGGGAGCTGAGGAGATTACATCCTCCCTGTACATATTGTGAACCACAAAGAAACCCAAACAGAAGGTGATTTGTTTTTTTAATTCCTTACAGGGGAACTAAACTTTTTGTTTTCCTTCTTCAGAATGTGGCTCCTAGGATACTGTTTTGAGATGTGTCCAAGTATATTACTGGCTGGTCTCAAGGAATAAATACTATCATCATTCAGTTCAGTTCAGTCGCTCAGTCGTGTCCGACTCTTTGCGACCCCATGAATCACAGCACGCCAGGCCTCCCTGTCCATCACCAACTCCCGGAGTACACTCAAACTCATGTCCATCGAGTCAGTGATACTGTCATCATTCAGTTCAGTTCAGTTCAGTTCAGTTGCTCAGTCGTGTCCGACTCTTAGTGACCCCATGAACCACAGCACGCCAGGCCTCCCTGTCCATCACCAACTCCCGGAGTTCACTCAAACTCATGTCCATCGAGTCGGTGATGCCATCCAGCCATCTCATTCTCTGTCTTCCTCATCTCCTCCTACCCCCAATCCCTCCCAGCATCAGAGTCTTTTCCAGTGAGTCAACTCGTCGCATGAGGTGGCCAAAGTATTGGAGCTTCAGCTGTAGCATCAGTCCTTCCAATGAACACCCAGGATTGATCTCCTCTAGAATGGACTGGTTGGATCTCCTTGCAGTCCAAGGGACTCTGAAGAGTCTTCTCCAGCACCACAGTTCAAAAGCATCAATTCTTCGGCGATCAGCCTTCCTCACAGTCCAACTGTCATCATTAGGTGCGTCTAATTCACAACCTCCATCATGAATCAGACAAGTGGAAGGCTGGCCCTGACCCATCATCCTGATTTGAAGTCTGAAGTTGTGGGTCAGAGCAACTGCTTTCCCATCTTGTTTCCAAGTTATTCTAACCACCCACCTGTTGAAACATCAGTTCCTTCAGAAGTAGATGAAGCAGTTGGAATCACTGACATGAGCCTCTGTTCCCTGATCTCCATCTGGTTAAGATTGTCCATCATCAGTGTCCAACACAACCAACTACCCTATGTCATCCAAGGAGGTCCTTTTACTACAACCACCCCCACTCTAACATACACAGACGTGTCTGCAGTGTCCATTTCCAAATGGTCCAAAGTGGTATTAAGGGGTGGGGGGGGGCGTTCATTCTGGAGTGACTTTATGAAGGCTGCAGCCTCAACATCTCTGATGGCTCTGCCAGCTGGTCCTCACCATTGTTATTCTGCCAGCACACCCAGAAGCCAGTCCCATTTTTAAAAAATCAACATATTTTCTGATCTTAAAAGCAATCCACATACATTGTAGAATACATATACAAAAGAAAGTAAATGTCACCTGAAATAACCCCAGCAAGAAATGACCACTTCTAAGTAGGAGTGCATATCCTTCCAGATTTTTTCCAGTAAGTATGTTTACCTGCATCTATATCTATCCTTACATGGCATACACAGATATACATAAATATTTGAATTTAGTCTCCTTGCCTAAAAAAGTTGATCATCTTCTGTTTCATCAAACCGTATGTCATGTTTCCTTCCCTGCCATTAAGTACTTTTCAATATCATCACTGCATAGCCTTCCACCATCTCCATCTACCCTAACTCAGTGAACTGATACTCTATAGTCATAATTTACACCCTAATGTAAATAACACTGTAATGAACATGCTTACAATAACTTTGAGTATATCCATGGTTTCCTAGGGTAAATTCCTTACAGAGGAACTACTGGTCCATATACCATTTTTTATGACTTTTGAGGTGGACCCTCAAACTGACAGATCAAACTTTTGAAAATAATAGGAATCTCTTTCAAACATGCAGGCATATAAATCCCATATTGGAAAAATTAGCGGTGTGACTCTTCTGGCCAATGTCTGGGAAGTTAAGATCTAATTCTAGTCCTAAAAATCTTACAGCTCACTCCTCATTGGTTCTATACCTGCAATTCAGTAATTGACCATGAGTGGCCACTCTTTGACTTTGAAGGATGAAGGCAAGACTTACAGGAATCACAGAAGTATCCAGTACTGTACACCCACCAATAATACAGTGAATACCATTCACAACTCTGTTTCTCCCATCAGAAACAGGGATCCCCAAGGAAAGGGACAATATATCTTTAACCTCAGAAAATCAAAAGATAAGCAAAGTGTCTGCCACTGAGTACACATTTATTTAATGGGTTATAAGTTGCCTTCAAAATCCTCAATAAAATAAACAAAAACCACAATAAAGTTTATATAGTAAGGGTACCACTAAGGCCCCAGTGAATTTTACTTAACAAATAAGGCGATGACATCTCCAGTGTGAACCTTAGTGCCAGTTCAGGAATAAGTGATTTTTTTTTTCCATTCTTACAGAGAGATGAATATGTTTAAATGAAGATATTTCTTAGAAGAGGATGCTAATTTTAAATATGGAAAAAAATAAGAAAATAAAAAAAGGTGGTTTCTGGTATTTTAGGGTAACCAGCCAAAGGATGACATTTCTTTCCTGGTTTTCGGTGCATATTCCTGGGAATAGATTAGGCTACAAATGGAAATAAGAGTGTGCATCATCCCAGGTCCTAGAAAACAGAAGGTGAGAGGCAAGTTGGTTCATTTCAAAAACAGAGTCTGACTTTGAACTGCTCGATGGTGGATGAACCAAACTTCCCTGCAATATCTGGCTAAGGCTTCTGTCTACACTGGCAGTGCCAAGGACATTTAAATGTGTGATATTTGATTTGCTGGGTGCAAAGCTCAGATGGGGCCTAGGAAATCCATCTGTACTCTCATAGCTTTTCAAAGGGAAACAAGGTTATTAACATTTCTGTATGCTTAATATCACGGATCAGGCACTACTAGTGTAAGAACTCATCCAGTCAACAGGATGGATCCCGTGATAAGCTCTCAGAATAGTAGAAAGGATGGTGAGTTTTAGGATCATACTGTTAATATGGAGAAAGTAAGCCCCACAAAAAGAAACTGACTCATCCAAGATCACAGAGCTAGTTAGAACCTAGCTTAAGCCAACAGATGAATAAAAATTCCTGTTCTATTAACTTGCAGACCAATCACTTTGGTATTTTTGACTCCTTAAAATCTGGTGACAAATTGAAGCATCTGTACCTGACTAAGCATCTTTCTCTACAGGCTCAGTGATATGACAAGGGGCCTGAAAAGTCACTGATATTCAAGAGTTGGTGGAGAGTCATAATGGCAAAGGATACTTTTTGGGTCAAGGATACAAGGAATTAGAACTCTAGATAGGTTTCTGACTAAAGATATCTCCAGACCTCCTCTCCTCCAGCCCTGGGGCAATACCCTTCTGTCTGTCTGTCTGCTCAGTCCTGTCTGACTCTTTGCGACCCCATGGACTATAGCCCACCAGTATCCTCTGTCCATGGAATTTCCCAGGCAAGAATACTGGAGTGGCTTGCCATTTCCTCCTCCAAAAGATCTTCCCAACACAGGGATTGAACACATGTCTCTTGCATCTCCTGCATTGGCAGGTGGATTCTTTACCTCTGGGCCACCTGGGAAGCCCATGTCCTTCTTAGATCTTCACATATTTTACATGTATGACTCCAATAGACAGCTGTCTCAGTCGAATAGAAAACCAGAAACCACCCTAAGTAAAGGAAGTGAATATAGGAATTTGGTTACACCAGTGTTGAAAGAGCTGAGAACTCAAATAGGTGAGATTAAAGCAGTGCATCTAAGAAGCTGCTGCCTTTTTAGATTTCAGGAGCAGGGGTTGAGGGGACATTACTGGAATCCAGGGTCTGGGATCATGTGGGAAAAGCTGAAACCATGGCAGACCTGTTTAGCAAAGACATAGGGTGAGGGAGGAAGTAAGAGGGAGAAATAAAGAAAAGAAGAAAGAATATCCTGGCTTCTTTCTAAGTCTGGAAAGCAGAGACAAGGAGAAAGGTAAGGGATGAAGTCGCAGTCTAAGTGCCAACAGCTCCAAACCTAAATTTTGATCCAACTCCTAAATTATTTCATCGCCTTCCACCTCTCCCTTGTAGAAACTCTCCTGAGTGATCTAACACACAAATGTGATACTGTCACCCCCTTGTTTTACATTTTCTTTGGCTTCCACTGCATTTGGAGAAATGACCCTTAACTCCAGAATAACATATAAGGGGTTCCTCTCCATCTGGATGATTGGGAGGCAGACCAAAGCTAATGAAGTTTTTTCTTACTCAGAAAGGGTAGTCTGTCAAGCTTCAGGAAGGAGGTGGCCTGTTGTGAGCTGCATCAGGCCGGCAAGTGAGGACACAGGATGTGAACAGAGGCCCTTCCAGGTGCTGAAGGGTGATCCTGGTGGAGAGGCAGCGCACACGAGGTTCGGGCTCTGGGAAGACTAGCGCTGGGCTTCAAACCACTGTCCCCCTGGTTCCAAAGCCCATCCATGAGAAAAGGATGAGCTGGGTCTCTGGAAGAGAAAATTCTCTCTTCCCCCCAGGTGAATCTCCCATGTGAGTGGATCAAGAATGTGGAAGACATTCCAGGCATGTGACAGATAATAGTTTGAAGATAAAGATGAAAGTACAACTTAGGCCCAAGAACTAGGCTTCAAACGCCATCCCAAGGAGCACAGACTTCACTCAGCGGGGCAGGTGATGTGAGCCCAGCTGTGGGGTGGAAAGCCACCCTCACCCCACTGTGTGGCACAGCCTGGAGGAGAGGAGGCTGGAAGGGTGAGCCTCCTGTGGCATTGGATGCTGCCCCCTGCCTAGTGGATGGAGGGGGGCCCTTTGCAGCCTTGACTCCAGCCCACACCCCCTACACCAAGAGCTGTATCTTGTGTTCCTATCAGGCAGAGAAGTCAATAAACTCATTTTCTCACAGAAAGAGTGTGTCTTCAGGAAGGCCCTGGGGAATTTGTCTACAGAGTTTAATTTCTGTTGAAGGATCATTGTTGTCTTTAGTCGCTCAGTCATGTCCAGCTCTTTGCAACCCCATGGACTATAGCCCACCAAGTTCCTCTGTCCATGGGGATTCTCCAAGCAAGAATACTAGAGTGGGCTGCCAAGCCCTCCTTCAGGGGATAGTCCCAACCCAGGTCTCCCACACTGCAGGAGGATTCTTTACCATCTGAGCCACCAGGGAAGCCCTAGATCCTGAAGGGGCAAACATAGGGAAGGGTGGTGGGGGTGATCATGAGGAGAACCCAAAGGAGCTGACATCTGTTTGCTGAGAACTTGACTTCACCAGAACTTCTAGGTGCTTGATCTCATCCAGTGTTGGTCACAGCCTTGTGACGGGAGACATGTGAGAGCAGGTGTAGAACCTGGAAGGGGTCATGGAGATCCTCTGATCTCTAACACAACAGAGAATTCTCAAGTGACTGGGTGCTGGGCACCAAGCAATGGATGTGACATCATCTGTTTCCCCAAAGACCTTTCAGTCTTGTGTTGGACTGAAACACACTGATAGGTCTTTAGAGCCCTTTTCAGGTGCATTAACCTCCTTTCACGTTTCCACCTGATCACCTCTGGGAAGCAAGAATGTTCACCTCTCAAGAAATTTACCAAACATCCTGAAGTATGTGACAGATATTTCTTTTCCATTTGCATCAGCTTTCAAAAACCTGGATGCATCTTAAAATTTATACAGGAATTTAATGAAGTTGATATTTTCCTTAAAATAAATATATGTACCTATAGATGTATGCATACAGCGTTACTGAATCAATGGTGTGGATCAATAAGAGTCTTAAATCTGAGTAAGCGTGGAAAATGTTTATAATCAACACATTATCACCTCCCATTTGGGACGCTCAATGTGGAGTGTTTGGGGCGGGAGGAGGGGCAGGTAATGGGGGATGAAATTTACATCCCTTCTCTCTGATGATGCACTGATGCATGACCATCTCATAAACATGATCTTAACCACTGCCCCATGTGAGTCAATTAATGTCACCACGAAAAATAAGCAAAAAACGGAAATCTGCTCCCTAACGTTACTTCATATGGAAATGCACCTCTTGGAGGCGGAAGGTGCGGATTAGTGCACACTCCAGTCTCTGACCAATGGCTCAGCCAAGATGGGAAATTTGGAGGCATATGAGGAAGTGGGTCGACGGCAGTCTCGTCAGGGGTACATGGACCATCACAAAACACCCCATCATTCCGTTTGATAAGCCACAATCATGCCTGAAAACATTTCAACTTCTTCATCTGTTGAACCTAAACTCAATTCCCTGTGACTCACAAATTCCCCAAACTTTCCAGAGTCTGAAGACTGAGAGTAATATATAGGTTTAAAAAGGATGCAGAATGCATTTCAGATCCCCTCTGGAGTGGTTCTGAATTCAGAGCAGCAGAAGAGAATGTAGGTGAGATATCTCCGGTGCATTTGCAAGAGGTGACACGCAGGGATGGCTGTATGTTTGGAATGAGATGGCGTCAGAAACACACTGGGTCCCATCAGAAAGTGGGGTCACCCCGGGCCAGGGGAGCAGGGGACTCCTGAGCTGAGCAGGATCCTGACAGGCCCCCTTCTGGCTTCTTCTAAATGGGATAAGAGATAATGTAATTAAAAAATAAATCTCCTCAGCTCTGGGGATCTCCAGGGAACATTTGTTTTGATGAGATTTCAGGCCTGATTTTCAAGAATAAGGAGGTGCCAACTATTTGTACAAGCTCCTCAAACAGCATGATCTCTGGCCCTTAGGAGATTTATCTTTTATTTATACAGAGTGTTTTTAAAAGCCTGTTACTGTAACAAAGAAGTAACTGAGAGGCTTCATGTAAAAGGCAACATGAACATGTTTTTAGAGGCTGCATTTATAGAAGATATGTGCATAATATTACAAAACAGCTAAGTCAAAGAATTGGCAGAAGATTTTGGTCATGCACGTAAGCACACATTTAATTTGGCACTGGGAGGCACAGGGGAGGTGAATCTGAACGAGACATTGTCGCTGAGGAATGAACAGTCTAGAGAAGGAAACTGATCTGTAAAAATACAAGTTTCAGCTTTGAGTGACACAAGGCAGGATAAAGAAGCCACAATACAAAGAAAAAGAAGAAAGAAAAACAAAACACAACTGCTTCCCTAAGAGAATCAAATAAGGCTTTCCTGAGGAGGCGGCTAGAGTTTAATCTTAAAAAAATGTACATCCTGGGACTTCCCTGCTGGTTCAGTGGCTAAGACTATGGCTAAGACTCCCAAAGCAGGGGACCCAGGTTCGATCCACGGTCATGGAACTAGACTCCACATTCTGCAACTAAGACCTGGCACAGCCCAATAAATACAAAAATAATTTTAAATACATAAATAAAAATGTAAAAGTACGCCCAGGCTTCCTTGTTGACTCAGTGGTAAAGAATTCTATTGCCAACACAGAAGTGGGTTCAATCCCTGGTGCAAGAAGATCCCATGTGCTGAGTAGAAACTAACCCCATGTGCCACAACTATTAAGCTTGTGTTCTAGAGCCTGGGAACCACAACGACTGAACCTGTCTGCCACAACTCCTGAAGCCCACACGCCCTAGAGCCTGTGCTCTGCAACAAGAGAAGCCACTACGATGAGGAGCCTGAGCACCCAACTAGACAGTAGCCTGCACACCAACGAAGACCCAGTGCCGAAAAAAATAAAATAAATTAACAAAATAACTGTTTTTAAGTATATCCTCTTAACCTAGCATCTGTGCTAATGTTTTAGTTACCTATAGCTACATTACAAATGACTGCAAAATTTTGTGACAGAAAATAAAAATAAACATTTATTATCCCACATAGCTTCTGTGAGGCAGGGATTTGGGTACTGCTTTGCTGATTAATTGTGTTCCAGGAACTCTGATGACGTTATATTTAAGATTGGGTCAGAGCTACAGCGCTGTGAAGCCTGGCTAAGATGGAGGATTTGCTTCCAGGATGGCTCACTCGCCTGGCTGGCTAGTTGGTGCTGGTGGGAGCCTCCGTCCCCTATGGTGTGAACCTCTCCACAAGGCTGCTTGAGTGTCCTCACAACATGGCGGCTGGCTTCCTCAGAGCTAGTGATCCCAGGATGTCTTTAAGGACTGAGCCTCCTCAAAAGGCATTCACTATAGCCTGTCCATAATATGCCCCTGACTACACAAATCAGCTCCATTCAGCGTGGAAGGGAATCACACCAGGCATGACAGCGAAGGGCACCACTGACTCAAACAACATGAGTTTGAGCAACTCTGGGAGACAGTGAAGGGCAGGGAGTCCTGGCCTGGTGCAGCCCATGGGGTTGCAAAGAGTCAGACACAACTGAGCGGCTAAACAGCAACAATGGCGGTAAACAGGTGAGAAGCATCAGGAACCACCTTGGAGGCTAGCTTCAAGGCCTAACGATGCCACCTGAGGCTGGCGACAGTGTGTTACTGTATCTGGTCTGTAGTGATTGGGGTGAGAGTAATGGGGGGAATTTGCTCAATGCATAGCAACATCAGACTTTTGAATCACATAAATCTTGGTTCAAATCTCGATCCAATCATTTACTGACCATCTGGCTTCTCTGCTGGTGAGGAGATGATAAAGGCTGAAAAACCCACATCAGAGGCAGGATGGGAGCCATATGTTGAAATGAGCCAGCCACACCCAGTCAACCTGGATCACCTTCCTGCAGACTATTACGGCAGGAAAAAGCAAACTTCTACTGTATTTAGGCCATTGTGTTTTAGGGTCTCTTTGTTATAAGAGCTTCATCTGCACCCTCATAGATTTAGTTGGTACAAAAAGTTTAGCCTCTGCATCTAATGTTCCTCATCTGTAAAGTAGGGATAGAAAAACAAATTTCACATTATTCTTGTGAAGAAAAATGCAACAAAGCATGAAAGTATTTGTCCAGTGTCTGGCCCAGAATTCTCACACTCATCTTTGTCACTCTGGTCCTGTTTGAATTTATGATCAGTGTCAACATACTAGAGGCAACAGAAGTATTCAGTGGATTCAGCAAATGTGTGTATCCATCCCAGGGAATTTAGATCAATTTGCTTTGGGAACTTGTGGGATTTAAATAAACAAGGCAGTGGTTTCACAGAAAGATCTTTCAGCGACTAGTTTAGGGCCAAGATCTCCCATAAACATCTTGTCCTTGCGTGTCCTCAGTTCCCAACTCTGGAAAATGAAAGGGAGAAAAGAAGAAAGAGAAGGAAGGGATGAAGGAGGGAAGAGAAGGAAGAGGGGAAAGGAGGAAAGAGAGAGAGGGACAAGATTGATGTTTCTCAAATCCTCAAAGCAACCACAGCACATAGTTCTGCTGTTTCCTGAGTTACATCTTCGGCTCTGAATAGCATTTTGCTGAGGAAAGTGTTTTGCTCTATAAACAAGTTCACAAACCACAAGATGGACAAGATGAGCAACAAGGCACCGTCTGGTTCTGTGACTCTTTCCTAAGACAGCTGCAGACACTTCCTTTCCAGTGATAACCCCTGCTTAAAATCAAAGAAGCCCCCTACTTCTTCCACTCATAGGGGTGTACCATTTGTCCCCAAGGAATGCAGCAAAAGACAGCTGATGTTTGACACAGGTCCACAGAGAACTTCCTTAGCCAGACTGAATCTCAGCAACTCAGCCAGTCTGAGCCATGCCATCTAGTGAACAAACCAGGCAGTGGAGAATCCTTTAAAGATGGGCCAAGAATTCCCCTTCCAGATGCAATGGCTATCTAAGAACAGAATGAAAATGAGAAAATGAATGATCATGCTGAAAAATCTCAGCTCTAGCCAGTGCGCTGGGACTGAAATGATCAAAACTGTCCTTTTATTTTCTCCTCTCTCAAAATGACTACTTTTAATTTCCCTACTAAAGTTTCTCTGGCCAACTCATCCGATTTTCCATCAGAATTACCCACGGAATTAATCTGCACACACTGGCATAAAAGAATGGGCTGACAGGACAGGCCACATCCAAGTAAAAATTTTAAAAAATAAAAATATAGAAACAAAAGACGTCCCCCAACCACCACAAGAATAGATGGAACAGTGGGGTGACTGGTGGGAAATCCAGAAAGGACTGTCTATGTTGGCTGAATCCTTGCCTTTCCTCCTAGGGGTTAATGTCTCACACCCACAGCTGCAAGCAATTCTTAGTTCTCCTTGCAGAAGCTATTCCTGACTAGACCCAAGTCTGATGCCGACAGTTCCATGTCCCCTGGACCCTCCTCTGCAGGTAGAACCTGATTTACCTTGGCAACTCTGGATGGATCAGGAAGTCCCAGAGGGCATGACGACAACAAGAAAGGCAGGCATAAAAAATAGAGTCCCGCCCGATGATGCCATATAAGTAACGGCAATAAATGTATGTTCACACATCTGCTAGGTGATTTAAATATATTTACTTAAAATATTGGGCACTCTGCTGGAGGTGGGGGAGAGAGGGAGGAAAACAAGATGGTGGGACATCTTGTGAGAGAGGAAGACAGGGGCCCAGGGGAGGAGATTTCAAGGCAGAGTCCTGGGTGTTTCCTAGTGATTTCTAGATATACAGTGAGCAGATGAATGACCCTGGGCCAATGACAACGTCTTTAAGCCTCCATTTCTTCATTTCTGAAACAGAACTTCCAACGCGCTCCTCAGTGTGGCTATAAGGATACATTGCCATCAATCTCTTTTGAAATGGAATGGTGTGAAGTATTCAAAAACAAGGTAACTAAGGCCAGGGGCTGGGGCTGCACTGTGAGTGACAGTCTCCCTGTCTCTGGGGCTGAGCTGCTCACCCGTGAAATCTTGCTCTGACTCTCAGGGCTCACTCAGGAGTTAGAACCACCAGGGAGAAAGGAGGAACAAGGGAGTCCTGGCTGGGACAGTTTCATAAGCCCTGCTACAGCGACACAAGGTGTCCACTCATGCTGGGCTCTGGAACCCAAAGGTGCCCTACAAACTCTGGGCACACAGACATTCAAATGCTCATTGAGTTCAGCAGAAATTACTGTTATTTGTAAACTTGATTTTTTTTTTTTGTTCAGAGTTTTGCCTCTACTTAGTAAGTGCTCCCATTCAGTCAGAAAGCAATTACAATGCATGTACTCTGGCAGGCACGGGGCCAGGATTGTGAGAAAGAGAGAAGCAGCAGTCAGGTGCGTCAAGCCCTCCAAAAGCCCGCAGCCTGCTGAAGAAGACGTGACCATAGAAGTGAATTCCTCTTACAACAGCTGAGGCCTAGATTACAAGAGGGAACCGAGCCAAGGTGGGGCTACTTCTACCTGCAAAGAAGGCTTGCCAGGTAATGAGCACTTTGATGAGCTGGCAGGGGGTGAGGAGGCTGAGGAGGGCCTCCCAGCCAGAGGGCACAGGGTCTGCAAAGAAGGGGAAGGAGTGCTTGCCTGGCCCACTTGGGGAAGAACCATAAAGCTGGAAGAGTGTGTGCAGTGAACACACTGAAGAAATTAGTGAGTCGGGGGGGAATGAAGGCCACTGGGAGGCAGGATCAGTGGGAGGATCCAGGTGAGCTGGTACCTTTCAAAGATTCCAGGTAGAGAAGGCAGTGTGTTCCGCTTGGAGGTTTGGTTTGAACAATGCTGCACACACTGTCACCAAATGGTCGCGCGGCCAGGTGCATGGCAGCCATGCAGTAAATGTCTTGGGAGGTCAGATGAAGAGTCCATGGAATCATAGGAAATTTTTGCTAACTAATTTGCACAAACTTACAAGAAGATGTTTATGTGCTTTAGCTGAGCACGTGCTAGGAGACATGCAAAACAAAACTGGGGGTTCCTAGGACATTTTCTCATGATGTAAAAAGAAAATGCCTTGAAGGCTTATTTTCAGAGAAACCAAATATGGGACCCAGGAGTCTGCATTTCTGGGTCTTAGAGAATCACAGAGACTTGAGGATTTGTAGCCCTCTCCCTGACTCCTGCGGGCCACCGGTGCCTGGACCCCAGGCTCGGTGATGGATAGAGGGTTGATCTTGAAGGCCAGATACAGACATACGTCCCAGGGAACAGGCCAAGCTGCAGCCTGGATGCTGTCTGCTTTCTACCATGTTAGGAAATTCATCTTGAGAAAGCACATTCCTTTTGAGTTCACCCCATAATTAACATTTTGTACCAAAAAAAAAAAAAACACCTCAGAGCTGAAATTTCTTCTTCTGCCTCCGCCCAACTCAAGTCCAGTTGGTTTTCATTTATTCCAATGTGTACTTTGGAATTGGAGCTCTGTGCTTTCCTACTTAGCTCCCACCACCTGGGGGATGTTATTTGATGGAGGGGCGGGGGTAAGGGGGCAGGGACTCTGGCTTGTTCCCTGCTCCCACTTCTTTCTCCACATTATACAAACAGGCTGTTCAAGAGGCAGCCTCCCTCTGTGGAGAGGGAGCAGGAGAGGGCCTGGGTCAGTCCTGCATTTGGGGTGGTGACTGCCTTCAGCCACGAACTGCAAACCCAGAGCCAGCAGGGGCATGGTTCCCTGAAGCAACTCCCCTCTGTTTGGATCACATTTGCAGGGGGAGACTAATCAAGATGGGATGTATTACTTCAAAACAGCTGGGAAGCATTACAGGTCAAGAGTTGAAATCCACTGAAAAGCCATCGGAATGCACAACTCCTGTTGTTTCCAACCTCTGTCTCCCCCTCTGGTCTGTACAACACTCCTTGTGGATGAAACGTCTCAGACAGGGCTGGTGTTGACAAAGGGGCCCAAGAAGAACATTCGTGAAGGTGGTGCTATAGAGGCTTAGGGGTAGCTTATTTCTTGGTAAAATAAAGAGGGGGCCGACCCCAGGGGAAAACACAAACTAGGGACATAATAGAGTCAGAATATGAAAGTTGAAAAGATCATTACAGATCAGTCAAACCTCTTTATTCCAAGTGTGAAAATAGCCACAGAGACATTAATGTCTGCCTCAAAGTCACACAGCTTAGTGCCTAACATCCTGGAAGGGTGAATATATTTTAGATCATGCCACATGCCTGCCCAAAACCCAGTGGCTTATGCTTGCCATTAAGATGAAATGAAATTTCTCTGGCTTATGACCCTTGGGTGACCTGGTCCTTCCTGCCATGGCTCTCTGTTCACTGGGGCCACGCCCCAACTTTTCTACATCCTCCTGGCATCTTAGCTTCTTCTCTGCTCTGCAGATTCAGGGAGTCTTTTCCCACTTCTGAGTTTTGGGGACCTGCTATTTCTCCTTTTCTAGAAGATTAATTTTCCCCTCTGCTCCTCTCTCCGCCTGTAGGTAAAACACTACATCCTCAGCACGGCCTCTGGTGAAGCTGTCTGGACTCCTTCCTCAGGAGCGTCTCTCGTAAACTAGCTCGGGCCCCTCCCCACACCCGCTCCATTATCTTCTCTGTCTGTCCCTGGGTTACAACTGTCCCTCTCACTCAAGTAATAGAAGCATCCAAGAGTGGAAACTGTCTATATTCTGTTTTGCTGTATATATCCTAGTGTCCCTCACATGACAATTGTTCGGTATGTATTTGGTTAACAGGTTAATCAATCAATCAGTTAGAAAATGAATGAATTCAAAGACAGCCTCTTATCTCAGGGATTAAGCACTGGGATGTGTGGAGATTAAAGATGACCAAAAATTATTTGGGGAGGAGTCCTATGTCCCTCCCTTGGAATCTACGGGGAGTTCTGCAACAGTTTGGTTAATAGAAAAATATCAGAAGTGGCCAATGCCACTTTCTAAGCTCTAAGAGACTGGCAGCTTCCACCTGCAACTGTTTCTGGAAGCCCCGAGGGGCCATGTAAGTGGTCCAGCTACCCCTAGATGACCACCAACCTGGAGTGATCACATGACACTGCTTCAGTCACTACCCCCAGCCAAGACCCCACCCAGCCATCCCTGACAAAGAATTAAGTAAGCAGAAGAAATCACTTTGGGCCCTACCCCCTAAACTCAGCCATCAGTTGAATCTCACCAAGTGACCTCAGCCAATGTCAAATGGAGCTGAAGAAACACCCTGCAGAACCCTGCCAGAATTCCATGATTGTAATTAATGAAGGTTGATTTCAGCCACTATGTTTCAGTCTGGCTTATTATTTAACAAGATAGAGAATGACCAGAGGACTCTATAGCTAGATGCTGCTGCTGCTGCTGCTAAGTCACGTCAGTCATGTCCAACTCTGTGCAACCCCATAGACAGAAGCCCACCAGGCTCCCCGTCCCTGGGATTCTCCAGGCAAGAACACTGGAGTGGGTTGCCATTTCCTTCTCCAAGGCATGAAAGTGAAAAATGAAAGTGAAGTCACTCAGTCGTGTCCGACTCTTGGCGACCCTATGGACTGTAGCCTACCAGGCTCCTCCGGCCATGGAATTTTCCAGGCAAGAGTACTGGAGTCAGGTTCCATTGCCTTCTCCTTATAGCTTGATGGTTTGGGTTCAAATCCTAGTCCCACCATTTGTTTGGTTATTTGGGTAACCGCCTACATGTTGATTCTCTTAACGCATCAATCGCTGGGTCATCTGCAAAAGGGGCACGTGGAATTCCCCACCTGAAGAGTTGTCAGAGGATTAAATGAAATCCACATCAAGTGCTTAGCATGGTGCCTGCCTAGTGATGTCATATGATCAGTAGGCTTTTAGCTAACATCGTCCAACCGCCCTTTGACATACCCATCCAGCTAAGTGGAGCTCTTCTTTCACACACAAGTTAGGACAGAAGAGATTTCCAGACACTCAAATCACACCACTCACTTGCCATTAATTTATCCATATGTCTCCTCACCAAAGGGAAATGTCCATTATCCATTATGATTAGCAAAGCTCCCGCCCTGCCTCTACTCAAAACAACATCTCTAGCACCCCTCCTCTCAAATCCTGTTCTCAGCTCTACCTGCCCACCCACACGCACACACTCCCAACAGCAACAGGAAGGAAATTGATAAATATTTCCACAGTGAATTCTTCTGAGTAGAAAGATTATAAGTTTATTTGCTTCCTTCCTTGGGATTCATTTTTGCATTTTCTGAATCTTCTACGGCAGACACTTTATTTTCATAACACATTGTAGAGATCACAAACAATAGGAAGTGACGATTTCTTTCACTTGAAGACAAAGATTCTATTTTACTTTTGTGTTCCTCACAGGATCCACCTGAATGACTCTTGTACCACTGCAGGAATGAATGAGCTGAAAGGCGTTCATGGTTCATTGTGTACACATGGGCAGAGCAGCCTCAGTTTATACACTAAATATATTTGTAAAAATATAAACTTTAAAAGTTCTTTTTTTTTAATTATTGGTTTTTGTTGTTTTATTTGAAAGGTACTCCCAGTGAACCATTTTTTTTTAAATGAAGAAATCCTTTGGTGAAGTAACTCATCATTCTGTAATTTTGTTTTTTAAACCATAAAGCCAGAGGTTCTTAAAATGAGTTTCTCCTTCTGCATCTATGTTTATAAACTAATGACAGGCTCTTAAACATTCATTTAGCAATGAGGAAGTTCCCAGACCATGTGCTATATTCTGCTTAGGAGGATGCAGTCTAACTAAATATATATAAACAGTGTACACACGGAAGAGATGAGGTCTGCAGGAACAGTAAACTCCAGGGTGCAGATCTGTAGCCACAAACATGTCCTCTCTAGGGGCAGCCAGAGAGCTGACCAGATGTGACACAGCCTCGGGGGCCCAGCCCAGACATGGTGGATAAGCGTCCACAAGACCTTTTCATCCTCTGGGTTTCTGTGGTCTACCCTGCTGAATTTAAAAGCCTTGCATCTCCAATTCTTTCACAAATTTTCTAAATAGGTTACTAGTTCATGTGCTAGAGTGCTGTGCTCTTGTCAACGCACCAGCTCAGTGTAACCCAAATCAGCCCAGCCTGTGTGAGAATTCAATGAATGTGGAAATTGCCTCCAAGCCCTTCATGCCTCCAACGCAGACACAGCCTCTCCCCAAGAGCTCCTGTTTTGGATTCCTTGTGCGTTAGTGGTGGAGCCAACCCTCTCTGAACCGAAGGAACATGTTAGCACCCCCACCTTCCCCCGCTTCTTGCCTGTATCATCTCAGGAGATTTTTGACTCTTTGAGTCAGCCCAACAGCCTTCTTTTTTTGGTCATTTCTCATCACTTAGATCTATAAATATTAATTACAAGCCTCATATTTTAAAACCCCTTTGAGCATATTAACTATTTAGCCACATAAATCAATCCTAAACTAATCTTCGCGGTTCATCATACTTGCACAAGTTCCAGAACTTTCTATTTTAGCTCCTGCTCGTCACTGTTTTTGCCACCAAAGTTATTTAATATCTTTTCAATCTACTAGGCCCTTCTTTAGAAAAAAGGAACAGAAAGGGAAGGGTGGAGAAAGGGAGGAAGAGAGAAAGAAGTGGGGAGAAGAAAAGGAGTGATGATGGGGAGAAGGAGGTTAAGAGAAAAGAAGAAGCCACAGGTGAGACTAACAAATTGTGTGGGGAACCAAAGATCAGGGACCTACCTCTGATTCTCTAACTGGCCCTGGGGGTCCTGAGTAAGTCACTTAAGCTTCTCCGGGGTTGGCTTGGTTTAGAAGCTATCTTCAGCATCTTCTTACTGGCAAATTATCCTCCTATAGCAAGAGTTTTCTCCCTTTGTCACCAGATCACGCATCTAAAAGGACCCAAAGGTAGCAAAGAGATTGCTTTATACTCCTTTTCTAAATAGTCATCTGAGCAGGTCAAGGAATCTGAGGTTATTGACCAAGAGGGGTCCCCAATTCTTGCTTCAATATTCACTGGAGGATACAGGCCCTGTGGGTGTTTCTACACAGCCTATATTCAGGTCAATTAGCTTTCAGCATGCAAATTGAAACCGAGCTACATGAAAACCACTTAGCCACCGTGGGAATACCTGCTGTTGTTGCTTAGTTGCTAAGTCGCGTATGACTCTTTGCAACCCCATGGACTGTAACCTGCCAGGCTCCTCTGTACATGAGATTTCCCAGGCAAGAATATTGGAGTGGGTTGCCATTGCCTTCTCCAGAGGATCTTCCGACCCAGGGATTGAACCTGCATCTCCTACGTCTTCTGCACGGCAGGCCAATTCTTTACTGCTGAGCCAGCAGGGAAGTGCTAGGAATACCTGGAGAAATCCTAATAGCATCACTTGCTTTGCAGCAGTAATCTTAAGAAAGATGGGAGCAAGGGGATGGGAAGCGGGGAGGTGGAGTAATCGAGGGTCTAGGAGAGCAGAGTCATATCGGCCAGGACTCAAGTAGTGGCCCCTGCAATGTGTTCAATGTTAAACCAGGCACCTCACCTCCCTGAGATTCATCTCCCTTGCCTGTAAAGTAGAGAGGCTTCTCCTTACTTCATCTGGTTGTTACCCAGAACAAAAGGGACACTGCTCCAATGCACACCACTCAGCACCTGACTCATAGTTAGCGTTCAATAAATGTGAGCTTTCATTATTACCATATTTCCTCTATTCTGAGACACCATCGATCGGAAGTCAAAGCATCAATTTAATAACTTCTCGGGGGAAAAAAACAATACATTAAACACACATTCCCATTTTAAGACATCACAATTTCAACAATATTAAAAGGTGAAAAGAAATGTGTCTTAAAAAAATCAATGAACTATGGTCTTATTACTGTCACATTTTGGAACTGTTTTAAGTCATTTGCTTGTTTACTTGCAATTTTCCTGTTTTATCTGGCTTCCCCAAGAAGACACATAAGTTCCATGAGAATGAAGAGACAGTGGTTCACCACTGTGATCACAGTGCCTAGAGTGAGGGAGGGAGGGACTCAGTCGTGTCCCACTCTCTGTGACCCCATGGACTGTAGCCCACCAGGCTCGCCTCCATCCATGGGATTCTCCAGGCAAGAATACTGGAGTGGGTTGCCATTCCCTTCTCCACACAGTGCCTAGGATAGTGGCAAATGAATATCTGTTTGATAACTCTCTGTCACCTTAACACGAGGGGAACACTGATTAAAACCCCACTAATGCTGCCGTTGGTCCTTATGGTGAAATTTTCTCAATTCATTCAACTTAGCTCCTTATCAGCCTGGGGAGACAGGTTTGTTGCTTGAATGTGTATATATTGAGACTGATATTTCCCTTGAACTATACACATAAGAAATAAGAATGAAAGCAGGTAACAAATGCAGAGTCTCCACCATAACCCTTGACACAGAGGCAGCAGTCATAAATCACACTTGAAATTGAACATAAGGCAAGGGTGGAGTATGGGTCCTAGTCAGCTTATAATATGCTGCCAATCTGCAAGTGCTTAGGACCTATAGATATGCATCAGACATTAATGAATATCTATTTATGAAATCAACTAACATTTCTCCTGTCAACTTTCAAACCAAAAAAATAAACATTAATGTAATCTCCCTGATGAAAATTACTTTTACTTGCCCATTTATGGAGAAGGAAATGGCAACCCACTCCAGTACTCTTGCCTGGAAAATCCCATGGACAGAGGAGCCTGGTAGGCTACAGTCCATGGGGTCGCAAAGAGGCAGACATGACTGAGCGACTTTACTTATAAAGCAAACATTCATTCTGGGGACCTACTATATGCAAGCTGTGCGCCAGGTGCTAGGGGTAAGAAGTAGGCTAGGACGGCGGGAAGACAGAGAAGATGAATGAGCGACACTTGTGTATACACAGATCACGGCTCCATGTCAGGTAGAGAGAGGCACTGGCCCATGGCTATAGGGCTCCAAGGCAGGTAGCAGGAATGATTTTAAAGAGGAGAGTGTGTTAACCCCATCGGAATGACTGGTGGGGGGAATCTCTGATTTATCATCACTCTAGCCCTTTCAAGTTTCCTATAGCATTAACCATACCCCAGGTAAGGGGATCTGTCAGACTCCGAGTGATGGCCTAGGGTCTTGTTAAAAATGAAATGGCTTCTTACAAGAGGAATGCAAATTTTACTTACTTACTTCGGGAGGGGAAAGATAGTTACACAAATAAAAGTGGCTTTTAATTTAGCATGAAATAGTAATTCTCAAATATTTAGCATAAATAAGAAATTGGGTCCACTTCCCAAATCATGAGGAATGTGTTGGCAAGAGCTTGTGCCAGGGTGCCCTCTTCCTTAATGAGGATGAGAAAGAGTCGTTACAGGAATAAGGAAGCAGCCTCCTGAGCTGAACAAGATTCGAGAGGAACTGAGCAACAGAGAAAGCTGGGAGCCCAGCTCTCGGACCTGGCACTCACTCAATAGGTCAGAGTTGGACTAACCTGATGGACAAAACGAGAAGTCCCAAGATGCCAGACTTGGCTTCACAAAGATGTGGGCAGAAAGTACTTTGGAACAGGATGACCTTGGGCTGGTCTTCAACCGTAAGAAGAAAGTCAACATTGGCAGGAAGGGAGGGTCACAACAGGATGAGACGGAGTCGGAGCATCCAAGGGGCTAATCCAATATGGCGTCAGTATACAGACAGGAAGTTGGTGATGAAGACAGAAGTGTGGGCAGGAGCTCATTCAAGATGGATCCCCATTATGCCAGAAGCTCAGAGTAGTATCATTTCATTTCGTTTCAACTGGCATTGAGGATACAATGTGGGGCAGGGAAGTGATACAACCAGATATGTGTTTCAAGAAGACAATTCTGGTTGTGCTGCAGTTTGGCTGGGCGAGATGAGAAACACAGGAATGGAAAACAGTTACTCACTGCAACAGTTCAGACAGTGAACAGAAGTGCCAGGGCTCATAAACTGAGGAGAAGGCTGGATGAGCCTCGGAGATCAATTGGCTGAACAGGAAGAAGGTGAGGAAAAACACCCTACCCGCTACATTATTAGAATGAAGATGGCTAACCTCTTATATTCTTCTAAAGGAATATACTGGAGCACTTCATAGCAGCACTCTCTCTAATGGCCACATGGAAGTTAAGCAGTGTCTACACGGCTATGAGACAAAAGCTCTCCAACAGAATGATCACCATGGGTAAAATGCACAAACCAGACCCTCCACACACCCACAAAAATAGCCAACCAGCCAAATGAATAAAAACCCAGAGTGTATACCATACGACCCCATTTACAATAGGCTCGAGACCAGGAAAAATGAGGGAAGATGAACTTATGGTGTCAGAAGTTATGAGTTACAGTTTGGAGACAGTTCATGCCAGGTCATACAGGGAACATGGGCAACCCTAGGGTGAGTTCTGGGGTTCCAGTTCCAAATTCTGGTTACTTAGGTATGTTTCATTGTGTGAAGAAGAAGGCAATGGCACCCCACTCCAATAGTCTTACCTGGAAAATCCCATGGACGGAAGAGCCTGGTAGGCTGCAGTCCATGGGGCTGCTAAGAGTTGGACACGACTGAGCAACTTCACTTTCACTTTTCACTTTCATGCCTTGGAGAAGGAAATGGCAACCCACTCCAGTGTTCTTGCCTGGAGAATCCCAGGGACGGCGGAGCCTGGTGGGCTGCTGTCTATGGGGTTGCACAGAGTCGGACACGACTGAAGCATCTTAGCAGCAGCAGCAGCACTGTGTGAAAATCTATCTAGGTGTGTGTGTGTGTGTGTATGATCTGTGTGCATTTTCACGCAAGTATATTATACTTAAAAATTACAAAAAAGTAAAATATCCTTATTTCCAGTGCCTGCTGCACAACATTAAAGCAATGTCAATAATCACAACAACAAAGTTACTTTCTACTCTGAGCAGCCTAATCCCATGTGCTAGAAACTGGTAGGTGCTGACAGCCCTTTGTGAGACCAACTTTAATCCCCATTTTACAAATAAGAACATGGTGGCACCGAGATTTTGAAAAACACCTAAAGCCACCACCGTCCTTAGAAAGAGAGGGCTTCCCAAGAAGCCTTACATTGGGTTGTCTTATGATTCAGCATCACCAACTCAATGGACATGAAATTTGAGCAAGCTCAGGGGGATGGTGGAGGACGGAGGAGACTGGCATGCTGCAGTCTATGGGGTCACAAACAGTCAGACATGAATGAGCTACTGAACAACAACATGATTCCACAAGAGTGTTTCAAGAAACTTGGCTGATTTTTCCCCTTTAGGCATTGGATCCACTATGGCTATATGACCCTATTTTTCCATTATAAGCCAGATCTGTCACCCACATATGTCCAAACATTTGGGTTACTGATGGACTATTTTAGTGCTCCACAGTGCAGTTATTCCACAGGCCCAGACGTCTCCTACACGCATCTTCCTTATGAGATTTTCAATCAAACAAATGAATTCAACCCAGAAAAGCAAACACATTTTGGATAGAACAGTTGTCTTTTTAAATCAGCTTTTGTGTTTCCTACATAAACCAGAAGCCCAGAGGTACTATTTATGAAAGCATTTCGTAATGGAAGATTTTACCTGAGTGCTATTTAGTATTATTGTTATTATCCTTGTTATTAATAATAACGATTTACAGAAGAGTGTGAGGACACACCACTCTTTAGAGAGTAGAACATCAAGCCTGATTTGATACTGAAATCAGCAAAGGTAATGGAAAGAGGATAGGTGAGGGGAAAAATCAAAACAGACACCTCTGTCTCGGGTCGACATCATCTTTGGGGCCCAAGAAACAGGTGATATGAAGAAAATGTTCAGCAGAAATGGAATTCAAGGACAGACACTTTCTCCATGAGGGCACAGCGAGAGATGTGGTCTGCTGAAACTCACGGAGTCTCACCAAAGGCTGAGGCACCTTGACGAATTCACTTCTGACACTTAGATGTCCCAGGAGAGTTTTCTTAGCAGTTCTACAAACAAGATGGCGCGTGACCTTTGCAGGACTGCTGAGGGCAAGGCAGGGGTGGCCAGGCTCCACACCTCCACCCGTCATGCTGGGGAGGCACATGTGACAACATCACGGAACACCACCCTGACCAGTCTACCCTGGTAAAGGGTAAGAGCTGGCAAGGGATCTCAGGGGCTCTCTTGTCAGAGTTCCCGGACATCACTGACTAATAAAGTCACCTGGGAATCTTGTTCCGTTCCGTTCCATCGCTCAGTCGTGTCTGACTCTATGCGACCTTGTGGACTGTAGCCTACCAGGCTTCTCCATCCGTGGGATTCTCCAGGCAAGAATACTGGAGTGGGTTACCGTTTCCTTCTCCAGCGGATCTTCCCGACCCAGGGATCGAAGCCGGGTCTCCCGCATTGGAGGCAGATGTTTTAACCTCTGAGCCATCTTGTTAAGGAGCCAAATTACTAAGCACCAATCTAGACCTGGGGGGAAACCGGGAACTTCTCCTTAACACATGAAATTTTCCCAGAAAATAATCATAGAACTAAAAGAACTCAGGTCTTCAGGATTATAGATTCATGGGCAGTGCTGTAGAGGATGAATAAACAGAAACCTCTTCCCTAACATTCTGGTGAACATCCAGACTAGCAGAGATGAAGAGGAAATCCTGAGAGCTTAAGGAGAAGGAAGGTGTTATCTTCAACAGGATGGTAATCAGATTCGCATCCATGCTCGCCTTTTGAGGGAAAATGCGTTTCAATTATGCACTCAGACAAGGACACTAACATTTCTCCAAAGAATAGTTTCTCCAAAACAGCAATAAAATTGAGAATACACTTCAGCCAAATGAAAAAGAAATCCAAGGAAAATAGAGAAGGGGTCCAGGAAATCCAGGGAAAAATGGAAACTAAACCCAGAGATGAATAAAATGAAATCGCAGGATGACAAGTGTGCAGCAAAAAGCAATCAGTCCAAATGGGGAGAGGAAGTCGACAGGTGCCAGAAATAACACCTTCAGGAGAGGAGTCGACTCTGTCATCTCATTTGTGTGATGAAGAAGCGGCAAACTCTTAACGGAAAATGAAGGCAGAGATTTTTCTCTGTTGTGAAAAACTAAAAGAACCCCCTGGGAGAAGCAAGTATATATATATATATATGAAAGGCACGGGCTGACAAAAACTAAAATGCAGCCTATTTTCGAGGAATTCTTTGGATGTAAGTAAAGAAAGAAAGTTGTTATATTTTCCCTGAATTCCTTTAAGTAATATGAATTTAGGGTACAGCCTTGCATTCCCTTCTCTGAGTCCAGACGACCACGTGACTATCGTCAGTGACATGGACCATGAGAGGTCACAGAATATACTGGCTCTGAGGTCATGGATGAGGCTCAAACTCGGCACCTACCACTTGCTCTGTGTCCTTGGAAAAGATACTCAACTTCTCTGGGCCTCAGTTCTCTCCTTTGTAACATGTCACCAACCTCAAAGGGCTGCTGTAGAGATTACATGCATTAATAGATAACGTATTTAGAATGCTTATTAACTTATAAGCATGTAAATACTAGAAATTATCACATATATTTTATTTTATATAACATTAAAGTATATTTCATATATTATTATATATTCTATAATTTATAATTATGCATTCTATATTTCAATATTATGACAATGTTAAATTATAGTAAGAATGTTGGCTTTTAATGTAAAGGCTATTATTGAAATTTAACCTCTTAACGAAACATAGAAGACTACACCAGAAATATCATAAACTAAATATAAAAATCAAAAAGGAAAAATAAAGATGGAGCTGACAGAAAGAAAAGTCAGTCAGAAATATAAATATCATATTTTAATGCATATGTACATATTTTAATAATATGTACAGAATCTAGAAAAATGGTCCTGAAGAATTTATTTACAGGACAGCAATGGAGAAACAGACATAGTGAAAAAAAAAGAGAGAGGTAGGGAGGTAGGAAAGAGATGTTCGTTGCAGGAGAAGGAAGGGGATTGACAGCTCCTTCATCTAAGATGGAAGTCACTAGAGACTGTACAAGATAGATTAAGCAATAAAGAGCTGTCAGCATAAACATATAACTTAAAATACTTAAATAATACATCAATTTTCATTAAAAACCAATATTTAATTTTTCACTTATAATCATGAGTATATTTTATCTACATATTGCATATAACATTTATAGATAAATATGTAAGCATACAGAGAAATAATATTGAATTTATTTACATATTATATATAATTATAATAAATAACTAATCCATTCATTTAAGTGTAATTTTTTGTTGTTGTTTAGTTTGGAGGAGAGAAATGTTTATTTCAAGTCCATGTAAGGAGATAGGCGGTTCATGCCCTAAAAAGCTTCAAGGTCCTAATTGTAACTTGAAATAAGAAAACAAACAGTAGACACCCTATTCCTAAATATCAAAAAAGCAGGGGTGGAGAGGGAAGGAGAAGATACAGGTAACTGCTGACCTTGTCACAGGACTTATTACGTGCCAGGCATTGTTCTAAGAGCTCTGCATATATTATCTCATTTCATCCTCTAACAAACCTAAAAGTGAGATACTATTATGCTGCTGTCTGACCATTTTACAGATGAGGAATCTGAGGCAGAGAGAGACTGAGTATCTCCCCAGGCCACTCGACCTCTGTAAGACCAGTGACTCTGCCACGGCCTTCTCCTGCCTAACACTGCTCATCTTTCACAGTGGGGAGGTGGTTGTAATGACTCACAGGGAGGATGACTGTTTGGGCAGCAAATGCCAAAGCAAGAACTGCTGCTGCTGCTGCTAAGTCACTTCAGTCGTGTCCGACTCTGTGTGACCCCATAGACGGAAGCCCACCAGGCTCCCCCATCCCTGGGATTCTCCAGGCAAGAACACTGGAGTGGGTTGCCATTTCCTTCTCCAACGTGTGAAAGTGAAAAGTGAAAGTGAAGTTGCTCAGTCGTGTCTGACCCTTAGCGACCCCACGGACTGCAGCCCACCAGGCTCCTCCATCCGTGGGATTTTCTAGGCAATAGTCCTGGAGTGGCTTGCCATTGCCTAACCACTCGTTAATGAACAGTGCCCGACGAAAATGCCATGTCTACTTAGAACCACAGAATGTGACCTTATTTAGAAACAGGGTCTCTGCAGATGTAATTGGTTAAAATGAGGTCATACTCAATTAAATCCAAGGGCCAGTGTCCTCCTGAGAAGAGGAGAAGAAAACACGGACCAGGAAGATGCCCTGGCGACGACCAAGGTGGAGACTGAAATGATACAGCTACAAATCAAGGGGCAGGGATCGCCGGGGGTCACCAGAAGCAAGGAAAGGGGCAAAGGAGAACTCTGTCCTAGAGCCTCAGAGGGAACATGGACCTGCCCACACCTTGATTTCATACTCCCAGACACCTGAGCCATGAAAGAACACATTTCTGCTGTTCCATGCCAGCTGGTGTGTGCTCATTTGTGTTGGCACCCTTAGGAGATTAATGTAATAACTCACCAAAACCTTGGAAGAGAAATGGTTAACAGGAGTGGAGAAAAGGAGCCTTTGACCTTATACTTCACAGCTTTCGAGCTTCCCCAGGGGCTCAGATGGAAAACACTCTGCCTGCAATGCAGAAGACCCAGGTTCAATCCCTCAGTCGGGAAGATCCCCTGGAGAAGGGAATGGCAACCCACTCCAGTATTCTTGCCTGGAGAATCCCATGGACAGAGGAGCTTGGTGGGCTACAGTCCATGGGGTCACAAAGAGTCGAACATGACTGAGCAACTAACGCACTTTCACAGCTTTCTGTACATTTTGCTTAAAAAAAAAAAAAACCCTATCAGGTATTACTGTTCATGGTAGGCACGCTCTCTGGTGGACCCCCTAATTCTACTTCCTGGTGTTCACACCATTGTGTAAACCCTGCTTTCCTTTCCTTGAGTGTGAGTGGCACCTGTGATGTGTTTCTAACCAACAGAACACAGCACATCCAGGTGACAGGATGCCTTCTCCATGGTTACATTACAGAAGACTGCAATACGGTCTTGTTAGACTCTCTACCTTGTTGGCTTTGACGAAGCAGGTGGTCACATTGGGGAAACCCAAATGGCAAGGAACAGAGATAACTCTATGGCCAACAACTATCTGGGACCACAGGGTAGCCTCAAACCCACATGCTCAGTTGCTAAGTCATGTCCAACTCTTTGTGACCCCATGGAGTGTATCCTACCAGGCTCCTCTGTCCATAGGATTTTCCAAGCAAGAATAATGGAATGTCTAGCCATTCCCTTCTCCGGGGCAAAACTGGGGCTCCTGGTCCAATTAGCTAAAAGGAACTGAATTCTGCTGACCACCTGAGCTTGGAAACACAACACCTTCCCAGGTCCAACCTCAGATGAGACCACCGCCCCATCCAACACCTTGATCATTGCCTTGTGAGACCCTGAAGCAGAGCACTCAGCCAAGCTGTTCACAACACCTGACCTGAAGAAACTGATGGAATAAATGTAATAAAGATATGGAGCTTTTAGCCACTAGATTTGTGATAATATTTGTATGTATTAGTAGATAACTAACATGCTCCTATAATTAAAAATAGTAATGACAATGATACGGGAAAGTTTTTGTTCAAATTAGCAATGCTTTGCTTCAACTAAAAATAAATGTATTGGTAAAAAAAATATATATATGACTTTTTTGAGTTTGTAATGTATATAAGACTTTTTATGGGCAATTTATTGTGATTTCCTTTCCTAGTCCAAATAAATATTCACTTTTGAATCTAAAAATAAATAAATTTAAGACAAAAAATTATTCTGATGATCCATCAGGTTTGGAAACAACTCCCTCATTAAACACATGAAGAAACTAAAGCACAGAGAAGTGGAGTGGTGGGGACAGGTCCAGAGAGGTGAAACGGTGCATCCAGGTTCATGGAGGTCATCTGCAAACTGTGCTGTGCTGAGTCGCTCAGTCATGTACCACTCTCTGCGGCCCTATGGACTATAGCCATGTCCCTAAAGACACACAGCTCCAAGATGGAGATGATGCTCTGTCTTCTATTGCCTTGCTGCCTGCCGAATGACAACTGGAATTTTCAAAAAGTAGCAAAGAACAAGATAATTGCTCAAATCAAGGGCAAAGATTCAGTTTTGTCTCAGGTTACATTCATGGCAAACGCTGTTCCTGACATTACCTCGGCTCCTGGGAGGGTAGATGTGTTAAACAGGCACTTATTAAACAATTTTTTTGACAGCTGCTGCCTTGGCAATGACTGTAGTATATATTTTTTTTCTTCTGAATAGCTCCAGATTTGTTTTTGTCTGAGCTGAGGTAGAAAATTGAGAAATAACGGATCTGACGATAATTGACTTTATTAGGGATATGAATGTATTATGCACACTGTATATTAAAAACTCATTGCTCTTATATTGGTCTCACACACTGTACACTACTTTTATGGGTCCCGAGTCTCCGGTGCTTCCCCTTTCTCTACTGTTCCCATCCATTTTATGTGCCTCATTCCCTGTCATGTGGAAGAAATAAATGGTTAAAAATTCATCAGACACAAGCCAGAGTTCATAAAGGAAAGTGGGCAGGCTTGGGTAATTTAAGATATTGCTGTGAGCTGGTGTTGCCAAATAAAAAAAAAAAAAAGATGCACTATGGAACCATAAACACAAGCAATTAAGATGAGATGTTGATTACTGTGAAGGGAAGGCCCCAACAGTATAGAGAAGCACGGGCCACGGGAGGGAGTCTCATTTGCATAAGTATCTATGGAATCCTGGGAGGTCCAAGGAGAGCTGCAAGAGACCATTTTGCCAAAGGATCCTGATGCCTCTTGGGAGGAATCCTGAGGAAGCCCCTGCACAGGGCATCCTGTTTAGGGAATCACAACCCCCAGGCACAGAGCAGAGACAAAGGGTGACTGTTTCTTTAAGGCACAGTCTGGAAGGAAGGGCTTCCCTGGTGGCTCAGACAGTAATAAACAGCCTGCCTACAGTGTAAGAGACTGGGGTTCTATCCCTGGATTGGGAAGATCTTCTGGAGTATGGCAACCCACTCCAGTATTCTTGCCTGGAGAATTCCATGAACCGAGGAGCCTGCCGGGTTACAGTCATGGATTCACAGTCAGACACAACTGATCGACAAGCACTTTCACTTTCTTTCAGAAAGGAAAGAAGTCCCTCTGAGATAGAAAGAAGGCATCAGACACATGGCAAACTACAGCTGGAATGACATGTTATGGAAGTCTGCCTGGCAGAGCACTGCCCGCAGAACAGCATCAAAGAATTCATTGGAGAAAGCAGGGAAAACAGAGAAAGAGGAGAACTCCTGGGGTCATCTTGAATGGCTAGACCTTCCCAGCTTAGCCAAGAAGCAACTCTGATTTGAAGAGCTGAGCAGGAAAAGCCGGGATCAATAGATGGCAGAGCGCTGGCTGATGCCTAGCTACAGAAGTGGCTAGAACCACAGAAGCAACTAGAACTGCAGAAGCAAGAATGTGTCTGAGTTTCTACAGAGGAGGGAGGGATCAGGGGATGGCTGGCTGTTCTGAGAACAGACCTAGGTGACAGGTCTGAACAAACATCTAGCAAGAGTCGATCCCCCACCCCACCCAGCCCTGAGCCCTCAACCATCCCTCCAGCTGGAGTGGCAGGAGCAAGTTGCTATTGTTGCTTAGTCTCTTAAGCCGTGTCCTACTCTTTGCAACCCCACGGGCCATAGCCTACCAGGCTCCTCTGTCCATGTGATTCTCCAAGCAAGAACACTGGAGTGGGTTGCCATGCCCTCCTTCAGGGGATCTTCCCAACCCAGGGATCGAACCTGCATCTCCTGTATTGGCAGGGGGATGCTTTACCACTGAGCCACCAGAGAAGCAAGCAGGAACAAGTAATGACACAATAAAAATCTCTGAACATTGATTGTGTTCATCACTACTTTCTAGAGTGAAAAGGTAGCCCCATTTATGGAGAACTGGACTTGAAAATTCCCAAGAGCGTGGCACATGGGAGATGCCCCACAGCTGTTCATGGGCAAGAGAAAAAGCAACCAAGGGGTGGAAGGCTGAACAGATGGAGTGAATGAGTGAATGTGCCACGCAGGGCAGGGCTGGAGGCGCCCTGAGGAGGCACAATGGGAGGAGGAAGCATGCTGGGCAGAGCCCTGAGACACACGGTAAGCCCAGCGCAGGAGGAAGGCAGGCGAGGGAAGAGAGATGAGCAGCCAGCCGGCCAGACGACACTGGGTCAGCTCAATCGGTCCCCTCCTGTCTGGAGAAACTTCGCAGGCACACATTACAGCATGTCGATCAGCCCTGCGAGCCGTGATTGGCATCTGGGGGCCCAGCACCTTCCAGAAGACTGATATTCAGGCAGACAGGCCTGAATGTCACCAGCCAAAGGCCAGAGCACCTTGCAGCCTGGCTGAGGCCACTAGGACAGGTGAGGTGACCCTCAGCCCAATGCAATCACCCTGTATAATGGTTTGAAATTCACTGCCTGCAGCCAGTTCATTTAAGCAGGAAACATATCAGCCTGTGTTAGGGTAGATGGGGTTTATCAGGGTGTGGGAACCCAGGGAGAGGAAATCAACATGTAAAGACCACTTATTCTGGGCCAGGCTCTCCAACAAAGGCGTAACACCAGCCTGCCCAATAGCCAGCAAAAAGTCAGTTATTAGCCCTCTCTTACAGAGGCTTAAATAAATAAGGGGTCTTTTAAAATTCACATGGGTGATAAGAGATAGAACCAGCATCAAATCTGGATTCCCTGAGCCATGGAAGTCTTTTCTTTCTCCTGGTCTCTACTTTGAAACTGACACCAAGACATGCAGATATGCAAGGTGAGATATTTTCCAAGACAAAGAGGCAGAGGGGGAGGAATTCTTAAAGTGTTTCTCCCAATACTGCTGCGGCTATTGTGCAACTGAAGGAGAAATAATTTCTGAGGCAGATGGTGAATAAGATGGTCCGCAGGGATAGCAAGCAGAGACAGAAGTGTCCTTTCTGCACTGGGATTTGCACTAGCTCAGAATTCCACCATGCATAGGATGGAGTCTAGAGGTGGAGCTGAATCATTGTTTCTGGCAGGATTAGGGTCAGGGTCCAGGTGGCTCAGTGACCCTGAACTAAAGAATCTACCTGCCTTTGCAGGAGAGCTGGGTTCTATCCCTGGGTCAGGAAGATTCCTTGGAGTAGTAAATGGCAATGCACTGCAGTATTCTTGTCTGGAAAATTCCATGGACAAAGGAGCCTGGTAGGCTACAGTCCATAGAGTTGCAAGTCGGCCAAGACTGAGCCAGAGCACACACACAAACATAGACGTGCAGATTCTATGGGGTCACCAGGAAGGTAAAGTAGCGAGGCACAGAGCCTGGAACACTTCGATACATTGTGCCAAAGGGGGAAAACGCAAGGGACTCAGTGGTCCAGGATTCATTCAATAAACATTGCTGAGTGCCCTCAACAAACAAACTGAGTGCCATTCAGCAAACAGTCCTGCTCTCAAAGTGAAGTCACTCAGTTGTGCCCAACTCTTTGCAATCCCATGGGCTGTAGCCTACCAGGCTCCTCTGTCCATGGGATTTTCCAGGCGAGAGTAAGGGAGTGGGTTGCCATTTCCATCTCCAGGGGATCTTCCCAACCCAGGGATCGAACCCAGGTCTCCTGCATTGCAGACAGACACTTTACCATTTGAGCCACCAGGGAAGCTGCCCTCAAACTCTGGTCTAAAAAAGCCCATGGGAGGAAGTCTTTTCTACACAGCAGTCAGAATCAAGGAGAAGGACAGACAAGGGGGAGGGCATTGGCAAGGTCACAAGATGATGCTCTCTCTGGGGAAATGTAGCTTCCAAGTTGTAGGATTGTGTGATTTAATCCATTTATTCAATAAGCATCTATGAAGTGGTTCCCTTAGGACAGATTATCATATATCAATGAAGGAACTATATGATAAAGTCTCTGAGCCCCTTACCCTTGTGTTCTTGGGAGGTGAGTCTTGTCCAAGCCCCAGTCACCTTTTCTCTCCACTTGTCTATCAACACAGTTCTGTGGGCTCCCTCCTCAGGGAGATGGGCAATGAGGATTGAGGGTGAGGTTTTTATATGCAGGCAGCCTTAAATTTGAATCCAGGATTTGTCACATCGGCTCCGGCAGCGCAGACACGGGAGACGCCAACTCGGCACAACCGATCACGTGCAGAAGCGCTGCCGAGAGGAGCTACCCCACGCCCAAGGTCAGGGCGGTGGCCGAGAGGAGCTGTCCCACGTCCAAGAGGCGGTGGCTGCGCGGGCGCAGGAGGGCCGAGAGGAGCTACTCCACGTTCAAGGTCAGGAGGGGCGGCCTTGAGGAGATACCCCTCATCCAAGTAAGGTACAGTGGCTGCACTTTGCTGGAGCGGCTGTGAAGAGATTTTCCACCACCAAGGTACGTGAAACCCAAATAAGACGGTAGGTATTGGGAGGGGGCATTAGAGGGCAGACACACTGAAATCATAATCACAAAAAACTAGTTGATCTGATCATATGGACCACAGCCCTGTCTAACTCAATGAAACTAAGCCATGCCGTGTGGGGCCACCCAAGACAGCCGGGTCATGGTGGAGAGGTCTGACAGAATGTGGTCCACTGGAGAAGGGAATGGCAATCCACTTCAGTATGCTTGCCTTGAGAACCCCATGAACAGTATCAAAAGGCAAAATGATAGGATAGTGAATGAGGAATTCCCCAGGTCGGTAGGTGCCCAGTATGCTACTGGAGATCAGTGAAGAAATAACTCCAGAAAGAATGAAGGGATGGAGCCAAAGCAAAACAAATACCCAGTTGTGGATGTGACTAGTGATAGAAGCAAGGTCCAATGCTGTAAAGAGCAATATTGCATGGGAACCTGGAATGTTAGGTCCATGAATCAAGGCAAATTGGAAGTGGTCAAACAGGAGATGTCAAGAGTGAACGTAGACATTCTGGGAATCGGTGAACTAAAATGGACTGGAATGGGTGAATTTAACTCAGATGACTATTATATCTACTACTGTGGGCAGGAATCCCTTAGAAGAAATGGAGTAGCCATCATGGTCAACAAAAGAGTCCGAAATGCAGGACTTGGATGCAATCTTAAAAACAACATAATGATTTCTGTTCGTTTCCAAGGCAAACCATTCAATATTACAGTAATCCAAGTCTATGCCCCAACGAGTAATTCTGAAGAAGCCGAAGTTGAACAGTTCTATGAAGACCTACAAGACCTTTTTTGGGTGTTAACCCAAAAAAGATGTCCTTTTCATTATAGGGGACTGGAATGCAAAAGTAGGATGTCAAGAAACACCTGGAGTAACAGGCAAATTTGGCCTTGGAGCACGAAATGAAGCAGGGCAAAGGCTAATAGAGTTTTGCCAAGAGAACGCACTGGTCGTAGCAAACACCCTCTTCCAACAACACAAGAGAAGACTCTACACATGGACATCACCAGATGGTCAACACCGAAATCAGATTGATTATATTCTTTGCAGCCAAAGATGGAAAAGCTCTATACAGTTAGCAAAAACAAGACCAGGAGCTGATTGTGGCTCAGATCATGAACTCCTTATTGCCAAATTCAGACTTAAATTGAAGAAAGTAGGGAAAACCACTAGATCATTCAGATATGACCTAAATCAAATCCCTTATGATTATACAGTGGAAGTGAGAAATAGATTTAAGGGACTAGATCTGATTGATAGAGTGCCTGATGAACTCTGGACAGAAGTTCGTGACATTGTACAGGACACAGGGTCCAAGACCATCCCCATGGAAAAGAAATGCAAAAAAGCAAAATAGCTGTCTGGGGAGGCCTTACAAATAGCTGTGAAAAGAAGAGAAGCGAAAAGCAAAGGAGAAAAGGAAAGATATAAGCATCTGAATGCAGAGTTCTAAACAATAGCAAGGAGAGATAAGAAAGCCTTCCTCAGTGATCAATGCAAAGAAATAGAGGAAAACAACAGAATAGGAAAAACAAGAGATCTTTTCAAGAAAATTAGAGTTATCAAGGGAATGTTTCATGCAAAGATGGGCTTGATAAAAGACAGAAATGGTATGGACCTAACAGAAGCAGAAGATATTAAGAAGAGGTGGCAAGAATACACAGAAGAACTGTACAAAAAAGATCTTCACGACGAAGATAATCATGACAGTGTGATCACTCACCTGGAACCAGACATCTTGGAATGTGAAGTCAAGTGGGCCTTAGAGAGCATCACTACGAACAAAGCTAGTGGAGTTGATGGAATTCCAGTTGAGCTATTTCAAATCCTGAAAGATGATACTGTGAAAGTTCTGCACTCAATATGCCAGCAAATATGAAAAACTCAGCAGTGGCCACAGGGCTGGAAACGGTCAGTCTTCATTCCAATCCCAAAGAAAGGGAATGCCAAAGAATGCTCAAACTACCGCACAATTGCACTCATCTCACATGCTAGTAAAGTCATGCTCAAAATTTTCCAAGCCAGGATTCAGTAATATGTGAACCGTGAACTTCCAGATGTTCAAGCAGGTTTTAGAAAAGGCAGAGGCACCAGAGATCAAATTACCAACATCTGCTGGATCATGGAGAAAGCAAGTGAGTTCCAGAAAAACACCTATTTCTGCTTCATTGACTATGCCAAAGCCTTTGACTGTGTGGATCACAATAAACTGGAAAATTCTGAAAGAGATGGGAATACCAGACCACCTGACCTGCCTCTTGAGAAACCTGTATGCAGGTCAGGAAGCAACAGTTAGAACTGGACATGGAACAACAGATTGGTTCCAAATAGGGAAAGGAGTACGTCAAGGTTGTATATTGTCACCCTGCTTATTTAACTTCTATGCAGAGTACATCATGAGGAAAGCTGGGCTGGAAGAAGCACAAGCTGGAATCAAGATTGCTGGGAGAAATATCAATAACCTCAGATATGCAGATGACACCACCCTTATGGCAGAAAGTGAAAAGGAACTCAAAGGCCTCTTGATGAAAGTGAAAGAGGAGAGTGAAAAGGTTGGCTTGAAGCTCAACATTCAGAAAACAAAGATCATGGCATCTGGTCCCATCACTTCATGGGAAATAGATGGGGAAACAGTGGAAACAGTGTCAGACTTTATTTTTCTGGGCTCCAAAATCACTGCAGATGCTGATTGTAGCCAGGAAATTAAAAGACGCTTACTCCTTGGAAGGAAAGTTATGACCAACCTAGATAGTATATTAAAAAGCAGAGACATTACTTTGCCAACAAACGTCCGTCTAGTTAAGGCTATGGTTTTTCCCGTGGTCATGTATGGATGTGAGAGTTGGACTGTGAAGAAAGCTGATCGCCGAAGAATTGATGCTTTTGAACTGTGGTGCTGGAGAAGACTCTTGAGAGTCCCTTGGACTGCAAGGAGATCCAACCAGTCCATTCTAAAGGAGATCAATCCTGGGTGTTCATTGGAAGGACTGATGCTAAAGCTGAAACTGCAATACTTTGGCCATCTCACGCGATGAGTTGACTCACTGGAAAAGAGTCTGATGCTGGGAGGGATTGGGGGTGGGAGGAGACGGGGACGACAGTGAATGAAATGGCTGGATGGCATCACTGACTCGATGGACATGAGTTTGAGTGAACTCCGGGAGTTGGTGATGGACAGGGAGGCCTGGCGTGCTGTGATTCATGGGGTCACAAAGAGTCAGACACGACTGAGCAACTGACCTGAACTGAAATGAAATAAGAGATCAGTCTTCCCACATGGCTCAGACTATAAACAATCTGACGGCGATGCGGGAGATCTGGGTTCCATCCCTGGGTTGGGAAGATCCCCTGGAGGAGGGCATGGCAACCCACTCCAGTATTCTTGCCTGGAGAATCCCCATGGACAGAGGAGCCTGGCAGGCTACAGTCCATGAGCTCGCAAAGAGTCAGACATGACTGAGGTACTAAGCACAACTAAAAGATCAACGAAATCGAACTCATTGCAAGGTTATCTTGTCACTTGTAGTATGAGGGACAATAATCTTTTCCTTGAAGGGGTTTAAGACCAGTTCATTTGAGTGTGACAGCATCTAGCCTGACACACAGACTCGGGAAATACAAGTCTGTCTCTTCCTGAGAGGAGTTTTCTCTCTCCCCCAGCCTGAGTTACTGTATCAGATTGTGAATGATGTATCCCTGATTCCAATTCTAACTCTGTCCCCACAGCAGCTCCTGCAGATTGTGGATATCTGCATCAACTGGAAACACTAATTATGTCATCCCACCATCACAGACAGAAAACCTAAGTCATCAACTGCGGAAGAGGAGGGGGAAGGAATGGGGGACTAGAGGCAAGAAGACCAAAATAAAACAAATCTCTGGTCACAAACAGTGAATGAGACCCTTCACGTGATCGCATAGACCAGGCTGAAACACTTTTCAGAGGTTTCCAGGAAGTTCTTATCTCTAGGTCATGCCTACTGAGATGACATTAGGGCTGAAACAAAGGGAAGCACCCAGCACGGCCCAGTTTCTGATCTGGGCTACTGAGTGCAGCAGAGTGCTACCTGTAAAGACTCAATAGGGAGAAAGACTCTACGTCTTCATTTATATTACTGATCTACTGATCTTGCGGTACCTAGAGCTGCCTTACAGTTACATGAGATCATTTATTTTTCTACCGTTAAGAGATTCCCTGGTGGCTCAGATGATAAAGAAACCACCTGCAATGGGGGAGACCTGGGTTCAATCCCTGGGCTGGGAAGATCCCCTGGAGAAAGGAATGGCAACCCACTCCAGTATTCTTGCCTGGAAAATCTCATGGACAGAAGCAGCCTGGCGGGTCACAGTCCATGGGGTCGCAAAGAGTTGGACACAACTGAGCAACTAACACCTTCACTGTTTAAACCATATTTGAATTGAGGTTTCTGTTATTTACAGCCAAAAACATTCCAGATCCTCAGGGTGTTTGCTGGGCCCTCAGGTAGTCTTTAAATTTTAACATGTGGTGGCTTCCCTGGTGGCTCAGTGATAAAGAATCTGCTTGCAAATGCAGAAGACACAGGTTCAGTCCCTGGTCCGGGAAGATCCCACATACTACAGAGCAACTAAGCCTATGAGCCATGTATTGAGCTTGTGTTCTAGAGCCAAGAGCCCCAACTACTGAAGCCCATGCATTCTAAAACCCATGCTCCACAACAAGAGAAGCCCGTGCATTGCTACCTAGAGAGTAGTCCCTGCTCCTGGCAACGAGAGAAAACCCTGCACAGCAATGAAGACCAACCACAACTGAAAATAAATAAAATCTTGAAAAAATTTAATATGCTACTACTATCTATCATAATCAATGTGACCATTTCTTATTATTGGATACATTACTTTCAATTTTTAAAAATAGTAAATAATACTGTGATTTTACCTTAGGAAAAAAAACAGCCAATAGGGGCAGAGCAGAGTTAGGAGCTGCAGTAGATAAGTTACATGGGATGTGTCTGCTTTGCAGGCAGGTGGTAAGAGTAACCAGGAGTTAAATGTAAGACAGCACCCTTTATAGGAGCAACCTGGGCAGATCAAGATGTGGGCGATGCCGGGATATAGGTAGAACCTGTTCACATGGAGTAATGAGATGATTGGAAGAAAGGCAGCAGAATGACAGGGGGGCACTGGCGGGGGGAGACCAGGGACACTGCTGTTTAAAAGTGGACGAGGAGGTGAAGCTGATGAAGTGAATACCGAAGAGGCAGGCAGGGCCAGAGGCTGAGACTCTGCCACTGAACTGTGAACAAGTGCTAGCATCAGGACCAAGGATGCAGAAACCTGGCCCAGTGCTCTCCCCCGACAGGATGGATGGGCAACCAAGAGCTCCCTGGGCTATATCTTTCTCCAGGGAGTGTGGTTTCAGGGCAGCAGTGACCAAGAGAGAACCTCAGATGGGATGCTCTGAAGATGAAGTGTGTTCATTTGATTTCCTGGGACTTTCTGGATGATTCATCCTTCCCCTCGTCTGGGAGGTGGCAATGCTTTAGAAAGAAATCTTCCCTGGTTATAAATTCTCTGAGTTCCTTCTTAACCAGTCGGGCAAGATTGATGGGCTGAGCTGGTTGACACAGAAGCAATTGGGAATATCATTATTTGCCTTGTATTTATCTGCATTTATGTTAATGGCTTTGTTCTTGGTCAAAGCTGCTACTAAACTAGGGGAAATGTTTATTGCACTCAAAGTTTTCTGGTGATGAATGATGTGGGAGTCACAGAATAGCCTATGCACAGAATATGTAGAAAACATTCCCCCCCACCTCCGTCCCCACGGCCCTTTTTATTTTTTTTAGTCTGCTTCTGATCCCAATAGCACAGGCCTCCTGAAAACTTGGGACTAAACCAACTCAATTTTTCATATTCTGCTTTGTCATCTGATTGATTTAATGTTTCTTGTGGTCAGACATTGCAGAGGAAAAGAACATGCAGACAATTTCTCTCCCTGGCATGCTCTATTTCTTGTTCTTTGTTGTTTTTTTCCTTTTTAATGGACAATTTCATAAAACCACAGGGCGGGAAGGACCTTTGTGTGCATTCTTTCCTAACTCCATACTGTATAGAAGCACTTTAGAGAAAAAAAGAGACAGAAAGAAGTAACTTTATGGAGATTTTTCACAGGTCAGGCTGTGGGCTCAGATGCTTCGTTTGCATTGTCCTATTTAATCTTCCTGAAATTCTACTGCCCCCATGGTGAAGATGAATACACTGCGGCTTAGATTAAGGAAACAGTTTGGAACTACTACTACCTAAACTGAACCCATTTTCTGTTTATGTAAATAACATTTTCTTGGACATCAACCATTCTCATTCATCCCTTTACGTATCATCTGTGGCTGCTTTCAAGACACAGTGGCAGAGCTAAGGGGCTGCAACCCAAAGCATCTGGCTCACAAAGCCAGATAAAATATATACTCTCTGACGCTTTACAGAAAAAGTTTGCTAACCACCAGTTTAGATGAATTGCCCTGGCCACTGGTAGTCGGCGACAGGACACATAGTAAATACCCTGTTCTCAATCCAAACCCTCTTTCTTGCACGTTACTCCCAGGTTGATGGACATGAGTTTGAGTAAACTCCAGGAGTTGGTGATGGACAGGGAAGCCTGGCGTGCTGCAGTCCAGGGTCGCCAAGAGTCGGACACAACTGAGTGACTGAACTGAGCTCCCATGTCTGTTCACAATATCCACCTACATGGAGAACAAAGCAGTTCAGGTAGCCCTTCTGTGTGATCCAATCCCCCAAAGTACTCACACACCTCCTGACACACCAGTAAGGCTTCCTGCAGCAAAGTACAGGCAGCAGCGAGGACACAGTGGTCTTCCCTGGTGGCTCAGCTGGTAAAGAATCCACCTGCAATATGGGAGACCTGGGTTCTATCCCTGAGTTGGGAAGATCCCCTAGAGAAGGGAATGGCTACCCACTCCAGTATTCTGGCCTGGAGAATTCTACAGACTGTATAGTCCATGTGGTCGCAAAGAGTTGGACAGGACTGAGTGACTTTCACTTTCAGTGAGGACACATGTGTGGGAGGCATTTGAGAAACAGGAATTTAAATTCTTCTTCACCCTCTACCCAACAGTGGGTTTCCTCTTCTGTTTTGCAGAAAGGAATCCAGAAAGGATAATAGTTTAACATCATTTCATAAAGATTTGAATATTCTTAGTACCTCCCTTTAGTAGAGAAGGTTTCCTGACAGAGGTAGAATTGGATGTGGTTTTTCACGTCACTGTTTATACAATGGAAAGGAAGATGGTTTTGCGGGATAAGGAGACTTACCCAACAGTTCACAGTCAGCAAGTGGTAGAGACAGGATTTGAACTCAGGTCTACAAGCAAAGCCCACTCTCTTTCCCATGGGGCATTTCTTGAATGAGGCCAGCAGATAAAGAAGTAACTTTCAGAACTGGTCCCCAACAGAGTGTCCCGGTTTTCTCAGGGTTCACTTTTCTTAGAGGTGAAGTAAACTTGAAAGAACAGATGGCAATCAAAGGTAGATATCCCTGGTCCTGAAAGGAATCAGGAATGTGAAGATAAGAGGCAAAGAAGGTGGGGCATATAGAACACACGAGGACAGAGGGCTCGAGGGGAACGGAAATGGACAGGAAAAAAAACTCTGAGTGCAGACTCTTGGGACCAGGAGAAAGTGGGGACCAGGCAGGGCTAGGAGGGGACCCAAGACAGACCACCTGAGGTCCATCCATGGAGGTCAAGTCTATAAGACATCAGAAGGGTGACACATCTGACCCTGGGCCTTTAATTTGAGATGTGATTTCTACACTGGTAGAGGGTCTGATTAATCCGAGGATTTTAGGACATCAGCAGAGAGTGGAGTGAGGGGTCATCTGGTCTGAACTTTCATCTCATCCTGACATCTCTCCCCAGTGTCCACCACTGGGCACGCCCAGATCCTTCTTGATCACGTCCAGTGACAGACAACCTGGTCCTTCTGCATCAGGCGGCTCAAGCAAAGCAGGATGATTTCCTGGTGATGTATACCAACCAACCCCAGTCCTCCTGCAGGAGACAATCAGGAAAGACATAACTACTCTATCACATGCCGCTGCTGCTGCTGCTGCTAAGTTGCATCAGTCGTGTCCGACTCTGTGCGACCCCATAGACGGCAGCCCACCAGGCTCCCCCGTCCCTGGGATTCTCCAGGCAAGAACACTGGAGTGGGTTGCCATTTCCTTCTTCAATGCGTGAAAGTGAAGAGTCAAAGTGAAGTTGCTCAGCTGTGTCCGACTCTTAGCAACCCCATGGACTGTAGCCGACCAGGCTTCTCCGTCCATGGGATTTTCCAGGCAAGAGTACTGGAGTGGGGTGCCATTGCCGTCTCCACTCTATCATATAAAACTTCTCAAAAGAGACAAAGACAGTTTGATATATTTTATGAATTTTAGGACCCATACAACGGTCCTCTCCAAGTTAAACATAAGAATCATCATTTGTAAATGCCATCTGTGCGTGATCAGATCCCCAGAAACTTTGTTATATCCTTAAGGGATCCTCATTTCTGCATGCTAAGTCACTCAGTAATGTCTGACTCTTCGTGACCCCACAGGCTATAGCCTGCCAGACTCCTCTGTCCATGAGATTCTCCAGGCAAGAATACTGAAGTGGGTTTGCTATTTCCTCCTCCAGGGGATCTTTCCAACCCAGGGATCAAACCCACATCTATTGTGTCTCCTGCACTGGAAGGGGGATTCTTTACCATTTTGCCACCTGGGAAGCCCTTTCATTCCTACTCCTACTTAATAGGAAAGAAAACTGAGGCCTGAGAACAGAAGCTCCCCAGGGTAACAGCAATGTGGGCTGGAGGAGAACAAGAGACAGATTTCCAACACAGGTCATTCTTTGAATCTCATGCAATTACGAACACCAGAATTTTTAATTCCCTCAGCAATATGGTAACTTTACTCTGGACGTTAAGAAGTCAAAAAGAGTAAGTGGCATGTTTTTTATTTGTTTGTTTTTTCATTATATTGACAGGGAGGAGAAACAGTAAGTTGAAGTGAGTCACAGCTATATAAGAAAGACAACTGACCAGTTGAAGAGTTCAGTTCAGTTCAGTTCAGTTCAGTCACTCAGTCGTGTACGACTCTCCGCGACCCCATGAATCACAGCACGCCAGGCCTCCCTGTCCATCACCAACTCCCGGAGTTCACTCAAACTCATGTCCACAGAGTCGGTGATGCCATCCAGCCATCTCATTCTCCATCGTCCCCTTCTCCTCCCGCCTCCAACCTTTCCCAGCATCAGAGTCTTTTCCAGTGAGTCAACTCGTCGCATGAGGTGGCCAAAGTATTGCAGTTTCAGCTTTAGCATCAGTCCCTCCAATGAACATCCAGGATTGATCTCCTTTAGAATGGACTGGTTGGATCTCCTTGCAGTCCAAGGAACTCTCAAGAGTCTTCTCCAACACCACAGTTCAAAAGCATCGATTCTTCGGCGATCAGCCTTCTTCACAGTCCAACTCTCACATCCATACATGACCACGGGAAAAACCATTGCCTTGACTAGACGGACCTTGGTTGGCAAAGTAATGTCTCTGCTTTTTAATATACTATCAAGGTTGGTCATAACTTTCCTTCCAAGGAGCAAGCGTCTTTTAATTTCATGGCTACAATCAGCATCTGCAGTGATTTTGGAGCCCAAAAAAACAAAGTCTGACACTGTTTCCACTGTTTTTCCATCTATTTCCCATGAAGTGATGGGACCAGATGCCATGATCTTTGTTTTCTGGATGTTGAGCTTCAAGCCAACCTTTTCACTCTCCTCTTTCACTTTCATCAAGAGGCTTTTGAGTTCCTCTTCACTTTCTGCCATAAGGGTAGTGTCATCTGCATATCTGAGGTTATTGATATTTCTCCCAGCAATCTTGATTCCAGCTTGTGCTTCTTCCAGCCCAGCGTTCCTCATGATGTACTCTGCATATAAGTTAAATAAGCAAGGTGACAATATACAACCTTGACGCACTCCTTTTCCTATTTGGAACCAGTCTGTTGTTCCATGACCGGTTCTAACTGTTGCTTCCTGACCTGCATACAGGTTTCTCAAGAGGCAGGTCAGGTGGTCTGGGATTCCCATCTCTTTCAGAATGTTCCACAGTTTATTGTGATCCACACAGTCAAAGGCTTTGGCATAGTCAATGAAGCAGAAATAGATGTTTTTCTGAAACTCTCTTGCTTTCTCCATGATCCAGCGGATGTTGGCAATTTGATCTCTGGTGCCTCTGCCTTTTCTAAAACCTGCTTGAACATCTGGGAGTTCACGGTTCACATATTGCTGAAGCCTGGCTTGGAGAATTTTGAGCATGACTTTGCTAGCGTGTGAGATGAGGGCAATTGTCCAGTAGTTTGAGCATTCTTTGGCATTGCCTTTCTTTGGGATTGGAATGAAGACTGACCTCTTCCAGTCCTGTGGCCACTGCTGAGTTTTCCAAATCTGCTGGCATATTGAGTGCAGCACTTTCACAGCATCATCTTTCAAGACTTGTAATAGCTCAACTGGAATTCCATCACCTCCACTAGCTTTGTTAGTAGTGATGCTTTCTAAGGCCCACCTGACTTCACATTCCAAGATGTCTGGCTCTAGGTCAGTGATCACGTTATCGTGACTATCTTGGTCCGGAAGATCTTTTTTGTACAGTTCTTCTGTGTATTCTTGCCACCTCTTCTTAATATCTTCTGCTTCTGTTAGGTCCATACCATTTCTGTCCTTTATCGAGCCCATCTTTGCATGGAGTGTTCCCTTGGAATCTCTAATTTTCTTGAAGAGGTCTCTTGTTTTTCCTATTCTGTTGTTTTCCTCTATTTCTTTGCATTGATCACTGAGGAAGTCTTTCTTATCTCTCCTTGCTATTCTTTGGAACTCTGCATTCAGATGCTTATATCTTTCCTAGTTGAAGAGTACCTTCTTATAAAATCCCTTAGCTTGTTTCTGATGTTTAAAATAAAAATCCATGGTGCATGTCTCTGTAAATTCAGAAAAGAATTTCACCAGTGTCCCAGGAATAGTCGATAAAATCCTATTTCCTGGTACTCATCAAACAGTGGTAATATATATTTGGTAATTGTATAAACTTCCTCTCCTTGTCATTTTAAAATCGATAACATCTTTAAAATGTATTTCCATGATAATTCCCTCTAAGAAAAGTATCAGAGGAGGCAGTTTCATGGACTATAGCTTTATAGACAATGAGGTTAATCAAGCTGGATACATTTTCAAAAATGGCCATGAGTTCTCAAGCCTCCAAGGTCACAAAATCGAAATCGACAATAAAATTTTTGTTTGAAATGGCACCATAAAGGCCAATGCCAGTTACCGTTTCCAGCTCTTCTTCCTTCAATTCTTACGCCTAACACGATTTCCAATTAGGAACTGGCCTTCTGTGGGCACCTTAATGGAGCTGTAACTCCTCTGAGTCTTTCATCTGGGACAACTTCCTTGTGTTACAGATGAAACATCCATGGCCCCACGAACTGCAAGTCTGACTTCCAAAGGCCCAGGGCACCCACTGTCTGACATACGCTTACTTTCTGAATATTTTAAAGACAAGGGGATTAGACACAAAAAATAACAGATTCTGCTTTGCATGAAAATATAATACGTTTCCATCTTAATGATATAAAAGAATAGCTTGTTATCATGGTGCATCTGAAGAAAAAACAAATTACGTATGCAAATGTTTTTTAGCTAATTAATTCAATTCTGAAGATAAAATTGGGACAGTACAGAATTTCAAGCAGATTCCTAATAAGTTCTGGAACCTAGCAATTTTTAACCAAGATACTGGACCGTCTATTTTCAGGTGATAAAGCTTCTTGCAGACCCTCAATGCTGGGGCCCTATTTATTCTATGTTTGCAAAGACCCTTAATAGACTGATACGTTATTTGTCCCATCATTTCTGCGATGTAAAAAGTTCAGGGTTAAAATTTAGACCACATAGGTGAAAGTTCTAGTTAACTTGCACAAATTAAAATACCTCCCAGGAAAACAGATTTCATCTACCGCACACAGTGTTATAAAGATGACATTATACAACCTCTGTCAGTTACACAATTAAGCTGATCTCTGAATGTGAAGGCCCAACTCTATTTAAATGAGTGGAAAGTACATGGGTTTGGAGTCACACAGATCTTGATTTGAATAATGAATCTGCCAGCTATTTGCTATGTGAGAGAAGAAAACAGTTAAAAGACCTAATACATACTCAATTTTTTCACCTGTAAAGTGGGATTTAAAATGTCTACCTTTAAGGGTTTTTTGTTGTTGTTGTTTGTTTTCTTTTTAAGAAAATTTAGAACAAAAAATATATTTGTGTTGGAGGAAAAACAAAAAAGCAATAACAAACTTTACAATCCCAGCTGCCTTTTATGAATGCTTGTTCCTAATAAAAGAAGAAACATTTTGTTCTGCCATGAGATAAAGAGGCCTTGACAATCTCAAAAATCTTCAGAAAGGCTTTGGGCTAAGCTTATCTCATCCTGAATTCAGGGATCGAGAAAGACTCTAGATTACACAGGAAAGAAACTGTCTTAGAGCTTAGTATACAGTAGATTCACAGGAATGTATTTGTTTACCATCTAAAGGCGGTGTTGCAGTGCTGTAATGCCCCCGTTTTCTAGAAGGAGTACGAAGAAGTTCCTGTTGTCTTACGGGAGCATCTCATTCCTTCAGCTCAGCAGCACAGAGAGAGAATCTTTATTATACACCTGATGGTGGCTCCAGACAAGTGGTGGAGGTCTACAAAAAAGGAGTATACCGAAGGCACATAAAGCGTGTGCGCACACAGTCATCACAGCCTAACCTCTGGCCAGGGAAGATATCGCTGGTCTATGCTAGATCTGCCCAGGACGCCAGAATTCCACGTGGTTGAGCAACTAAAGTTGGCCTGAAGGATTAAACACATTTCCCATTATTTATGCATCCCAGTAAAAGGGGGACTTTCTGGCATTTCTGCCCAGGGTCATCTCTTTAAATGTCATTGTCCATAAGGACAGAGGAATACTGAGGGTCACTGGCTGGGAGGTTTGCATCAGAAGGACTCATTCAGATCACAGAAATCAAGGTCTTAGTCTGGAGTCAGTGGAAAGAAAGACCACCCGAACTCCTGTCCCAGAAAAGCACTGAGGAGCAGCAAAGGGACAACAGAACTGAATAATGGGTCAGTGCAAAGAAGAGCCAGCAGGGCACAGACAGAGGGCAGAAATAGGGCATGGAGCCTAGGGAGTGCCTGGCAGGCGGCAGACCAGGACGTTAGATTCCCAACATTTCCCATGTCTTGAGGAACTGAGGCAGGAAGCAGGGTTGAGAGGAAGATACCCAGAGCAGGAGTAAGGGGAAGGCCTGAGTCTAGAAAACAGCTAAGGGGCCACAGGCATGGCAGCCGGGACCAGGAGCTTGGCCCAGGGCTTGATGAGGGCTCACGGGACTCCTGGAATAGCTGCCAACCCAAAATAAGTTTCATCTGCAAGGAAGGCCTTAGGTCTTGGGCTAATATTCAGGAAAAGCCCAAGGGCAGGCAAAATCTATTCTTCCAAGTCAAGGCAGTAGAGGTCACTACTACATATAGAACAGATAACTAATAAGGACCTGCTGTACAGCACAGGAACTCTACTCATCACTATGCAATGACCTATATGGGGAAAGAATCAAAAAAAACAATGGATGTATGTATAACTGATTCATTCTGCTGTGCAACAGAAACTAACACAACATTGTATATTAACTACACTCTAACAAAAATTAACTTAAAAAAAATAGCAACATGGATGGATGCAGTGGCTCAGACAGTAAAGAATCTGCCTACAATGTGGGAAACCCGGGTTTGATTCCTGAGTCAGAAAGATCCCCTGGAGAAGGGAATGGCAACCCACTCCAATATTATTGCCTGGAGAAGCCCAGGAACAGAGAAGTCTAGTGGGCTGCTGTCCATGGGGTCACAAAGAGTCGGCCACTTTCACTTTCAAAAATGATCATACTAAGTGAAGTCAGACACAGAAAGACAAGTATCACATGATATCACTCACGTGGAATCTAATTTTTAAAAATTATACAAGTGAATTTATTTACAAAATAGAAACAGACTCACAGATATCAAAAACAAACTTACGGTTATCAAAAGGGAAATGTGTAGGGGGAGGGATAAATCAGGAGCTTGGGATGAACATACACACACAAATATATATTAAGACAGAGAACCCAATAAGGACCTACTGTATTGCACAAGGAATTCTCCTCAATATTCTGTGATAACCTATATGAGAAAAGAATCTATAAAAGAATTAATATATGTATATGTATAACCGAACCACTTTGCTATACACCTGAAACCAACACAACATTTTAAATCAATCACAATCCAAGAAAATTAAAAAAAAAAAACCAAAGAGATCACACACAGGCAAAAAAGTTGATTGTTATAAGGTATAATTATTATGGAAGGATTCTGAGGAAAAGCTCTGCTATATGCCAGGTTTACTATATGCCAGGTATGGCTAAATGTATTAAATGAATTGTCTTCATTTTATAAGAACCCTAGGAGATGAGTATTTTAATTTATCCTCATTTTAACGATAAGGCAACAGAGTAATGCAGGTAAAGTAACTTTGCCCAAGGTTGCCCCATTATAAAGTGGTAAAGCCAGTATTTGAATTCAGAGCCCAAGCTTTAAGCCTTTGTGTCTACTGTATTCAGAGTTAGGAGAGGTGAGTGATCAGGGAAGAAGTTTGCAGGAGAGGAAGGGACGGTCCATAAACATTGATGAGGGGTGAACAGTGTTCTCCTTGATGCTGAGAACTCAGGCACCACAAAACCAGGGGCATCAAATGTTAATAGCGTTGACCATATGTAAGGCAGACTTGTTGCCCTCTCTGTCTGACTCCAACTCCTAAAGGGAAGTTAGAGGACAGGGAAAAACAGACGACCAGAACACTGACCGCCTTCCTGAGCCTTTCTGGGGCACAGCCAAGTCTGGCCCCATCTAATCTTCTAACTGAATTCATCTTCAAATTGCCAAAGCCCCACCCATGCAGGAATGTGGGGCAGGGGAAGATAAGCACGTCATCCTCACTTTCTAATTTCTTTTTTCATCGTCTTATCACAAGTTCTTTGGTAATTTTCCGATTTCAAAGGAAATATTTGGAAGGATATCTGAGAACTGGATGTGTTCATGTTTTACACCAAATGCTTTCAACATGAGAATCCACCCAATCGTATCTAATAAAAATATCCTCCCTGAGCTGGTACCAGGAGGTTTCATTAAAATAGCAGTCAATAAGCAGAGCTGATTTGGCAGCAAGGAAGGAAAAATCATAGGCGTATCAGTCCTTTGGAATTCAACAGTGCAGCTGAACCTAGGCCCTTTTCAGTGGCCTAAAGACCACATTTTCAGTCTCGCCTCATCAGACACTGAGGAATGTATTAGACCAAACAGTGCTGAACTGTCAGTTTGAGAGTAATAGTAGAGGTCTTTTCTGTCTCCATCATGTGGAAGCCATCATTGCCATGAGAGAAACAGAAGAAGGAAGGAATTATTCCCAGCTGGGAGAAGCAAGGAATGCTTCCTGGAGGAAGTGGCATCTGAATTGGGCTTTGATTATGGGTGAGACCTGGGCATCAAGGATGGGAGAGAGCTTGCTCTGAGGGGTAATGAGCACAAAAGGATGTGAGATCAGGGCTGTGGGTGAACGGACATACAGAAGACAATTAAAGTTCAGGCTGCCCAGAGTTAAAGGGCTGTGGGGGGGACATGAGAATAAACATGGTCAACCCATCGTCACTGGCTTCTGCTATTTGGATATAAGTTTACTCATTAACCCAATGGGTATGCTGAGGTCCCTTTCAGCTCTGATCATTCCTAATTCTAACTCCATCAGTTTCACATACCAGCAACCTTGGAGACTCTGTAAGGATGAGGGGGCACTGAGAAGCAGGAGCTGAAACTCTGGCTGGCAAAAGTGGAAGTGTTAGTCGCTCAGGCATGCCTAACTCTTTGTGACCCCACGGACTGTAGCCCTCCAGGCTCCTCTGGCCACAGAATTCTCCAGGCAAGAATATTGAACTGGGTAGCCATTCCCTTCTCCAGGGGATCTTCCCAAACCCAGGGATCGAAACCAGGTATCCTGCCCTGCAGGCAGTACACCTTTACTGTCTGAGCCACCAGGGAAGCCCAAAGCCTCCTCAAATCCCTCTAGAGCAATTCCAGTCTCTTGCACACGGTGTTTCCCCTGCCTGACACCCTCTCTGCTTCCCCGCCCCAATGTGGCTGGAGAGAAGGAGACTCCGCTCCCATGTCTCCCCTTCTGTGACTCTTTGCTGTCCTCGTCCTGGCCACCCAGCAGCTCTGAGCTCCAGGTTTCCTCTTCCGCTTTCCCGTGACACTGTCCACCCATCCAGCCCTGGCCACACTGTGCAGAGTCTACGTGTGTCAGTAACAGCACCGATGGTAAGAGATGATGCAGTCTCCAGAGCTCCCAGGACCAGCCGGATTTTCCCTGCCACACTCCATCACTTCCGTCAGACAGCCCTGGACTGCATGACCAAAAGGACCTTTTCCTCTAGGGAAGAACATGGAGCCAGGCTGCCTGGATTTGCAGCCCGGTTCTGCCATGTATCCAGTTGGGTGACCTTGGTTGGGTACGTTACCAGCCACTCTGTGCCTCTGTTTTTCTCGTCTGGAATATGGGACAATAATCCCACCCATCTCATAAGTACTATTAAAACTGCCATAAACCACCTGAGCAAATGGAGGTCCCCAAGGCTAAGACTGTTGCTTCCTGACCTGCATACAGTTTCTCAAGAGGCAGGTCAGGTGGTCTGGTATTCCCATCTCTGCAAGAATTTTCCACAGTTTATTGTGATCCACACAGTCAAAGGCATTGGCATAGTCAATGAAGCAGAAATAGATGATTTTCTGGAACTCTCTTGCTTTCTCCATGATCCAGCGGATGTTGGCAATTTGATCTCCGGTGCCTCTGCCTTTTCTAAAACCTGCTTGAACATCTGGAAGTTCACGGTTTACATATTGCTGAAGCCTGGCTTGGAGAATTTTGAGCATGACTTTACTAGCATGTGAGATGAGTGCAATTGTGCAGTAGTTTGAGCATTCTTTGGCATTGCCTTTCTTTCGGATTGGAATGAAGACTGACCTTTTCCAGTCCTGTGGCCACTGTTGAGTTTTCCAAATTTGCCGGCAAATTGAGTGCAGCACTTTCACAGCATCATCTTTCAGGATTTGAAATAGCTCAATTGGAATTCCATCACCTCCACAAACTTTGTTCGTAGTGATGCTCTCTATGCAGGTCAGGAAGCAACAGTTAGAACTGGACATGGAACAACAGACTGGTTCCAAATAGGAAAAGGAGTACATCAAGGTTGTATATTATCACCCTGCTTATTTAACTTATATGCAGAGTACACCATGAGGAATGCTGGGCTGGAAGAAGCACAAGCTGGAATCAAGATTGCCGGGAGAAATATCAATAACCTCAGATATGCAGATGACACCACCTTTATGGCAGAAAGTGAAGAGGAACTCAAAAGCCTCTTGATGAAAGTGAAAGAGGAGAGTGAAAAGGTTGGCTTGAAGCTCAACATTCAGAAAACGAAGATCATGGCATTTAGTCCCATCACTTCATGGGAAATAGATGGGGAAACAGTGGAAACAGTGTCAGACTTTTTTTGGGGCTCCAAAATCACTGCAGATGCTGATTGCAGCCAGGAAATTAAAAGACGCTTACTCCTTGGAAGGAAAGTTATGACCAACCTAGATAGCATATTAAAAAGCAGAGACATTACTTTGCCAACCAAGGTCCATCTAGTCAAGGCTATGGTTTTTCCCGTGGTCATGTATGGATGTGAGAGTTGGACTGTGAAGAAAGCTGATCGCCGAAGAATTGATGCTTTTGAACTGTGGTGCTGGAGAAGACTCTTGAGAGTCCCTTGGACTGCAAGGAGATCCAACCAGTCCATTCTAAAGGAGATCAATCCTGGGTGTTCATTGGAAGGACTGATGCTAAAGCTGAAACTGCAATACCTTGGCCACCTCATGCGATGAGTTGACTCACTGGAAAAGACTCTGATGCTAGGAGGGATTGGGAGCGGGAGGAGATGGGGACGACAGAGAGTGAGATGGCTGGATGGCATCACCGACTCTGTGGACATGAGTTTGAGTGAACTCCGGGAGTTGGTGATGGACAGGGAGGCCTGGCGTGCTGTGATTCATGGGGTCGCAAAGAGTCGGACACGACTGAGCGACTGAACTGAACTGAACTGAAGGCTAAGACGGAGGTTCAGTGAGTTGATGACATGGGATGCACTGAGTGCTTGGCACAGGGGCGGTGCTCCATACAGCTTACTGTATTATGTTTAGGTGTGAACTCAAGAGTTTCCTATGTCTTGGCAACTGTGTTGGATAAATGAGCAGTTTTTCCCAAGGTTCCTCCCAGCTCCAGCATCTTCTAGTCTCAGCTGTCACTCAATGGCCTGAGGGCAGGGCAGGACCCTTGGGCGGGGCAGGGGGGGTGGGCTCACCTCAGGGCAGTCCCAGCCCAGCAGCACAGCCTCCAAGTCTGTCTTGGGCACCCAGCACACAGATGTTTCAGGTTAAAACCTATGACTAAGAAAGCGATGGAAAAACCATCCTTCAAAACAACTTACTTTTAAACTTCTGGTACATGAATTAGATCTTAAAAAAAAAAAAAAAAAACACACAGAGAGAAGAAGAAAGAAAAGAAAAAGCAAAGTAACTGATCTGTTTTGTGCCAGAACTGTTTGGTCTCTCCAAACACTTAGTCCAGCCGCTCTCACTGTCTGGGATCAAAGCGTCTTCCCCACAGGCTGGCTTTGTTCTACTCTGAGCAGAGGAACAGGCTGAAAGTAGAGCTCCTCCAGGCTTCCTGCCTCCCTCCCCCTGAACTTTGAGGGAACAAAGAGAGTTACAAGGCAAGGATCCCAACTACAAGGTGCTAATGATCAGAATCACACGCATGCAGGTCTGGACGAGTGTTCCCAAGTCACAAGGCTTCCGGGAGATGGGAGCGCTGCTGGGAGGAACCAGGAGCAGGTGGGCAGGGACCCAGGGCACCTGGGTCTGCCTCCTGGAAGGCAGAGCACTCCCGCTCTGGGAGTGTCTCATCCAGGAAGGATGCCCGACCCCCGCGGGTGCTCGGGGGCCTCTCAGGCTCCAGGAATCAGGAGGCTCCACCCGGCGGACCAGGTCCCCTCTTGCGCAGCGCTGGGGAGTTATTGCTTACTCTTAGTCTGTGCAGGCAGCGGCAAAGGGTTTGCTGAGAAGGACAGAACACGGGCTCCGGAAGGAGACCTGTTTAGCGTGAATCAGAACCACCTCCAGGGCTTGTTGATATATAGATCGCTAGGCCCCAGGCTCAGAGTTACAGATTCAGTAGGTCTGGGTAGAGCTTGGGAATTTGCATTTTGACAAGGTCCCCGATGCTGCTGGTTTAGGGACCATCCTTGAGGGCCGCTGCTCTGTACAACTTGCTCTCAGGTTGAGACACAACAAACCACGCAAGGCCAGTTATGGTCCCTCATCGCAGCCTCTGGATGCTTCTCCCCAAGGATCCGGAGACCCGATGAACGGTGAAGCTGAGTGAGCGCTCACTGACCGCCTGGGTGGCTGTTCTCCTGGGTGCACACCATGTTTCTGGGTCAGGGTGGAAACCTCGCATCCTGCTCTGGAACCCTGCATGTAAATCGCCAGGATTCACTGGCTAATGCTGTGAAAAGCAGAGGGCAGCACTGCGGCGGGCCAAGCAGGAGACACTGCTCAAGGAGACTCTCTGGTTCCTCCAAACCCACACAGGAGCTGGGTGGCCATGGCCAAGTCACTGAAACTTGATGAGGCTCTGCCTACTTCCTGGAAAATGAGGAATGATAGATGACTCTTCCCTGAGTTGTTAGAGATTCTGGAACCCATATACCACTCACATCAGGCTCTGTGATAACGTGAGTTTAAAAGACAACCTAATCTAAGTGACCCACACTTGAGTTCAGTTACTCGGTCGTGTCTGACTCCGCGATCCCATAGACAGCAGAACGTCAGGCTTCCCTGCCCATCACCAATTCCCAGAGCTCGCGCAAACTCATGCCCATCAAGTCAGCAATGCCATCCAACCATCTCATCCTCTGTCATCCCCTTCTCCTCCTTCCTTCAATCTTTCCCAGCATCAGGGTCTTTTCAAATGAGTCAATTCTTCATTATCAGGTGGGCAAATTATTGGAGTTTCAGCTTCAGCATCAGTCCTTCCAATGCATATTCAGGACGGAGTTCCTTTAGGATTGGCTGGTTTGATCTCCTTGAAAGTCCAAGGGACTCCCAAGAGTTTTCTCCAACACCACAGTTCAGAAAAGCATCTCTCACCTAAACTCTCTGTCCTTTCTCTGAGCTCAGCTTTTGCTGCAATCCCTATCGCTGATTGCTGATTCATGTTGATATATGGCAGAGAGCAACACAATATTGTAAAGCAATTATCCTCCAATTAAAAATAAATAAATTTAAAAACCAAAACAAAACAAGATCTCTGTGTGGTTGCAAAAGAATAAAATCAATGACCAGATACCTCCAATGTCACAGCACGGAGTTGTCTGTGAGGGGCGAGACTGGGCTTGAGTTCCCATGAGCCAGGCACACACAGAAGACCATGGTCCCACGGCTCAGAGAATCCAAGGAGAGCCTGAGTGTCAAGGCTGAAACCAGGGAGACCAATAGTGCACCAGCCTCATGAGTGATATAAACAGTAGTGCAAAGGCATGGCCCACTCAGAACACTTTTTCAAATGTCAGTAAAATAAATGGTGTTTCCAACTGTATTTCTAAGAAAGCACATGGCCAGGTCAAGGTGTCTCCAGCCTAGGCAGTCCTTCCTTTGGTAATCCACCCAGGTGCTGCTTCTGGTTACACATACAATGACTCAACTAATACTAAAGAGCAACCCCTTCCACGGGGCGAGAACACTGGGGATACAGGGAGGATGGGTGGGATGCTGGACTTGCTGTCCTAAAGGGAAGAGGCGAACCCGGGGTTCCAGACCATGGCCCATTTGGGATGGAGATTCCATGTCAGGCGATTCCAGCACAATCTCAAATGGGCTAAGTCTCCCACCTTTCTTGCCGGGCTTGCCTCCAACTGTTGAACCTGAACTCTAAAATGTGTCACGGCAATGCTCCCATGTTAATGATCCGACGTCAAGTCATCTCATTCATATGCAAATACTCTGACACAGACGCTATCTGAAATGAATTCAGATGGAATATGCCAACATCTTTTTTTTTTAATCTTTCCAGAGAGTTATGATGTTGCTACATAAGTTAATGAGAGGAATGGAAGAGCAAACGCTGCTCCTGAAACCTGTCAGCGGTATAACTATTTAGATGGGTATTAAAGCCAGAGACTGTCATATAATTTGAGGGTATGGTTGAAGACATCTTAAGAATATTTTGTTTCTGACAATTGAATCATAATTTTAATAGACATCTCCAAAAAGAGAAGCGGTGGTAGCAGCCATGTAACGTTTATTTAGGAGCTGGTGAAGATCTTTGATTCAAAGTGCTGGCTGAAATGACAGTACCCAGTTCTTAGAATGTCAGTCCTGCCAAAGGGCTTGTATTTTATTATAATAGGAATTGCAATATATATATATATATATCAACTCAGTGCCCAGCACTATGTAAAGTGCTACACGTTCACTTTCAGTTTAACCCTCACTGCAGCTTTGTGAGAGAGCAACTTTTAGTACCCTCATTTTACGGATGGGTAAACAGGCACAGACAGGGCAAGTAACTAGCCCAAGGTCACACAGCCAACAAGGGGAGGAATCAAGATTTCAACCTTGTAGTCTGGTTTGAGTTTTGCTTACTGGTCTATTCTCCCTGTGGGCAATGAATTCTACTGCTTTAATCTTAAAGGTGGGAAGAAGCTGGTCAGCCCAGGGAAGCACTGACCTGGTCATACTTCTAGTAGATACCACTTTGGAATAAAACCATGTTTCTTTAACCTCCAGCTAAGGTAAGCTTTTCATCAAATCTTGCAAAGGGATGGTATGATTTGTGAAAGGAGTAAAATATTTAGAGAAGCTAAAAACTGGATTAGAATCTTGGTTTTGGCATTTGTTAGATCTGCTGCCTCAGGCAAATGTCTAAACTTTCTCAGCCATGGTTTGATCATGTGAACAATTGGGAGACTCTTGCTCTGTCTTCCTGGGTTGTCACTGGAGAGACCTGAGGTCCAAAATTAAAGTTTGTGTGAAAAGTCGCACTTCTGCCATTGCCCTGGAGCCCGATGAAATGGCTGCCCTGAGCTCAGAAGGCAGACGAGGCAGGTGCTGTTTAGAACAAAGGCTCCATGACCACCTTAAAGAGTGATGTTGTTGCTGCTGCTGCTGCTAAGTCACTTCAGTCGTGTCCGACTCTGTGTGACCCCATAGATGGAAGCCCACCAGGCTCCCCCTTCCCTGGGATTCTCCAGGCAAGAACACTGGAGTGGGTTGACATTTCCTTCTCCAATGTGTGAAAGTGGAAAGTGAAAAGTGAAAGTGAAGTTGCTCAGTCGTGTCCGACCCTTAGCGACCCCATGGACTGCAGCCTACCAGGCTCCTCCATCCATGGGATTTTCTAGGCAAGAGTACTGGAGTGGCTTGCCATTGCCTTCTCCGAAGAGTGACGTTACTGGATTGTAAAGGGAACAACACAAGTGCCCATCCACACTGGAATGGACGGGTCAGCTGACAGCATGTTACACAGCAAGCAGGATAAACAATCGACAACCACTCACGACAGCACTGATGGTTCTCACAAACGTAAGGCCAAGTGAAAAAAGTCAGATGGAAGAGTACATGAATATGATTCCAATTATATAAAGTACACAGGAAGCCCATGGAGGTCACCTTGGGGGACTGGTGACCAGAAGGGACAATGCGGAGGGCGGCTGAGGAGTTGCCAATGATTTGTTATCCTGGGTGCTAATGACACAGGTCTGTTAATTCTGCAAAGCTGTGAAAGGCTATATTCTGACAATATATGTACTTTTCTATATATTTCAATAAAATTTTTAAGGATTTCAGAGGCTCAATTCTCCTCTCATGAGACTTCTCTGGTGGTTCAGTGGCTATGAGTCCATGCTCCCAATGCAGGGGGGCCCGGGGTTCAAACCCTAATCAGGGAAGTAGATCCCGCATGCCACAAATGAGAGCTTACATGATGCATTAAAGACTGAACATCTCGCATGCCACAACGAAGACCTGGCACAGTGAAATAAATAAATAAAAATCAATATTAAAAAATCCTCCTCTCCTGAAAACAGTCTTTGACCTCACAAAACCAAAAGAGGCGTGAGACATGAAGAGGGAGCCCACCCCGTCCAGCCCACGAAGGAGGACCAGGGGTGCATCCACACGCCTTCTAAAAGAGTTTTGATGGCAGACACGTGAGAAGGCTGTCTTGGGTGGTGAGAGCGCAGGTGGGCAGAGCCTGGGGGGGAAGGAAAGAACTAAAAGACAGACTGGTGACCTAAGCCACCACCTCTGCAGCATCTGTTCATGCTGAGTTTTCTCGTCTCGCATGCGACCACTACTCACCGACTGCTGCAAAGCATCGTCTAAGCATCATTTTGTTTGGTCTCACAAGAGTCTTCTAAGATAGCTTTTATTGTTCCTCTTTACAAATGGTGGAATCCAGACTGTGGGCAAATAAGTCACTGCTCTAAACGCAGCCAGTAAGCAGCCCATCTGGAATCTGAACCAGTCTACCTGATTGCGAGAACTGCCCTTTGACCAAGGCCCTGCTCCTCCTCTCCACGGGAAGGTAAGTGTTCCTCCTTCCTGTTCCTGGGCCAGAACTGGACAGTTATGATGGCATGTGGGTGAAAGTGAACCAGAGATCTTTAACCTCAGCCTGGTAGGTTTCTAATTATTAAACCTCTTGTTAGATCCTTATGCGGTAGAGAACTTAAGGGACTGATTCAAAGGACAGAAGCCATCCGAAGCATCCTCTGACAGTGGCGTTTCGCAGTGAATTAACAAGTGGAAGAATGGACAAGGCACTTGGCGCTGGCTGTGGAGCTGACTTACTGCATCACATTCTCATGATAAATGCGGGAGCAGATTTTTGTCCCCACGTGCATGAGAAAATGAGGCCAAGAGCGTTGGTTGGAATGACTGGGTAAAGAATGCTCAGCGAGGGAGTGGCACTGCCGGAAACAGCCAGGCCTATTAATACACACTTGAGACACTTCTGCCTGGGTGTCAACACCCTGGCACACTGTTTAGACAGCAAATCCTCAAAACCATGTTAAAGAGAAGCCGTTCTTTACTTAATGAAGCCGAATTATCCTTTAAAAATAGGGCTGCTATTTATTGTGTTTCTGGAGCACAGAGCAGATGAGTGGAATATTTTAATACCATGTTCTGAGAAAGATGTGAGTTCGAACCAGTGATGCGATTGACAAAACTGGAGGATACACCTTCCTCGGCAATGCAGACAAACTCCCCCCTGCTTATTCCTTTGAGATCTCTCAATGGTATCCAATCCCTGTCTGAACCTGAGGTTGGGATCAAAGGAGTCTGCTTCCTGACTCAGAGTCTGCATATCATGGCTAAAAGGAGACCCCCAAAGGCCCAACTCCAGGCAAATCTCAGTCACCCTCAGCCTCTCACTCAATGCTAACACTAAGCAGAGGTTTTTTCAGTAGTCATGTACGAACATGAGAGCTGGACCATAAAGAAGGCTGAGCACCGAAGAATTGATGCTTTCAAATTCTGGTGCTGGAGAAGACTCTTGAGAGTCCCTTGGACAGCAAGGAGATCAAATCAGTCAGTCCTAAAGGAAATCAACCCTGAATATTCATTGGAAGAACTGACACTGAAGCTGAAGCTCCAATACTTGGGTCATCTGATGTGAAGAGCTGACTCATTGGAAAAGACCCTGATGCTGGGAAAAGATTGAGGGCAGGAGGAGAAGGGGGTGACAGAGGATGAGATGGTTGGATGGCATCACCGACTCAACGGACATGAGTTTGAGCACACTCCAGGAGATGGTGAAGGACAGGGGAGCCTGGCGTGCTTCAGCCCATGGGGTCGCAAAGAGTCAGACAAGACAGCAACTGACCAGCGAGAGAATACAAGGGGCCTCTGATGGATGCTCCTGCTCTGAAGTTCTACTTGATACCCCACGGCCAGCACTCCATGAGGGGCCATAGTGAGAAGGGAGAGAGCAAGACTATGTCCCCTCTTACTCCTCATTTTTGGGGAGACATTTCTGCACACACCTAAAGCAGAATTCCTTCCACACAACCAACCCCAAGCATGAACAATTTCTCCTATTTCCAGAAGGTGCTGAACCAGGAATCTGAATACCACATAGAAAACAACTTTGCTGTTGTTCAGCTGCTAAGTCACGTCCAGCTCTTTGAGACCCCATGGACTACAGCACACCAGGCTTCCCTGTCCTTCACCATCTCCCAGAGCTTGCTCCAACTCATGTCCCTTGAGTTGGTGACACCACCTTCTCATCCTCTGTCCCCCCTCACCTCCTGCCCTCAATCTCTCCCAGCATCAGGGTCTTTTCCAGTGAGTCTGCTCTTCGCATCAGGTGCCCAAAGTATTGGAGCTTTAACATCAGTCCTTCCAATGAATATTCAGGGTTGATTTCCTTTAGGATTGACTGGTTTGATTTCCTTGCTGTCCAAGGGACTCTCAAGAGTCTTCTCCAGCACTACAGTTCAAAAGTTCTTGTTCTTCGGTGCCTTTGTACTATTTTCCATTCTCAGTACACGTTGATTAATATGTCCCATTTTGTTCTCTTTTTATAGTATTTGTGGGGAAAAAAATGTTACCACTGACTTTGAATTTACACTATGAGCCTGAATCCTGCCTCTATCATGGCTGGAGATGGCCCCCACTGCCAGAGCTGATGCTCTTCAGATGCTAATAACTCTCTCTCCTGACCCTGAGACTTGCTCTCTTTCTCTGAGGTCTGCTGGCTTTCCCAAAGCTGCCTTGTCAGTGTCCGATATCAGCCCCCACATTCAGACACAAGCTGGCATCACTGAAAATACCAGCCTTCCTTCTCCAAAGAGTCCAGCCCCTGATTCTCTCCCAGCCAACAGAAATTGCAAGGCTCAGGACTCCCCTCCTTTGTTAATGAGGATCAAATCTCACTCTCTGCTAACCCAAAGAAAGGAAAAGGCAGCCAATCATGCCAAGAGGCTGTAAAAGAGCTTCCTCTAATCCTCCCAAAGCACTCAAGAGACGGCTTTCAGCCAAGTCAGGGTCACTTCATGTGTTCTGCTCTGGAAAAGATATTCAAAACGATTAAGTTCATTAGAAAAGAAAGGAGAAAAAAAAAAAATGGTCTAAAGGAAAGACCTCTGCCCAGCAGCTGTGTTCAAGCAAGTACCTTCTCTAAGGATCTGATGTGTGTGGGAAAGCTCAACAAAGGTATGTGGGAAGGCAGGAACCACCCACACCAGGGAGTGGGTCTTTCTGCCCAGCAAACCTGCCACACAGATCAGAAGCAACACCACTCTAGTCTTGGTGCCGAAGAGGAACCAGAGAGGATCACACAGTGTCTGTCCTCAAACACCTTCCAGTCTGGACAGAGAGATGACAGATTGAGAGAAAACAAAAGACCCGACCAGACCTGACAGTGGACACAGAAAAAAGGAGCCCCGGAGGGAGGCTGTCTGTGTTAGACCTCAGATGAGTTGAATTTGGAAGGGCAGGGAGGATGCTCCAGGTAGAAAAGAGTATTTTGAGCCAATGTAGGAAGCTCACGGCAACCCACTCCAGTACCCTTGCCTGGACAATCCCATGGACAGAGGAACCTGGTGGGCTGCAGTCCATGGGGTCGCACAACCGAGTGACTAACATTCAGGAAGTTCACAGAAAGGGAAACGCAGGTTTGGCCCCATGGGAGAGTGAGGAAGAGTCCTTAAGAGTGAGATTGAGTCCTTAGGAGCTTAGACATGAACCAGTGAGCTGTGAGGTTGTTCGGAAAAGCAGCGTGAGTGTATTTTTAATGTCAAAGAGGATGAGCAAGATCGTGTCTTAACAGGCTTGGGATTCTCAAAGCTCAGAATCTTCACATCTCTAACTTGCTTCTCCCTCCCACTATACTTCACTGAATCACCCCCAAGAAGTTTTCAGCTGGGGACAGTGCCCAACAACAGAGGATTCGGAAATGCATGTAAAGCACTCATGCTGTGAGACACAAGTGGCCTTCACAGATGGAGGGGAGACACACAAAACGTCCTCCATTGTTCAATGAAGTCGCCTCCACTAACTGGCAAGAGATGCCCCGTGGGCTGTGTCAACTGTGCTGGTGGTGACAATGATGACAATAATAAAACAAAAATAAAATCACGGATCGACTGATTGAAAGCTGAACTCAGGTGTGTATGAGACAAAAACTGTCTCTGGATGCCCTGATGACAGCCTCTGTGGATCGTGATGGAATACACATCAGCCTGTCACTTGTGGCGACAGGGACAATATCCATACTCAACTAATCTCCTCTTCTTCCAGCAACTTTCAACTGGAGCATTAATATCTTAACGGATGAACCATCAATGTAAAGGGCCTCTCTAAAAATTGGGAATAGAAGCAAAGGGGGTGTCATCTTGTTCTTTCCCAATAATTCTGCAACCAAATAGAGCTGCAAGGACCCCATATTCCAAAGAAGGCAACATGGTTTGCTGCTAGAGTGCAACAAAGAATAAACATTCCCCCTACAAGGAGGAGAAATAGGGTGGGAGAGAGAGATTCAAATAGTCAAAATGTTTCAAAAATATGAACAATAAAAATGCACAGGACACCCACAGAAAATATTTAAAACATCATATTGGTACACTGACCACTGTTCCTCTCACAACCTGAAATGGGCTCTGAGTCAGTGTTTGCTGAACTTAGTAGGGGAAGAGTAAATTTTTCATTACTTAAAGGGGAAGATGAAATCTCTAATGTGTGTGCCATGCACCAACACGGTGGATGGAGCATCCTGGAAAAGTTTTAAGGAAGCAGCAAAGATTATTATGAGGATTATGCAGCCCTGAATGGCCCAAGCAGATTGGAGCAGGACTCCTCTTGTGAAGGGTTTCCCTGGTGGCTCAGGCGGTAAAGAATCTCCTTGCCAATGCAGGAGATGCAGGTTCTATCCTTGGGTCCGGAAGATCCCCTGGAGGAGGGCATGGCAACCCACTCCAGTATTCTTGCCTGGAGAATCCCGTAGACAGAGGAGCCTGGCAGCTACCTTCCACGGGGTCACAAAGACTCAGACACACCTGAGCGACTAACACTTTCACTTCACTTTCAGTAGCCTACTAGCGCTGCCACTGCCACTGCCACAACTGCCATTCGGTCCACACTCAGCACCTTACAGGGTTTGTCTGCTCTGGAGGTAAGAATGACTGCCACAGTAGATGCCCGGAAACTGACTTCCCAAGAGCCTCACCTCCAGACCTGTGTGCAAGCAGGATGCCCTTAGTTACGCCAGACCTTAGAGCCCTACAGTAGCCACCCAACACTGCCATCATTTCACTCCAAACAAAAAATGGGCTTTTCTCTTTCTGACTTACTTTACTCTGCAAACGTCTCTACAAATGACCCAATTCCGTTCCTTTTTATGGCTGACTAATATTCCATTGTATTCGTGTACCACTTCTTTATCCATTCATAGGTTGATGGACATTTGGGTTGCTTCCATGTCCTGGCTACTATAAGTGGTGCCACAACACATAAATGTTGAATCTAGAAAAATGGAATAGATGAAGCTATTTGCAGGGCAGAAATAAGGATGAAGACATAGAAAATGAACATGTGGACATGGGTAGGTAAGCGGAGGGCAAGATGAATTGGGAGATTAGGACTGACAAATATACAATGTCGTGTGTAAAAGAGATAGCTAATGGGAACCTGCTGTATAGCACAGGGAGCTCAGCTCAGGGCTCTGTGATGTCCTAGATGGGGGTGATGGGGAGAGGGAGGGAGGGAGGTCCAAGAGCGAGGGGATATGTATATACTTATGGCTGATTCACACTGTACAGCAGATACTAATACAACATTGTAAACAATTATATTCTAATTTTAAAAATCACACAATTGCAAAACAGGACTTTTCATAGCACTGTCCACCTTTGTACACTTTTCTGATGACCCAGAATGCCCTCGGAAACCAAACAAGGAAAGTCGCCATAGGGTGAAACACCCCCAACTCTGCTGGTAAGATTCACTCACTCATAACCTTCACTGCGAAAAATCTCCTTGAGGCTTTTACAAGTAATAAATCCCCTTATAGCAGACTTTGAGAAATGCAGCACTTTCCCAACACCTCAGACTCCCAGGAGCAACATGGCAAATTCCCATCTACATCTTGACTTTGTAACAGGCATAAAATGCAAGCCAGCACATCCAGTGCCTGCGATTTCCTCCTTAAGAAGACCCTGTAATGAAACTTCTGGCTTATACCTTTAGTGTTTCCTTTAAATAAAGGGAATTAGGTTGTGTCAAAAACTGCATGCCTTTCAGTTCAGTCTTTCTAATGACTGTTTACAGATGAAGAAACAGAGGCTGAGAGAAGAAATAAATGTTCCCTGAGCAAGGTCATGAGGTTAGTGAGGAAGGGATCTGAATCCAGGTCTAGCTCTATTAGGTATACTTCTATATTAGATATACTCGGATAATTAGCATTAGGGAGAAATATCAATAACCTCAGATATGCAGATGACACCACCCTTATGGCAGAAAGTGAAGAGGAACTCAAAAGCCTCTTGATGAAAGTGAAAGAGGAGAGTGAAAAGGTTGGCTTAAAGCTCAACATCCAGAAAACAAAGATCATGGCATCTGGTCCGATCACTTCATGGGAAATAGATGGGGAAACAGTGTCAGACTTTATTTTTTTGGGTTCCAGAATCACTGTGGATGCTGACTGCAGCCATGAAATTAAAAGATGCTTACTCCTTGAAAAGTTATGACCAACCTAGATAGCATATTAAAAAGTAGAGACATTACTTTGCCAACAAAGGTCCGTCTAGTCAAGGCTATGGTTTTTCCAGTGGTCATGTATGGATGTGAGAGTTGGACTGTGAAGAAAGCTGAGTGCCGAAGAATTGATGCTTTTGAACTGTGGTGTTGGAGAAGACTCCTGAGAATCCCTTGGACTGCAAGGAGATCCAACCAGTCCATTCTAAAGGAGATCAGTCCTGGGTGTTCATTGGAAGGACTGATGCTAAAGCTGAAACTCCAATACTTTGGCCACCTTATGCGAAGAGTTGACTCCCTGGAAAAGACTCTGATGCTGGGAGGGATTGGGGGCAGGAGGAGAAGGGGACGACAGAGAATGAGATGGCTGGATGGCATCACCAACTAGATGGATATGAGTTTGAGTGAACTCCAGGAGTTGGTGATGGACAGGGAGGCCTGGTGTGCTGTGATTCATGGGGTCGCAAAGAGTCGGACACGACTGAGCGACTGAACCAAACTGAAAGTTAACATAGTCCATTAGACAGACTTCTACATCTATATCAGATATACAGTTGGGCCTTGAACAACATGGGGGTAGGGACACCAACCCTCTCTGCACAGTCAAAAATCAGTATGTAACTCTAGTTGCATATCCAGGGCTCCACTTTCATGGACTCAACCAACAGCAGACCATGCAGTACTATATTAGCTATATCTTCAGCAAGGGGTCTATAGCCCACTGCCCTCTCCTCTTGACCTATTCACTCCTGCTCATGACAAGGTGAGGGATGGGTCTCAAGAACCACAGGGGTGGTTTTCAAAACATCCATATCTTAGCCCCGCCTTGCTTCTGCATTCTTAAAGGGTTGCAGTGATCCTCTATCAGATCACATGGGGCAAATGGGTGTCATGAAAAGTTTCAGAGATGATGCTGATAGAGTGATTCTTCACATTTGCAACTGGAAACCTGTTCACCAGACCAGACAGTACCTCCTAGGAGCAGGAATCCCTGACCAGAATCCACAGATGGGCATCTAAGGATTTCATGAGCTCCCTGAGAAAGTGCTCTGTGCATGTAACTCATGTATTAGCCTATAATTTTCACCAGATTCTCAAACTAGTCCCTGACTCAAAATAAGCTTAGAAAGTACTCCTTTGGATAAATTGTGGAATTTTTCCACATTCCTAAAGCAGGAATGTTATTAATTCCATTCTTTCCAGCCTCAACAGACCCCTGGACACATAATGTTGGGCCATTATTCAGGGTACTCATTTAGCTTGCATTTAAGGGAATGGTCTCCCCAATTTAATGTAATATTGCTGTTGGCAAATAGATCACTCTTAGAGTCATCAAACCTGCCAACTTTTACACCCGCCAGAGTAAAAAACATTCATCAGATTTTGTCTTTTCATTCTCTCAACCAGCTTTAATAGATTTCTGTCTGGGATCAAAAGGTTGGCTGAAGGCTGGCTGTGCATAAAGTTTTGTGGCTTAATTAAGATGATCATAAACTGCTCGAGCTCACTCTTAGCCCCATGATTTATAGGTAGCTTGCTTCTATCAGACACAGCGGCCCCACTGAGATCAACCTGAGTGTGGAAGGTTCAAGCAAACACACAACCCACACAAGAAACCTGGCTGGGCTTTTGAGCCCTGGTCTTGACATTCGTCTTCTCTATGAGTTGCTTTTCTCTTGGTTTGGCCCTGGTAAATCGATGTGGGAGGAATTTTTGTTTAAATATTTGTGGGCAATCATATTACTGTCTTCAAGGCTTCCTTATATTCTCTGCTGGTATGCTTCTTTTTCACCAGTGGTTACGGCGTTACTTCTAATATGTCTCTTTCCTTCTCTGCAGTGTACACCATCATGGTCACCGATCTGGACCCTGTGGACCACCTGTGGTGTGCCAGGCAGACTGCCGGGCACTGAGGGACAGAAGGGAGATGGGACGTACGGTCCCTGCATTCAGAGCAACTGGCAGCCCAGCGGAAGAGATGCAAATAGAGATCAACACAGCATAGAAGAGAGTTCTGGGGGAGGAAGCTGCCAGAAGGTAACATTAAGTCTTGGAGGTCCAGTGGACATTAAGTGAGTGTATATTGTCACCCTGCTTATTTAACTTATATGCAGAGTACATCATGAGGAACGCTGGGCTGAAAGAAGCACAAGCTGGAATCAAGATTGCTGGGAGAAAAAGCAATAACCTCAGATATGCAGATGACACCACCCTTATGGCAGAAAGTGAAGAACTGAAGAGCCTCCAAATGAAAGTGAAAGAGGAGAGTGAAAATGTTGGCTTAAAGCTCAACATTCAGAAAACTAAGATCATGGCATCCGGTCCCATCACTTCATGGGAAACAGATGGGGAAACAGTGGCTGACTTTATTTTCCTGGGCTCCAAAATCACTGCAGATGGTGATTGCAGCCATGAAATTAAAAGATACTTATTCCTTGGAAGGAAAGTTATGACCAACCTAGTCACATATTAAAAAGCAGAGACATTACTTTGCCAACAAAGATCTGTCTAGTCAAGGCAATGGCTTTCCCCGTGGTCATGTATGGATGTGAGAGTTGGACTATAAGGAAAGCTGAGCGCTGAAGAATTGATGCTTTTGAACTGTGGTGTTGGAGAAGACTCTTCAGAGTCCCTTGGACTGCAAGGAGATCCAACCAGTCCATCCTAAAGGAGATCAGTCCTGGGTATTCATTGGAAGGACTGATGTTGAAGCTGAAACCCCAATACTTTGGCCACCTGATGCGAAGAGATGACTCATTTGAAAAGACCCTGATGCTGGGAAAGATTGAGGGCAGGAGAAGGGGACGACAGAGGATGAGATGTTTAGATGGTATCACTGACTCAATGGACATGGGTTTGCGTGGACCGTGGGAGTTGGTGATGGACAGGGAGGCCTGGCGTGCTGCGGTTCATGGGGTCGCAAAGAGTTGGACATGACTGAGCGACTGAACTGAACTGAAGGGGGTGGATGGAGGAGAGGCAATCCAGGCAGAGGAAGTGGTAAGTCCTGAGCAGGGAGGTGGCAACCATGGGTATGTTGCAGACCATGCCCATCGCACAACAACCAGAATACAGATCAGGCGAGCAACACCATCTCTCTTCCAGAAATGTGAGCTGTCTCCAAGAGGTGAGCTGGAAGCAAAGTTACAAGGGCTAAACTTTTGTGTCCTTCCAGATTCCTGTGGTGAAGCCCTAACTGCCCCAGCCCCACCCGCCCTGCCCCACCCTTTGTGATGGAATTCTTAAGTGGGGCCTTGGGGAGGTAATTGGGCTTACATCAGGTCATGAGGATGGGAACCTCACGATGGAATCAGTGTCCCTTGAAGAAGAGGAAGACATCTTATAGCAAGCTCACGTCACAGCCACGAAAAGCACAGGCTTTGAAGCCTGACTCAATTGTCTAAAGAGTAAGAATAGAGACGAAATGACCATTTCTTGCTTATGTATTGAAGTTTCAACAAAACAGGCAGTTCCTTTTAGACTAAAATGACCAATGATAGAAAATGATGTCTGCCAAGTTCCCTGGTGGTCCAGTGGTTAGGACTCCACGCTTTCACTGCCATGGTCCTGGATTCAATCCCTGGTTGGGAAACTAAGATCCTGAACTAAGAGATCAAAGCACAGCCAAAAAAAAAGGAAGAGGAAAAAGAAAGTGATATAAGTTTTAAACTTAATATTTTGTACTCAGAGTGAATTTCTTACAACTCTCCAGGCAATTCCCCTAGGACGACTAAGAACCCCCATCTCTTAAAAAGCCTGGGGCAGGGCTGGGGGAGACATCCAGAAGAGGAGGGATTCTGTGAGGCATAATGAACCTAGAAACACTCCCACCCTCAAGTGCCTCCTTGAATGTCCATCAGGGTTTAAGGTCTCCAGTGGAAAATTATTTAACTCTGAAATTTTGGTTACCATAGCATTTTCCAAAGATTCTGACCTCAGATGAGGCTCTAAAGTATATCTTTTGTGTTATTGCTGTTGTTTCTGGTTTTACTGTTCCTGTTACTTTGATTGCAAGGCTATCTAACATCCCAAGGATCCCAGTTTAGGAAAATGGCACAAGACCAGCAGAAGGACACACATACACCTGTTCAGCTGCCAAAACTTAAGGGAAGGAAGCGGGTCAATAGCTGCTCGCTCTCTCTCTGTCATGCATTTCCATTTATTTTCATTTTTATACTTTTCTGAATTTCTAAGGCTTTGGTTTGAATATTTTCCTTTCATTATTCAGGGAAACTTATTTCTTGGTTTGAAATCAAATAAATAACTATTTATGTGGCTCAAGGACACTTCTTACTACTGTGCCAATTGTAGTAGTTGAAGTTATTACTTTTACGAAGATTTGGGAGGAGTTTTGAGTAAAGATGCTGAGAAATGGAAATTAGGGATCCGTAGACACTTTATTTTTTTTCCTGTCTCAATGATTCTCAAAGTGTGGCTCCAGGACCAGCAGCATCACTTGGGAACTTTTTGAGATACGAAACTTTACCGCCACATACACACACACACATCTCTGTTGAATCAGAAACTCCAAGGACGGGGAGTGTTTTAACAATGAAAGTAAAAAGAAAGCAAACCTGTTAGTCTCTCAGTCATGTTCAACTCTTTGTAACCCAAGAGTAGCTTTCCAGGCTCCTCTGTCCATGGGATTCTCCAGGCAAGAATACTAGAGTGGGTTGCCATTTCCCCCTCCAGGGGATCTTCCCGACCCAGGGATTGAACATGGGTCTCCTGCATTGCAGACAGATTCTTTATCATCTGAGCTACCAGGGAAGCACAACAAATACCCAGCAGTTTGAGCATCACTTATTCTAGGCTTTCAGAGAGTCGAACAGGTTGGCTCTCAATGTTAGAGATGATCCCAGCTGCCCCCCAACCAGTCACCTCCCCCATCTGCATGTTCCCTGGGTTGGCAGAGGGTGGGAAAGTAGCTGTCTCCTAAGCTGATTCTTCCAGGTGTCTGTGAAGGGGTAATGTTGCCTCGTCTTAATCAGCCTTCAGCTGTCCCTGCTCTCATTAGTCAAACTGCACCAATCAGCGAGCGGGTCCAACAGCTGCAGAGCAGCAGGTGCAGTAATGAGGAACTTCCCTAACTTGGGTCGATCCCGCCTCCCCCTGCCCTCATGGGGGTGCCCAGCCCTGCAGATGCGGTTATACAGCACGAGGTGGGCCCCTCCCCGCAACTTCATCACAGCCTCTGCACAGTGCCCGTACTCACACACTAGCAGGTGGGAGAGCTCAGATGCAATGAAACCTAGACACCATCCTTCCTGCACCCTGCATTTTACAGCAAAGAATCCGAGGTCCACAGGAGGAAGGAAAAGGGCATACCAACCCTGGAATTCACAATTCCTGTCCCTCAACTCAAAGCCATTTGCATTACCCCCTAATGGGAGCTGAATATGTTTATGAAATAAATACATGCATTAATAGCGATGAATCAATCACCACCTTGTTAGTGCAACAGATAAAATGTAATGAGCAGATAGATATCCACCGCGAATCCGTCACCATTTCAAATAAAGCTACTGCAGAGGACAGACTCCAAATGACACAGAACAGCCCTGCGTTACTCTCTTTTCCAGGGCTGTGGTGAGGATCCCAGCTGCCCTTTGCTTAAATCGTAGCAATCAGTAAGCATTTTGCCCCTGGTCCTTTCAGTTGCTGCCAGTTCATGATTGAGACAGTGGGAGGTGTCGGGAAAAAGAAAACCAGCCTCCAGCAGGTTCCAGGTCCCAGACCCCACTGCTCGCTAACCAGGGTGACCTTGAACGTGTCACTTAAAATGCCTGGCCTCAGCCTCCCCTTAGTGAATCATCTTCAAGGGATTTCCCACTGATAATAATACATGCTTAATAACCTACTTCTGGTTTGCCTACTTGGGGCAAACAGAGATGCCTCTTGCAAGCCCACTGAGGCAGGCCAGCATCTGTGTGCCCAGAACTGCTCATCCCCTTCACCCATCAGCATCCTCCAGGCACAGGGTTCAATACCTGGAAGCTCTTGGGAGTCTCAGGAGCCTGACTCCCGAGCCAGCCTTGGTGGGCTCATCTGGCATTTTGGCCACATTTGCCTCTGGCTCCATGAGGAAGTGTCCCTGTCACTCTGATGGCCACCTTGGATACTCAGAAATTAAAGAACTCTGAGGCACCCTTCTCCACCCACAGGACGCTAGAGACACCTGCCACTTAATGGCCTTAAGAAGAGCTGGTCCCCACCCTGGCAGCCGGAGTCGGTCTTAAATTACCTAAAGAGCCTGAGTGCTGGGCCTGGGCTCCATTTGTTTACAAAATAGGCACTTTCAAAGGCCCTTTACTAGGGTCTGGCAATTCCCAGGTCCCCTGCTATAGGCTGATGCATAATGCATAAGATGCTGGGAAATGTGTATTCATGAGGGCGGCTTGGCTTTTGTCAAAAAGAACTGTGAAATATTATGATGGAACAATTTTCATTTCTGCCACATTGTTTTTATAGTGCATTCACGACGGGATTGAGGGCTTTTCGAGTTTTGTCTGGTGCAGATGTTGCAGTGCTGAAAGCTGCTTCAGACGTCCTTATTTTCCAACTTTGTTGCTGACAATTACAGGAGGTGGGGGGAGGGGGCCTCTCACAGGGAGACAAAGGATGCCTGTCCTCAAGTGCTCTCACCCTGGATTCATTCAGGAGGGTGGGATGGGGATGTGGGTGAGGAGGAAATGGAGGGGAAACTGACCTCTGAAGGTGCTTGACACCAGGCAAACTGCCCTCCTCGGAAGGATCCATTAAACTGCATTTCACATCTGAGGAAATGCAGGCCCAGCCAGGTTGAGCCACTTGTCTGAAATCCTATCCACCAATGGATGGCGAAGCCTGGGCTGGAATCCACAACAAATGCCCAAGCTTACAGTTTCTTCCAGCTCCTGGCTACCAGGAGAACTCAAGCTGAGGAGAGGCACTCTTTCTTTGCAGTGCTTCCGAGAGACACAGGGATGAGAGGCACGCACGCTGCCACCGGGTAAGGAAAACACTGAGGACCCCACCCTGGGGAAGAAGGACTGGGAGTATGACCTGGGCTAGCTGCCGGGCATCATGATTAGACAGGCGCCCACATCTCAGAATCTAACTAAGAATCCACCACTCCTGCCTTCTGGGGCCTGTATTCAATCTTAAGTCTTGTGGACGGCAAACCCCAGCCTATCTCACTGTGCCCCTGGGCTGCCTCCTCGTCCAAGAAATGCTGGCCTCTTCACGCCCCTCAGCCTGAAAGCTGTGCGTTCCCAGGGACAGGCAGTGGGGGTGAGGGGTGGGGATGGGGTAACTGTCCCTGGATCCCTGCTGCTGCTCGTGCCGCTAAGTCGCTTCAGTTGTGTCCGACTCTGTGCGACTCCATAGACGGCAGCCCACCAGGCTCCCCCGTCCCTGGGATTCTCCAGGCAAGAACACTGGAGTGGGCTGCCATTTCCTTCTCCACTGGATCCCTAGGACTTGCAAAGCTCCAGTTAAGCTCAGGGCACAGGCTCCCACACTTGCTTCCAATGCACTCAGCATGACAGAGAGGCCAGGCTCCACACACACTGAGATACAAGGTGACGAGAAGAATCCACCCTGGGACAGTCAGGGGAACAAAGCAACAGAGAGAGACCGGAGTGGCCAGGGTTGCCTCGGGGCTGGAGGACAGGGAGGAGGCATAACACAGCGGAATCCTAAGGCCACCATGTCTTCAGAGTCCAGAGCAGGTGAACGCAGAGCTGCACAGGGACTGAAGGGGCGCCACAGGCACAGGGGGGTCCGTTCTTATAGATCAGGACGGAGGCAGAGTCTTGAAACCCAAGCTGCAGGGCTTTCGGCTTCGGGGACCAGCAACAGGAAGTCCCTGAGGATCCCCTATCCCAGCTTACAGAGGGTCTGCCGGGCAGCACAATCTCCCCTCTCTGAAATGTCTCTCTGGCATGTGGATTCCTTTGCGCTAAAAAAGAATCAAGGCCCAAAAGACTTAGGAAGAAACTCTGACCATCCCCTTAACTGACTAAAAGTATTTAGCTAGAGGGCCTGTTCCCAGAATAGAGGAATCACCAGAGACCTCGGGGGTGGGGGTTGGGGCCACAGGGGGCCCAGAGATGAGCATCCACTCTGTGTCCTGGCGTCTCTGCAGGGGGCCCGGCAAACACTTATTTACCCAGTGCTTGCTTTTCCATCTCCCGGTGCACTGCCTTCCTCCCCTCTGAAGTCCCAAACCACTGCCCGACCTCCTCTGTGGTCTTTAACTGAAGATGGTCTTTAAGGGGAGGACTTCAGCCACTCCGGCATGCTAGTTTTCCTGGGTCTTTCCACAGATACATGTGCAGCAACCTTTTGTTTGCTCTTCTCCTGTTACGGTGTCCTACACGTCCGTTCAGTCCTTATACCAGCCAGAAGAACCGAGACGGGGAGGGGACAATGCCTTCCTCTCCAGCATGTGAAAGTCTGGGAGAGAAACAGCAACATGTGGGGACAATGAGGTGTCTCCTGAGAAACTCCAGACACATTCAGATCCGCTTTCTTCTCCATGCTGACGTCATCACTGTTCCAGAAATCTTGTCCACAGGGCGATTAGCTGGAACTTCTTGTGTTCAGCCACTAGTGTTAGGGTGGTGGCTCTCCCTGCGAATCCAGCCCCACAAACCTCTCTGCCCATTTCTGAAACACACCAAACTCTTTCCCACTTGGAGGTCTTAGCATTGACTGTTCCTTCTGCCTCCAACACCCTCCACCCACCTCCATAGTCACAGCCTCCTCAGACTTCAGATCTCAGGTCACCTAGCCGGTTCTCTCATCCCCAGTGTTTCCCATCAGAGTGTGCTGTTTGGGTTCGCTGCTGCTGTGGTGGTTGTTACTGGCTTGTGGTCCGTCCCCAGCTGTGATATAAAGTCACAAGAGCAAGGATCAGGCTGTTCATCCTTCTCCCAGAATCACCCAGCATCATGCCGAGGACGGGGTCAGAGCTCAGTAAATGTTGAGAATGAATGCATCATTGTATAGTATGCTACACAAGGACATTAATAAGGCATACCAGAAGAGATGAAAATCCAACAGTTTGCTCTCCTGCCACACAGGGGGCTTCTGCCTATTCAGATAAGCAAACCAGGTTAGGGGCAAGTTCTTAAGCATGAGAAAACAGATCAAAGCTCACTGCAACCAAGTCCAAGAGGTTGCCCTGACCCTGCTCCACCTCAGCAGTCAGGTAGAATCTTGTCAAGGATGGGAACAAAGGTGCTTTCAAATCCCTGTGCTCCCAGGTACAAGTTTTGTAATCATTAGCCTCCGTTTCCCTGCTGCTGCTGCTAAGTCACTTCAGTCGTGTCCGACTCTGTGTGACCCCATAGATGGAAGCCCACCAGGCTCCCCCATCCCTGGGATTCTCCAGGCAAGAACACTGGAGTGGGTTGCCATTGAGTGTTAAGTCATCTGCTGAGATTGCCACAAGGATGGAGTAAGAGCAGCACCACCCCACCCCTCCCCGGGAACATCTGGCAAAAGTCTGAAGACATTTCTGGTTGTCACAATTGGGGTAGAGGCCAGGGATGATGTCAAACATCCTACAATTCACAGGACAGCCCCCACAACAAAGAGTCAGCCCACAATGCCAACAGTGTCGAAGGCCAGAGACTGTATCAGAGAGACCACAGGTGCACAGGAAGCCTTTGTGTCCGTCCCCTTTCTGTGACCAGACTCACCTGCAGGCAACAAACTGCAGGGTCCGACCAGCCTCGCATGACCAGTGCCTGAGCGCCCCCAGCAGGCCTCTGCCCACACCAGCATCTCACCAGGAGGCCCTGTTTTTTCAGTCTCTTTGGGTTGTTACAACACCACCACAGCCTGGAAGGCTAAAGCCACAAACACTTCTCACAGTTCTAGAAGCTGGGAAGCCCAAGATCAAGGAGCCAGCAGATTCAGTGTCTTGTGAGAGCCTGCTGCCTGGTACATAGAGGGCCATCTTTTCACTGTGTTCGCAAAAGCTGGAAAGGGCCATGGAACTCTCTGGAGTCTCCTTTGAAAGTGCAAGTGTGAGTCACTAAGTTGTGTCCAACTCTTTGCAACCCTGTGGATGGTAACCCACCAGACTTCTCTGTCCATGGACTTCCCCAGGCAAGAATACTGGAGTGGGTTGCCATGCCCTCTCCAGGGGATCTTCCCGACCCAGGGATCGAACCGAGATCTCCTGCATTGCAGGCGGATTCGTTACTGTCTGAGCTACCAAGGAAGCCCTTTACAAGGATGCTAATCCCATTCATGAGGGCTCCACCCTCACGGCCTCATCACCAACTCCCAAAGGTCTCACCCAAAGCCTGCCACACTGGGGATTAGGTTTCAATATATGAATTTGGGGAGGATAACAACATTCAGTCCATAGCACCCACCTTAATGATTACTAAGGTCCTTCTTTGACACCTGAATTCAAACCTCACGGCAAGAAGCCTCCACCTGTCTTCTCCACTGTTAGCTGTGTCCATCCCACTGCACTGAGTCTTCAGCAGCACCCATTACAGCTTGCCCCTGGCACAGGCTTTCTCCTTCCACGGGGCCACTCCCTCCAGCCGGCTTTAGACATTAGTACAAGGTGTTGCCTCCTAAGGAGAAAACTTGAAAAGGAGCAGACTTCTTAGGCTGGCAAATCCAGAGTCCAAATTGTATGGATTCCTCCTGATTGTCTGGCTTTTCTCATCTGCAAAACGGGCACCTTTGAATCCATGTGTCAGGCTCCCCCACCCCTCCCCAAGCAATGAGACATTGTCTTAACATGTTGCTTAGAGCAGATGATAAAATACCACTATTTCACACACACAGCTTAGCTGAGCCTCATCAGTTGATGCTAAATCCAACTCTGTCTTTTGAGCGGAGTGATGTTTTTGTTTTCTGCTTCGTTGAGAGCCAAGCGTATTGTCAGGTAGGGGAGGATGGCATCGGGCTTCCAGGTGTGTATCTGGAAGAGGTCATGTCCTTCCTGAGACGCCTAACTCTCATGTCTCTCTCCCTGAACGAAGCCGAAGAACTTCTCCTTTCACTGGCAGAGGTTCTGCAGCATGAACTCCCCACCTCTCCTTGTCTGAGCCTACCACCTAAGTATGAGCCTGCCACCTGAGAGAAATCCTGGGCCGCCTGCACTGGCCCTGCACTTCATCTTTGGCCTATTTATGGGAACAAGAAGAGTCTACAGTAATCTTCTAAAGAAACAAAGGAACTCACAGCTCTTGACTTCCAGCTGTAATTTCCAGGACACTCAGTGGTTGGAGGTCACAGGGATAGCTGGCTCAGAGTGTGAGCAGGAGACATTCACTTTCAGCCACTGTGGCAAGTCCAGAGGGGTCAGGGGTGTAGACCTTAGCCATACAGACTCCTGCTCCCCTACCAGGGACTCCTTCATCTAATTCACAGCCCACTGTTTTATGAAGTTCACACAGAAACACTGAACCAGGTACGGGGGGGAGCTGGGGAAATACTGGTGGATGAGCAGGAGAGGATGCCCCCATTTTATCTGTTGGGAGGACCACCCAGGATGTCTCATGCAGGTCCTGCTTGTTTAGAGTTCTAGTCTTGATGGGGTGTTAGGGAGAATGGCCTTCTGTCCCTGAACAAACCCAGCAAACCCACATTTCAGAGCAGACTGAATGTGCCCCATTTTATTACCCTGTTACGTTCCAGAAGGTCCCCAAATCCTCTCTCTCCACCTCTGCAAAAATCTCTCCATGAATCCTTGCTCCAAAAGTCACGTGACCAAGCAGAAGACCACCCTACCCCACCCCCGCTGTGAGAACTTGAGCAGCTTACCCTAAAGATCCTTCTAAAATGTGCAGCTATCCCAAGACAGAGGATGGCTTAGGAGGCAGCCAGGGATCCCTGAGAGCATCAAGTCGAGGGGAGCTAAGAATGTAAAGGAGACCACAGAGGCCCGCAGCAGAGAGTAACCCACACACAGGGCCAGCTGACAGCTGAGGGATTCGATTTCGGTGACTCAGAGTTTCACCACTGCTGAGGGGCTGGTGGTCACAGCTACGTCTCATCAGGCTTACTATGTAAAACATCACTCAGAAAGCAACAGATGAAAACAGACACAAGACTGATTGACAGCGAGGACGATGGCTCAGAACCCAGAGGCTGGGCTTTCCCAGGCAGCCTGCTCTCACCCCCCACCCCAGTCCCATTGTCCCCATCTGTGACACGGGGACAACGGCCTCTGCCTTGCTTTTCAGTTGTGAAGATCAGAGTAGAGGGGGATTCAGAAAAAGGTGAGCTAAACCTTTAAACACTGAAGGAACGAAGGGATTATGCCTAGAGGAAGGAGGACCGTTTTGGACCGCTCCTGCTGGAAGCTTTCCTCATGCTGCCTGACCCGGTCAGTCCTGCCATTAGCTCTCAGGGCACCATGCCCCCATCCTTCCACTCACTGTGGGCATCATCCCGCACTTCTCCACTGATTCTTTAGTCTGTGTTTGTCTCACAGATTCGACTATAAACACAGAGCAGGCAGGAGCCGGTTTCTCTGTGTTTGATGATGGCGTTTGTTCTTACCATGGCCTTTTGGCACAGGTCCTGATAGACGTCAAACGCCTGAACGCATGAATAACCGCAAGCGCCACCGTGTTGGAAATAAACTGCCACAAACCACCCCCAATTATTCCCGGTGTTTCATTACAGAGGTGTCCGCAGGCTAGATAACCAACAGTGAGCCTCTCTTAGCGACCATTATCCCTTCCTGAAATTTAGCAGGTTAATGAAGGTGGCCGGTATTTATTCTATTTCTTGGGGCTATGGAATCTTCCCTTATCTGCAAATGACTTAAAAATTATTGTCTAGGCATCCTGAAACGTTCAGCGACTTTATTAGGCTTGCTCTTAAAGTCGAAAGGAGGAAAAAACAAAAAAGTTGGTTCGGCTTGGAGTTTACAGCAACCACATTTATAAAAGCAAAGCCTAAATCTGGAATTTGGGGGTGAGTTTTAAAAGAAACACGAGTACGGTACGTTAAATACTACTTTGAGCCAGTGGCACCGCATACGGAGATGATTAATCCTTAAGTATGTGGAAATCTCACGATCTGTGCCCCTTTAATTAAGAGTCTAGCGGTTTCCAGCAAGTATGTGGTTCATGTCAAGTGAAAGTCGCTCAGTCGCGTCCGACTCTTTGTGACCCACGGACTGTACAGTCCATGGAACTCTCCAGGCCAGAATACTGCAGTGGGTAGCCTTCCCCTTCTCCAGAGGATCTTCCCAACCCAGGGATCGAACCCAGATCTCCCGCATTGCAGGCGGATTCTTTACCAGCTGAGCCACAAGGGAAGCCCAAGAATGCTGGGGTGCGTAGCCTTTCCCTTCTCCAAAGGATCTTCCCGACCCCGGGATCGAACCGGGGTCTCCTGAATTGCAGGCGGATTCTTCACCAGCTGAGCCACCAGGGAAGCAAGCATGTGCCCTACTGTTATTACATTCACGGGGTAAACGGTGCTTTGCATTCTCCTGTCATTTCTTATGGCCAATTCCATTTTCTCCAAACTTTCTGAGCAAAAAATAAAGTTCATAAAACAGTGATTTTTTAAAAATTCCTGTGTGTGTGTTCTTCACCCCAGGTGAAATTCCCCCTCTCTCTGCAGTAAGTGTTGGACGGTGGCCTCAATAACTGGATTACATACACATTTGGCAGGGGAACAGGTGAGCAACACAGAAGTAATGATGCTCGGATGAAGAAAGTCACAAAAAGGAAGCCCCGGATGATCAAACAGTTACTCTCTTTGTAGTTCATATTTTAGAATAAATAGCATTTACCCTAGACTGCATTTTTTTTTTCTTCTCTGTCTGCCTCGGCCGACTGCATGTCGGTCCCCTTTCTCCCTGATGAAATTTCATCCCTCCAGGAACTCTGTTTGGGGGGAGAAGCTGCTGAGCTCGGGCCAAATGTAAAAGGCCTGCACTTTCTGCTCCTCATCCTGCATCAAGCCCTCATTTTCAAACACGATACCTTTCCCTGACAGCCTGCTGCTCTCCACTGCCTCTCTCTCCACGCTAATTCAGAGGTTACAGCTCCTTCACTTTATAATATTTACCAAGGGTGCGGACGAGATGGCCTCCCGCTTTAATTGGATTTCCAATTTTCAGAGGCCATTATTCAGTTCCCCACTCCGATGTCCTCATTCTCACTGCTTCTGAGTGTCGGTTATAAGGGGGTAACGGAGCACATGGACAAAACCAAGCCTCCCAAAACTGGAAGTTTGGGAACTGCGGAAATCTCAGCATCCCAGCTGGGAGTCTGGGGACTAACTGCATTGCTGAAACGTGGCCTGATCTGAAAATCATAACCAGAAACAACAAAGAATATGTGGGTCTGTCTGTCTGCAGTAACACAGGCACTCATGGCATGAGAAAAGTGTGCTTTTATTGAGACAAAAGGAACAAGTTGTGTTTTGGGGGCTCCTCTGAAAAATACAAGGTGGTAAGCGTGTCATCCCAGGTGGCTCAGTGGGTAAAGAATCCTTCTGCAATGCAGGAGATACAGGAGATGCAGGTTCAACCCCTGGGTCAAGAAGAGCCCCTGGAGGAGGGCATGCAACCCACTCCAGTGTTCTGAATCAGTGTTCCAGAATCCCATAGACAGAAGAGCCTGGTGGGCTACATAGTCCATGGGGTTGCAAAGAGTCGGACACAACTGAAGCAACTGAGCACATACTCAAGTCAAGCATGAACCTGACCAATTTCAAGTTCCATATAATTTGGGGCAGCCCTTGAAATCCAGCCCAAGTGGAAAGTATAAGGGCAGTAAGATGTATTCCTGCAATCTGTTCTATTCTAGGCAAGAGTCTTGACCCCGAGACTTGGGAGATGGAGCCTCCTCCAGGTCTCTGTCTATATTGAGAAGGAATCTATCACTGGCCCCTTCCCTCAAGATGATGGATGGATTTACTGAATATGCTGAAATCCATGCTGCGAGGAGAACTTGATGCATGTGACTCCACAAACTGAAGTGAACAGACCACACAGAAAGCATGGTGGGCTGGGAGCCTGGACTGCACGCCCAACTGTGAGGCCACGATCGGCAGCACTGTCAGAACCTGGGACTTGACAGAAATGCAAAATCTCAGGCCCTAGCCCACACTTACTGAATCTGAATCTCTGCTCTAACAAGACCAGAATTTGAAAAGCATTGCTCCAAAGCATGTCTGATCACCTACAACCCATGTAGGGGAGGGTGCAAGTTCATTTTTCTTTTCCTTTTTATGAAATTGATGTATGGTTCATTTACAATATTGTGTTGGTTTCAAGTATGCAGAAAAGTGATTCAGTTATACACATAAATTCTTTTTCAGACTCTTTTCCATTATAGGTTAAGATATCGAGTACAGGTCCCTGTGCTGTGCAGTTGATTATATATATAGTAGTGTGTGTATGTTAATACCAAACTCATTTCTCCTCCTCAGCCCAAACCCACTGGGTACACCAAAAGGAATATCCTTTTGGTAAACATAACTTTGTTTTTCATGTCTGTGAGTCTATTTGTTTTGTAAATAAGTTAATTTGTATCGTGGACAAAGGAGCCTGGTGGGCTACAGTTCATGGGGTCGCAAAGAGTTGGACACGACTGAACACAGACCCTCCCTCCTCCTCCTCATTTGATCATCGGTTTATAGGCCACCTATAAGTGATATGCGGAGAAGGCAATGGCAAGCCACTCCAGTACTCTTGCCTAGAAAATCACATGGACAGAGGAGCCTGGTAGGCTGCAGTCCATGGGGTCGCTACTAGTCGGACACGACTGAGCGACTTCACTTTCACTTTTCACTTTCACACACTGGAGAAGGAAATGGCAACCCACTCCAGTGTTCTTGCCTGGAGAATCCCAGGGACGGCGGAGCCTGGTCGGCTGCCGTCTATGGGGTTGCACAGAGTCGGACACGACTGAAGCGACTTAGCAGCAGCAGCAGCAGCATAAGTGATATGATATCTGTCTTTGGCTTAGTATGATAATCTAAGTATGATCATCTCTAGGCCCATCCACGTCGTTGCAAACGGCATTATTTCACTGTTATGGCTGAGTAACATTCCACTGTATATATGTACACATCTTCTTTATCCACTCATCTGTTGATGGACATTTAGGATTCTTTCACGTCTTGGCTGTTATGAAGAGTATACTGAACGTTTGGCCCAGTTCACCAGCTTCTAGAATGTGGGCTCCAAAAAAATGATGCATCTTTAACCCCTTCTCTAGTAGGCCCTCAATAAATATGCTTTGGAAGAGTGAATGGGTGCCCCTGAGACGCTTGTTCCCCATGGTCTGTATGCACTGGACTATCCGTTTCTGGCTAGAGGACTCATGTTCCTAACTCTTCAAATTTGCTTATTAGTTGCCAGCCTGTGAGGTCCCACTATTTATGGTCCAACCACAGGACTGTACAGCACCTACGGCTACCATGTGAGCCCTGGGGCAAGCTTCCACTCCTACCTCAGCATTGTTAACCCCCTTTTGCTAGCACAAGTCACTTCCTGTTTGCTATCAAAAGCACAGAACAGAGAGGCAAGACACATCCTGTGTGACACTACTGAGCTTCCCATTATACAGACATGACCCACCTGGGTAACACTATTAAACTTCCCTTTTCCATCATTAACTACCAACTTGACTGTGGTCACTCTATCCAAATATCAGTGATAACAGAACATAGAATAAACTTTCCTGCTTCCTGCATTGCACTTTTCAAAGTGGAATGGAGGTATCTCTTTCTAACCAGAGTTGGCTTTATTGCAGGCTATCAGGCTACCATAAAACAAAACAAAATAAAAACAATCCCCCTGCCCCACCTGTCTCAAGGTATTGGAAGGGAGAATAACAGTGTGAAGTGAGGAGAGCATTTAGGGCACAGCTAGGTTTGTTTCATCTTTTTTTCTTTTTTCAATTTCATGTAGAGTGCACAGAAATCTCAAAGAGAGGACACCCATTATTTTTTAGCTTGATCGTTTCGAATGCCTCACACAGAGGGTAAGAGGGCCTCTTCACCCTTCTCTCCAAATCTGAAGTTTGCTCCCACTCAGCACAGACTGTCATAGCCATAACCAGCTCCACCCACCCCGAAGGCCCACTTCCAGTGCCCTGACTCTTCTCACAGGGGATGGCGTCCTCCATAGGCTGTCCCTCCTCCCGAATATGAAAGTTCATTTCCCATCCCCCTCACTGATTCACATTCCCCCAGAATGTTTCTGCACTTTCCCATTTGCCCCTGACTAGGAGACTGCCTAGAAAATCCCACGGACGGAGGAGCCTGGTGGGCTGCAGTCCGTGGGGTCGCTAAGGGTCGGACACGACTGAGCGACTTCACTTTCCCTTTTCACTTTCACACATTGGAGAAGGAAATGGCAACCCACTCCAGTGTTCTTGCCTGGAGAATCCCAGGGACGGGGGAGCCTGGGGAGCTTCCGTCTATGGGGTCACACAGAGTCGGACACGACTGAAGTGACTTAGTAGCAGCAGCAGCAGCAGGAGACATGGTGACCTAATTGAAAAAGTATGGATTTTGGAGTTAGAAGCCAGTGGTTTAAAATCCCTGCCCTGTCTCCTGGTTGTCAAATAATGTTGGGGAACTCATTTATCATCATTATGTCTCCATTTCATCCTCCATAGAGTGGAAGTAATAGTATAGACCACAAAGGCTGTTCTGTCCATATAAGGTCCACAGGATAATGGTTAGTACACAGTGACTGCTCCCCTCCCATCCACCAGGCCCTGCCCTTCAAGCTCCTGGAGAGTCTGCATACATCAGGCCTGCCTATCTTGGGGCATGAGAGGCTTACAGAAGCCCCCCTCATCTCATATGTCAGATGGGACACAACTCTGTCTACAAACGTTATCTTTCCGACTGTCATAGAAAATGTACAAGACATCTTGAAAGCCACTGAATGGAATCCTAAAGCCTGGAGGGAAAGTGTATTCTAGAGAAGAGAGACCAGTTTTCCAAACAGACAGAGCAAGCAAGACCTCTGACAAGTTGTGTGACCTCAGGCAACTTCCCTGAGCTTTCTGAACTTCCGGTTCTCATCTGTAGAATGGGGATACCTGTGGTGCCCTGCACAGCCTGCCGTGGGATCAAGTTAGTGTGTTAAAACATTAAAAAACAGCAGATCCTTAACTGGGGATGAGTAACTGAGAGTCTGTCTTGTCTCCTAACTTTTCGTTAAAGGTCAAGGAGCCTGGATGTGGAGGAGACTGCATCAGAACCTGCTCCTCAGGCAGTGACAGCTACTTCTGAGCCGTCAGCCCAGGAGCAGGAGCGATCACTTGAGCTATTCATTAGCATAAACATTTCACAACAATGTCATTTTAATCCTCCCCAAAGAGCACCTGTTATCTATCCCACAAATTGGACCCCCCACAGCATAAATCAAGAACACTTCCCATGTGTTTTAAATGAAGAAGTGCCCTTCCCCCCAATAATGCAAATATTAAACAAAGCCAAACAAAAAAACCCAGACAGAGAACAGAACCATCCCACACTGTGACTTTAATAGCTGATCAATTGCAGATCAAGAGCTTTAATTTCTCCTCGACTCTGGGGTGACGGGAGACACTGAGTCCCCACTCTCTTAGAGACGATTGTTTTGGTGAAAAATCAAAGGCTTTCTTCATCAGACCTTGGCCAGTCCACACCCACAAACTTGGGACTCTCTCCCAGAGAAATATCCAGATTGTGAAGCATGCACCACAGGGCTAGATGACCCCACACAACAGAGCTGCACAGAGCCCACCACCCCAACGCATGGCCCAGTTGCCCTGAGCAAAACATGATTCTGTTTCCCCGAGTAGATTGTGAGTTATTCAAGGGCACAAGGCACACCTTGTCCATTCCGGGATCCAGGTCCAGCCCAGGTACTCAGTAAAATTTGCTGAATTAATAATCCCCTCAGCAAACAAGAGCTGGTTAGGGTACACTCTTCCTTTCCTGCAGGCTTGGCATTCACCGTGCAGTTTCCTCTGCTGACCATTACATGAAGATCACAAACTTATAACTCTATCAGACCCAGCTAATGGCCACCTTCTTTTTGAGTCCACCTCTGGTATTTTGCAGGAAGACAAGATAATTTATAATAATCCACACTTCTTCCAGTTCCACCTAGAACTTTTTCTACATCACATGCATGGCCCATTTTATATGACAGCATCTGTGCTCTCAGCTGATGACAATGGAGACACTGTGGCTGTCTATGACTGGGATAGGATGGGGACATGGAGATATCTTGTCCTTCGGAGCCAAACAGGTGAGATTTGAACCAGGTTCTGCCAAATAGTAGCTGGATGGCCTTTAGAAAGTGACTTAGCTTCTCCATAAAATTCTACGCTATAATACTGTGTATTTCATGTGTGTGTGCTAAGTTGCTTCGGTCCTGTCTGACTCTGTGCAACTCGTGGACTGTGGCCCACCAGTCTCCTCTGCCTATGGGATTCTCCAGCAAGAATACTGGAGTGGGTTGCCATTTCCTTCTCCAAAGGCAGCCACCTGCAAACCAAAGACAGAGGCCTCAGAAGCCACCCCGGCTTGATCCCACACTTCCAGTCCCCAGAACTGCAAGAAAATAAATGTGTATTGTTTAAGTCACCCAGTCTGTGATTGCAGCCCCAGCGGACTAACGCAATGGTCCACAGCTCCATCTGAGATGTCGTTAGGGAACCACTGAGGGAAAACCCCGCCGTGGCCAGGCCCATGTGCCTGAGTTGTCTCACAATAGGAGGTCCTGAAGAGGAACATGGTGCCAGAAGAATTTGGGAGGGGCTATAGGAGGGAAGTTATTGATATTTCTCCCGGCAATCTTGATTCCAGCTTGTGCTTCTTCCAGCCCAGCGTTCCTCATGATGTACTCTGCATATAAGTTAAATAGGCAGGGTGACAATATACAACCTTGTCGTACTCCTTCTCCTATTTGGAACCAGTCTGTTGTTCCATGTACATTTCTAACTGTTGCTTCCTGACCTGCATACAGGTTTCTGAAGAGGCAGGTCAGGTGGTCTGGTATTCCCATCTCTGCAAGAATTTTCCACAGTTTCTTGTGATCCACACAGTCAAAGGCTTTGGCATAGTCAATGAAGCAGAAATAGATGTTTTTCTGGAACTCTCTTGCTTTCTCCATGATCCAGCGGATGTTGGCTATTTGATCTCAGGTGCCTCTGCCTTTTCTAAAACCAGCATGAACATTTGGAAGTTCACGGTTCACGTATTGCTGAAGCCTAGATTGGAGAATTTTGAGCATGACTTTACTAGCGTGTGAGATGAGTGCAATTGTGCAGTAGTTTGAGCATTCTTTGGCATTCCCTTTCTTTGGGATTGGAATGAAGACTGACCTCTTCCAGTCCTGTGGCCACTGCTGAGTTTTCCAAATCTGCTGGCATATTGAGTGCAACACTTTCACAGCATCATCTTTCAGGATTTGAAATAGCTCAACTGGAATTCCATCACCTCCACTAGCTTTGTTCGTAGTGATGCTTCCTAAGGCCCACTTGACTTCACATTCCAGGATGTCTGGCTCTAGGTCAGTGATCACACCATCGTGATTATCTGGGTCATGAAGATCTTTTTTGTACAGTTCTTCTGTGTATTCTTGCCACCTCTTCTTAACATCTTCCGCTTCTGTTAAGTCCATACCATTTCTGTCCTTTATCGAGCCCATCTTTGCATGAAATGTTCCCTTGGTATCTCCAATTTTCTTGAAGAGATCTCTAGTCTTTCCCATTCTATTGTTTTCCTCTATTTCTTTGCATTGATCACTGAGGAAGGCTTTCTTATCTCTCCTTGCTATTCTTTGGAACTCTGCATTCAGATGCTTATATCTTTCCTTTTCTCCTTTGCTTTTCACTTCTCTTCTTTTCACAGCTATTTGTAAGGCCTCCTCAGACAGCCATTTTGCTTTTTTGCATTTCTTTTCCATGGGAATGGTCTTGGTCCCTGCCTCCTGTACAATGCCATGAACCTCCATCCATAGTTCATCAGGCACTCTATCTATCAGATCTAGTCCCTTAAATCTATTTCTCACTTCCACTGTGTAATCATAAGGGATTTGATTTAGGTCATATCTAAATGGTCTAGTGGTTTTCCCTACTTTCTTCAATTTAAGTCTGAGTTTGGCAATAAGGAGTTCATGATCTGAGTCACAGTCAGCTGCTGGTCTTGCACAAGCTGGAATCAAGATTGCCGGGAGAAACATCGATAGCCTTATCGATATGCAGCTGACACCACCCTTATGGCAGAAAGTGAAGAGGAACTAAAAAGCCTCTTGATGAAAGTGAAAGAGGAGAGTGAAAAAGTTGGCTTGAAGCTCAACATTCAGAAAACAAAGATCATGGCATCTGGTCCCAACACTTCATGGGAAATAGATGGGGAAACAGTGGAAACCGTGTCAGACTTTATTTTTCTTGGGCTCCAAAATCACTGTGGATGCTGACTGCAGCCATGAAATTACAAGATGCTTACTCCTTGGAAGGAAAGTTATGACCAACCTAGATAGCATATTAAAAAGCAGAGACTCTGATGCTGGGAGGGATTGGGGGCAGGAGGAGAAGGGGATGACAGAGAATGAGATGGCTGGATGGCATCACCGACTCTATGGACATGAGTTTGAGTGAGCTCCGGGAGTTGGTGATGGACAGGGAGGCCTGGCGTGCTGTGATTCATGGGGTCGCAAAGAGTCGGACACGACTGAGCGACTGAACTGAACTGAACTGAAAGGAGGAAAGAGACGACCAACCGCCCAGAGTGCTTCTCGCTAGGATCTGTCTTGGCTGATCGATGCACGCTCCACCAGGAAGGACCCTGAGTCGACCTAAGAGCCAAGCACAATGACTGGTGAGAGACAACCTGGGCACTAACAGCATCACCATAAACCCTGAGACTGCAAGCCACATGGCAAAACAGTTCTCCCTGCGTTCCCTTACCCTACTGATCTCCACCCAGGCACCCCTTCCCAATAAAGGCTCTGCTTTGTCAGCACATGTGTCTCCTCAGACAATTCATTTCCAACTGCTAGACGAGACCCCACTCTCAGGCCCTGGAAAGGGTCCCCCTTCCTGCAACAACAGTACATATGACACGGGGCACAGTCAAGTTGACACGGAGGGTACCGAGCTGAAAACCACCATGCCTGCAGCAGCAGACACACATTCACACAGACATCTGACGTCAGCCCTCCCCACCCTCACCATCTATGCTTGACATAATGGAACACTCAGACCTTCCACTCGTCCAGTCCTCCCTTGGGAAAGAAACATACCAGTTTTCCATTGCTTTAAAATGGGGAAAGCAGGGAGCTTGTCTCTATAAAGTGCTGCAATGTGTCATTTTCATGGTTTGGCTTCTAAGAGATTGTTTAACTCATATAGAATATTTGCTCAGTTTGACCTAAGCAGTCAACTTGGCAGCTCTGTGAGCCCTGTTCCCATCTGGGGCAACGCTGTTATCGCTTGAAGCCAGGAAGTTTGCGCTTCAGGGCACAGGGGAGCCCCATAACGATGACACGGACGCCTCGCCATGCTTCTGATCATTGAGCTCAGCTGTCTCTGAGAGCTTGGGATGAGTGTGACATCTGTGGTGCTGCTAGGACAATTCCCCACGTCCCTCTGTAACCTGATGCCTTTGTCATACTGGAGCGCTCCAGCCAGGAGGAGAGGCACTAATTGAAGGCACGTGGTCTCCATTCCCGGATGGGAGGAAACGCATTTGATGGCTTCCTACATCTCTGTCAATCAACAGGCACATGTATTAGCAGTAAGCTGAGCTGAGGACACTGAGGTGGTTGTAGAAAAATACAGAAGTTCGAAGAAACAAATATCCCACTGGCAACATTATTATGAGTCAGATAAACCAAAGAAGATCTGGGGTAAGAAGGTGCATTCCCTGCAAGTGATTCTATGATCAACTGTGCCCTGCACAGATACAGCTCCTTACTCCATAATGATGAGTTTATGGCTTCTCTTAGTTTAGCCTACAGTTCTGCAGCCTTTATTTCTGTCTACTTGTTGCTAGGGAGTTAATTCTGACGGGCAATGCTGGACATTAAATACAGGCGCGTACCACCACACACAGGCACGCACACTCACTTAAGTTAATTTCCCCTGCCGTGGCTATGGTCTCAGATATTTTCAACCAACCCTCCTTCCAATCTTCTCTTCAATTGCCACAAAGCAGAGAGTCGAGTGCTTGACATTTCCTTTGAATTAAGCCCACAAGTTAAGTGGACATTTTCCCTTAGATAGATGGCAATTCCACACCTCCCCACAGCTCATCACGTCAGAAAATGGGGATTTCACCTGGTCCTTTCATACGCACACACTCGGCTTGAAATTTCCCAGCAGGTCCTCAATAAAGAAATAGCCCTGATTGCTCATTAAAAGCAAGAGATAAAGCAATTAAAATACAAAAGGCAGAGCAAAGCTTGACACTTGCAAGTGGAAAGTGAAGCAAGCATTGCTGAAGATAGGGAAGAGTTCTGGACAGTGTGGGCAGCAGAGTCAAGAGCCCTAGTCCATGATTCACAGATGCAAACAGATGCAGAAGGGAGAGGAAAATGAAAGGGGAAAGGGGAGGTGGGAACCCTGGCAGGCCTGGTGCTCAGCACTCTTTTTTCATTATATTTACAGTCATCTAAACTCATTTACTGGAAAACACAATGGCAACCCACTCCAGTACTCTTGCCTGGAAAAATCCCATGGACAGAGGAGCCTGGTAGGCTGCAGGCCATGGGGTCACTAAGAGTCGGGCACGACTGAGTGACTTCACTTTCTCTTTTCACTCTCATGCATTGGAGAAGGAAATGGCAACCCACTCCAGTATTCTTGCCTGGAGAATCCCAGGGACAGAGGAGCCAAGTTGGCTGCCGTCTATGGGGTTGCACAGAGTCGGACACGACTGAAATGACTTAGCAGCAGCAGCCGCAAACTCATTTACGGAGAAGGCAAAGGCAACCCACTCCAGTATTCTTGGCTTGGAGAATCCCAGGGACGGGGAGCCTGATGGGCTGCCGTCTATGGGGTCGCACAGAGTCAGACACAACTGAAGCGACTTAGCAGCAGCAGCAGCAGCAGCAAACTCATTTAATTCATGAAATGCGCTAGATGTGAAATGCTACTTATTTTTAAAAACGTCCTCCTTTCTTTTCTTCTCTCCAAAGCTTATATATGATAGGACAGACTTGAAAAGCATGTAAGGTGTGGGACATCCCTGGTGGTCCAGTGGTTAAGGTGCCACTCTGCCAAGGCTGGGGGCGTGGGTTTGATCCCTGGCTGAGGAACTAAGATCCCACAAGCAGTGCAGCATGGGCAAAAGATTTAAAAAAAAAAAAGCATGTTAAGCTGTTCAGTAGAACAGAAGGCCCCCTACTTAGAAGGACCACTAATGATTTGACATTCTACTGTGGCCATCTTGAGCTTCCTAATTTCTGAACAAGGGACCCCACATTTCTATTTCATACTGCCCTGGAGGAGGGAATGGCAACCCACTCCAGTATCCTTGCCTGGAAGATCCCAAGGTCAGAGGAGCCTGGCAGACTATAGTCCATAGGGTCACACAGAGTTGGACATGACTGAAGCGACTTAGCATGCACGCATGTGGTAAATTATGAAGCCAGTCCTGCTCCTGGAATAAATGACTGTCCAGCCCTGGTTTGTCCTTTTCAAACCCTCTGCCAGGATCCCAGATGCGACTCACCAACTACTCCTGCCAGCAGCTACCGATCCTTCCCAGCCGTATTCGGACCTTCTGTTGGTATCACTGGCCAACAGGATCAGGGTTAACTTGAAAGAGGGTCCAGGATTTGTTGCAAATTAGCATAAGAATTTCCGGATGGCATTTCTCTGGAGGATTTTTGGTTGGCCTGAAGTATTTGTGGGGAAGTGATTCTCTCTTCAAATTGTTCTGCTCCCGGGTAAGTAGCAGAGAACTACTATCTCCACAGAGCAATCGTCCCAGGCAAGGCAAATTCATCCTAGGTGTTAATCAGCTCAATATTTATCTCATCTAATATGCAAATTAAGACACTGCGGTCTCATTAGCGTCATCCCTGTTTCCTTTAAGCAAAACTAAATCTCTTGCCAATGCAAGAAAAGGAGGGAAAAAAAAAAACCCACTAAACATCAGTATTTCTCTTTGAAGCTAATGAGGGTGTGATATGGCTCTTTCTTTGTTAGGAGGTAGCAAGTTAGGAAAAACACATTTTAAATATGCTAAGTGTGGCTTGACCTCATCTATTGGAGGCAAGAACACAGCCTTGACTAGTTACTGGGCTTTCTGCAGCTAGCTTATCCAGAAGACTGCGGCTCAAAGAGGTGGTGAGGTGGCAGGTGAGTCTGCAACAAACCCCAGACAAGGAGATGAATCAAGGACGGAAATGTAGCCTTCAAGAACCCACTCAGCAGACAGATGGGGCAAAGCCTCAATGATACTGGAGCAGGAAATGGCAACCCACTCCAGTGTTCTTGCCTGGAGAATCCCAGGGACAGGGGAGCCTGGTGCGCTTCCGTCTATGGGGTCGCACAGAGTCGGACACGACTGAAGCGACTTAGCAGCAGCAGCAGCAGCCTCAATGATAAGAGAGGGAAGAAATACATTTCCTTAATTGAATGCATCTTAAGAAAATGTGTTTCAAGTTGGAAAAGAACACATATTTCAGCTCAAAATATCTTCTCCTTTCAGCTTCCCATTTTAAGATTTAAGAAGAGACAATAATCAAACCGTCATCAAATACCCACATTGCGCCCCCAAAGTCAGCCTATCTGTGCAACAATTACAGAGCAGGGGCTTGAGTAACTTGAATGTTCAGGGCCCCCGGCAGAGTGCTGAGAATTCTGCACACGCAAGCGCTGATCTTCACAATAATTCTGAAAGGCGTCATTTCTTCTTTTTTACAGATGATGCCACTGTGGTTCAGAGTGCTGAGGTCACCTGTCCAAGGTCAGACAGCTAAAGCCTGGCCCGGGTGGACTGAAAAAATAAAAAGAACCTGACAGGCCATGGGGAACATAGCCTAATTAGCGAGGTGGCCCTGGCGCGGTGATAGGAGGTTGAAAGGATGTGTGACCAGGCGGCGGTCCTGAAAGCTCAGGCCGTGCGGTTCTCCAGAATTCTGAGGCCACCAGCCCAGTGGGGCTCCTTACTGCCCCCCTTCCCAGCCGTGAAAAAGTATTCCAAACCCATTTTGTGAACACAGTGTGCCCTCCGGGGCAGGCCAGAGACCCGTCTGCCTTCCAGCACCTCTGGGAACTAAACACCCCTCCCCAGGTGGAGCAACGCTGAATTCCATGTATCACAAACTGTGTCCAGTGTAGCAACTGTGGCTCAAGGGGAACTCCTGGCTGAAGCCCACAAGGGGTAGGCAGGGGGAGTCAAAGGAGCTGCCCTCTGCTCCCAGGGGACCCAGGAGAAAGAGGTCTTGACCTCTGCGTGACCTATGGCCCACGGGTGACAGATGCTGTGCTGTGAGTTGTGCCTTCACCCTAAGGCTGAGCAGCTGGACAGAAGGGAGACACGTGAATGGGCCGAGGCAGTGAGGGAACATATGAAAGCACTGCTGTCAACACCAGCATCTTAAAACCAACAAGGCGCACGCAGACCACCAGTCAGTTGCATGGACAGACGCTCCCAGACTCTGCAGACACGGCCCTCTCTCCTACCTCCAAAGGATGCTTGTAACATGTCCAAGGGCTTTCCCTTCCATCACTGCCCAGAAGCCCCCGAAACAGGTAGTCAAGGGTGTCCCCACTTGACAGGAATATCAGGCTCCCAAAGGCAAAGTGTCTGCTGGAGCTGACCAAGGCAGCCTGTGAGAAGAAGCTGCGTCTGGGCTGTCTCTTCTATTCCAGCTCCTGCATGGGGATGCCACCTGTCTTCCTCCTGGGGTTGTCACGGGGTCCATCTGCAGTAGGGGAATTTTGTCCCCATTGTAGGGGTGGAAGACTGAGAGTGAGCAGTAGAGGATGGGAACAGGAAAGGAGTTATGCTGAGCACCTGATGCTGAAGACTACACACAGGTATAGTCTTGTTGCTTAGTTGCTAAATTGTGTCTCTTTCCAACCCCATGGATTGTAGCCTGCCAGGCATACCTGTCCATGGGATTTCCCAGGGAGGAATACTAGACCCGGTTGCTATTTCCTTCTCCAGGGGATCTTCACAATCCAGAGGCTGAACCAACATCTCCTGTGTCTCCTGCACTGCAGGTGGATTCTTTACCCACTGATCCATCAAGGAAGATGTCTGTACATCTCACAACTGATAATGTAGTTCAGATTTTTTTCATTTGATAAACCCTTTAACATAAACTTGAGTGGTCACCTTGGGTTTCTTCATAATTATAACTTAAACTATGTAGTATCTCATACATAATGGAATATACATTAGGTATGTGAAAGAAATTTTTTTAAAAAATCATAAAACCTATCCTCACAGCCGACCACTGTGTCTGAAAAGCACTGTTACTAAAGTGCTGAAACCTTCTGAGTGTTCTTCTCTCCTTCCACCTCTGCCTTCTCCCTGCCAGATTAAGCCCCATCCTGAAATCCTGCATTCATAGATTGCCAGACTGCTTGTAGATATATAATACATACATATTGATATAGCATATATGTACATACCTCATATGCATATCAATGTATCCCTTGGAGATACATCATTTAGCTTTTATTGTTTATGTACTTTACAAACCTAGACAGCATATTAAAAAGCAGAGACATTACTTTGTCAACAAAAGTCTAGTCAAGGCTATGGTTTTTCCAGTAATCAGGTATGGATGTGAGAGTTGGACTATAAAGAAAGGTGAGCACAGAAAAATTGATACTTTTGAACTGTGGTGTTGGAGGACTCTTGAAAGTCCCTTGGACTGCAAGATCCAACCAGTCCATCCTGAAGGAAATCAGTCCTGGGTGTTCATTGGAAGGACTAATGTTGAAGCTGAAACTCCAATATTTTGACCTTATGGGAAGAGTTGATTCATTTGAAAAGACCCTGATTTTAGGAAAGATTGAAGGCAGGAGAAGAAGGGGACAACAGAGGATGAGATGGCTGGATGGCATCACCGACTCAATGGACATGAGTTTGGGTAAACTCCAGGAGTTAGTGATGGACAGAGAGGCCTGGCGTGCTGCGGTTCATGGGGTCACAAAGATTCGGACACGACTGAGTGACTGAACTGAACTGAACTTTACAAAAATGGCATCATAACATGTGTGGCCTCATGCATCCCATTTTTTTGAACATTATGCTGTATTTTTCAAATAGTCTCAATAATGACAAAAAAGGGGAATTTCACCTAGCAATGGACTCTGTGAAACTAATTTTAATGAGAATTTATGAAAATTGTACTGTATTGCAGTGGACACTATAGATTCTATTGAGTCATCTAATCCTGCCCCATTTTACAGACAGACATCAAGTCTGGAGGGATTAAGGAATTTTGTCTCAGTTGAGCCCAGGAGCCAGGATATGGCCCCAGGGCTGCTGAGCCTCCCCTGGAGGAAGCACACCGCAGAACCCTGGGAAGCACTATTTGCAGCTGAAGTATGGGCTCCTTGGAAAGAAGGCAGAGATGTCACTTTGCCGACAAAGGTCCATGTAGTCAAAGCTATTGTTTTTCCAGTAGTCATGTATGGATGTGAGATTTGGACCATAAAGAAGGCTGAGTAAGGAAGAATTGATGCTTTTGAATGTGGTGCTGGTGAAGACTCTTGAAAGTCCCTTGGATAGCAAGGAGATGAAACTAGTCAATCCTAAGGGAAATCCTAAAGTCAATCCTAAAGAACTCCTTATTGCAAAATTCAGACTTAAATTGAAGAAAATAGGGAAAACCACTAGACCATTCAGGTATGACCTAAATCAAATCCCTTACATTTGTACAGTGGAAGTGACAAATAGATTCAAGGGATTAGATCTGATAGAGTGCCTGAAGAACTATGGATGGAGGTTCATGACACTGTACAGGAGGCAGTGATAGAGACCTTCCCAAAGAAAGAGAAATGCAAAAAGGCAAAATGCTTGTCTGAGGAGGCCTTACAAACAGCTGTGAATAGAAGAGAAGCAAAAGGCAAAGGAGAGAAGGAAAGATATACCCATTTGAATGCAGAGTTCCAAAGAATATCAAGGAGAGATAAGAAAGCGTTCCTCAGTGATCAATGCAAAGAAATAGAGGAAAACAATAGAATGGGAAAGTCTAGAGATCTCTTTAAGAAAATTAGAGATACCAAGGGAACTTTTCATGCAAAGATGGGCACAATAACAGACAGAAATGGTATGGACTTAACAGAAGCAGATGGTAAGAAGAAGTGGAAAGAATACACAGAACTATACAAAAAAGATCTTCATCACCCAGATAACCACAATGGTATGCTTACCTAGAGCTAGACATCCTAGAATGCGAAGCCAAGGGGGCCTTAGTAAGCATCACTACGAACAAAGCTAGTGGAGGTGATGGAGTTCCAGTTAAGCTATTTCAAATCCTAAAAGTTGATGCTGTGAAAGTGTTGCACTCAATATGCCAGCAAATTTGGAAGACTCAGCAGTGGTCACAGGACTGGAAAAGGTCAATTTTCATTTTAATCCCAAAGAAAGGCAATGCCAAAGAATGTTCAAACTACCACACAATTGCACTCATCTCAAACACTACCAAAGTAATGTTCAAAATTCTCCAAGCCAGCGTTCAACAGTACGTGAACCATGAAATTCCAGATGTTCAAGCTGGATTTAGAAAAGGCAGAGGAACCAGAAATCAAATAGCCAACATCCGCTGGATCATCAAAAAAGCAAGAGAGTTCCAGAAAAACATCTGCTGTTGCTGCTGCTGCTGCTAAGTCACTTCAGTCGTGTCCAACTCTGTGCGACCCCATAGATGGCAGCCCATCAGGCTCCCCGTCCCTGGGATTCTCCAGGCAAGAACACTGGAGTGGGTTGCCATTGCCTTCTCCGAGAAAAACATCTACTTCTGCTTTATTGATTATGCCAAAGCCTTTGACTGTGTGGATCACAACAAACTGTGGAAAATTCTTCAAGAGATGGGAATACCAGACCACCTGACCTGCCTCCTGAGAAATCCGTATGCAGGTCAAGAAGCAACAGTTAGAAGCGGACATAGAACGGACTGGTTCCAAACTGGGAAAGGAGTACATCAAGGCTGTAAATTGTTACCCTGCTTATTTAACTTATATGTAGAGTACATCATGTGAAATGCCAAACTGGATGAAGTACAAGCTGGAATCAAGATTGCCGGGAGAAATATCAATAACCTCAGACATGCAGATGACACTACCCTTATGGTAGAAAGTGAAGAAGAATTCAAGAGCCTCTTGATGAAAGTGAAAGAAGAAAGTGAAAAAGTAGGCTTAAAACTCAACATTCAGAAAACTAAAATCATGGCATTTGGTCCCATCATTTCATGGCAAATAGATGAGGAAATAGTGGAAACAGTGACAGACTTTATTGGCAGAAGGGCTCCAAAATCACTGCAGACGGTGAGTGCAGCCATGAAATTAAAAAACTCTTGCCCCTTGGAAGAAAAACTATGACCAACCTAGACAGCATATTAAAAAGCAGAGACATTACTTTGCCAACAAAGGTCTGTCTAGTTAAAGCTATGGTTTTTGTAGTAGTCATGTATGGATGTAAGAGTTGGACCATAAAGCAAGCTGAATGCTTAAGAATTGATGCTTTTGAACTGTGGTGCTGGAGAAGACTCGTTAGAGTCCCTTGGACTGCAAAGAGATCAAACCAGTCAATCCTCAAGGAAATCAATCCTGAATATTCATTGGAAGGACTGATGCTGAAGCTGAAACTCCAATACTTTGGCCACCTGATGCGAAGAACAGACTCACCAGAAAAGACCCTGACGCTGGAAAAGATTGAAGGCAGGAGAAGGGGACGTCAGGGGATAAGATGGTTGGGTGGCATCACTGACTCGATGGACATGAGTTTGAACAAGCTCTGGGAGTTGGTGATGGACAAGGAAGCCTGGTGTGCTGCAGTCCATGGGGTTGCAAAGAGTCAGACATGACTGAGCAACTGAACTGAACTGAAAGGAAATTAACCCTGAATATTCACTGTAAGGACTGATGCTGAAGCTGCAATACTTTGGTCACCTGATGTGAAGAGCTGACTCCCTGGAAAAGACCCTAATGCTGGGAAAGACTGAAGACACAAGAAGAAGAGGGCAGTGGGGGATGAGATGGTTAGATAGCATCAGTGGACGTGGTTGAGCAAACTCTAGGAGACAGTGAAGGAGAGGGAAGCCTGGTGTGCTGTCGTCCATGGGGTTGCACAGAATCAGACATGACTTAGCAACTGAACAACAACAGCATGGAAAATGTGCCCTCCCTCCCGGGGTGTGTGACATGGATGCCCTTCCCAAGCTCCTGCTTCTACCTCTCTGTTTTGCACCCAGAATGGAGCTCATATTCAACTTCCACCAGGACTGCATGCTTTCTTTTTAAGAAACTTGACACTGCCCATGTACTGCCTGAGTCTTGTTTTTATTTCCTGTTATCTGATTTGTGACAGTGAGTCTACTAAAAATTCCTTTCTACTCAGATGTCCTCCTCATGCAATAGCATCCTGGGAAAAAAATCACATTTTGCATTATTGAGAAAGCATCTCACCTGCTTAAGTGTCCCCAGCACTGGAAAGAAATGTAACCACTGAGTGATAAGACAGTTTGGAAGAAGATGGTGACAAACTCTAAATGAGATTTCGGCTATTAACCAGATTTTCTTTGCTGCCATATTAATCTGAATAGGAGTTAAAATACTGCAACAGTGAGGCAAGTGAGGAAGGGAACTTTGTTTATAGGCACACCATGTATTGAAAGGTATACTTTCCACATGTATTCTCATGTTCAATTGTCACAGCAGCCCTGGGAGGTAGCAATTTCTTAATCCCCACCTTACCAATCAGCAAACAAGGCTCTGAGAATCTAATTGTTGTGCCAAAGGACCACAGCAGGTCAGTCTGCGGACCTGCAATTCAGATGATTTTTCTTCTGACCTGAGCTCCTTGCACTTTCAATATTACAACTTGATGACTTATGCCTGCTTGAAGGCAAAACTCATTAAGCATCTATTCACTATGAAATTTGCAGATGTTCAAAGAAGGCTGAGCCTAGGGACTTCCCAATAGAGTGAACAAGCCACTCTACAAAACAGAAAGAGCTTCATCTTACAACTTTCTCCTGTTTTACGGTAAGAAAGATGAGAACATGGGCTTTCCTGGTAGTCCAGTGACTAAGTCTTCCTGCTCTCAATGCAGGGGTCCTGGGTTTAATCCCTGGTCAGGGAACTAGATCCCACATGTTTCAGTGAAGATGCCACAACTAAGACCTGGCCTAGCCAAATTAATTTTTTTAAAAAAAGGAATGAAAGAAAGAAAAAATGTGAACCAAATCCCAAATTGATGAAGAGTCTTTTAGAAGCCACACACCTCAAAGGCTGCACCTTCTGGGACACATTCACTGACTGACCAAGAGGAGCTCACGACTACATCTCTATTTTTGTATCAACTTTGCATACTAAGTTAGAAAAATTAAAATGTTTAAGTAAAATTTCTATCCTAGAATAAATTTAGATTTACTGAAAGACTGCAGCGGTAATAGGGTGAGTTTCAATACGCCCTCATCCAGCCTGTTCTAACGTTGACATCTTCCATAATTCTCGCAATTGTCAACACTTAAGACATTCACATTAGCAGAATATTACTAACTAAACTCTCATTTGGATATCAACTGTTTTTTCCAAAGCCCTTCTATTCCAGGATCCAATCCAGGATTTCAGATGCTAGTTTAATTATTTATAAATCTCTCAGCCTTGAAAACATGTCCACTGTCGGCCCACTCACGAGGGCATGAGAGTTCTCAGAAGGTAAGAACCCCTGGAAAATAGCTTTTTATGTTCACCCACAAGATACATCATTTGCTAAATATATGTTAAGCAATATAGACTTAGCAGAGATATGTTAGATTGCTATTATTAATGCATAGACCTCAAAAATGGCATCAGAACCACAATGCCTGTTATTCAACTCCCCATATTTCCATTAAAATTATGAATGTCGAGAATACAAATATACAGATAGAGATCTGAGTGTGGGTAAAACACACCCACACATATGTATATAAAAACACAAGGATATAGAAACATTCTCCATGATAAAGGAACATTTCAAATCTGTTGAGAAATGTTGGACAGTTCAATAAATGGTGTGAAAACAAGTGGCTATTCATATGACATAAGGAATTAAGTAGATTCCTACCTAGTTCCTTACCTGATACAGTCACAAAAATAGGTTCTAGACTTATTAAGCATCAACATTAAACAAGGAAAAATGTCAAATAATTAGAAAAAGCTCAGAGAAATATATTTCTAATATTAAGGTTAAGTCAGTCTTTCTAAGCACAAATGCTGTAAAGAGAGCCAACAAAACACTGGGTTACAAAGTTGAATGAGAAATATTTTCAAAATCTCTAATAGAAAAAATATCAGTCATGAGAAAAAGGATTAAAGATGAGGACATATTAAAATGTCTACAGATCAGTAGGTAACAGATTAAATAAACAAGCCGATAGAAAATGACCTAAGGATTTGAACCGGCAATTCCCAAAAACAGAAGTATAAACTGACAACACACATCAGAGTATTCGCCATTACTGGTAATCAGGGAGCAAAAATGCAAGCAACATAAGACACCACTTTCACCCAAAGGGTTACCAGGGTTAAGCCAATGTGTATCAGTCTGGAGTCTGGGTGACAGTAAGGGAAACCCAGGCCTCATTTGAGCCCACCTGTTGGAAGGAGTATCAGTGAAAACAGCTTTACCCAAGGGTTTTGTTGGCAGCCAGCAAATGCAGGCCCCACATCTATGGATAACAACTGCTGTATCTGCAGCTCTAGCCTGGCCCTAGGTGGCATGGGTTAGGAGGCAGAGCCCACCTAAGAGCTGGGCGTGACCCAGAACTGCAGTCTCAAGCCACTGATCTAGGGGACAGAGTAGACGTAGGAACTTGACCTTGCTCTGGGGCAGCAAGGTCGGTCCAGGAGGAACATAAAACTCATGATTCCTGGAGAGTGCTCTGTCTTCATGTCCAGGTGCTGTGTCCCAGTGTCCCCCACGATCATTCCCACCCCAAAATCTTACCCCGTGAGTCTGATCATGAAAATGTAAGGCAGAGGGACCAGAGAACTGCAGTTGCAAGAATGGCTGAGCGTGACACTGGCAATTTACAAGCAGACCTTCCAGCCTTGAGCCCTGCCCTCCTCCTGGCCGGTTGCCAGGTTCCACCCTCTCAGGAGGTGACTCGGGAGATCCTTTCTGGAGGGATCACCTGCAATTCCTCCCCTAGTCCCGCACCGTTCACGACAAAGCTTTATTTAAAGCCTTAAAACCAAGAGGCCCTGACATGGCACCCACTGTGAGTAATACGTTGTATGTTCCCTGTGAATCATTGCTGCTGCCCCCAGAGAAAGGCCAAAGATTGCAGGCTCCTTTGGCGGGGGGTGTGTGGCATTTGCACGACTTACGTGGTTTACTTAGGGCCCAGGAGTGCTTTCCCTGGGGAGGAGCCGACTGGTCTTATCCTGGTCAGAGGCCCTGATCAGTAATATGCCTGAAGATTTGCTGGTAAGAAGCTGTGAGGCACTGCCCACTCTTTAGGGCAGTTCGTAGGGAGTCTAAAGACTGAAAAGGGGGTGTATATAGGGATACTGAGGCCCTCAAAAATGTTCTTAAGGAAGACACTCAAAAGCACTCCAATCCAGACTTAGTAGCCCCCTCAATGACACTAGCTTAAACTTAGCCAGTAAGGCTGGTGGCTGAAGGATCAAACTGAAAAATTAAGGCCCATCAGTGGTGGGAGAAATCTACCTGCTAGGAAGTTGTATTTCATTCCTGACGTTGTTTAGAATTTCTGGCATGAGGTGATAACAGAAGTTGACTGATTTTTATTGAATTCTCTGCCAACAAAGTACTCTTTTATTATCTACACCTAGGACAGACCTTTCCCACTGTCCAGCCCTGGGTACGCTACTGTTTGAGACCAGGCCTAGAAAAATGACTAATGAATGATTTAATGTATGGGAAGACTTCCAAAGTCTAGCTATCAGACTGCGATTAGTTATGCATTTACCAGCTCATACTCACATGAAATTGAGACGATGGTCTGTGTTCTGCAATTACACTGATGGGAGACACAGAAGTTGACTTGGACTTTCCCTCTGCGCCCCCGACCTGAGCAGACCTTCCCTGGCTTTCACCTCTCTGGTGCCTCCCCCACCTCCATAATAGTCTCGGAGCCACTCCACTGACCAGGCACCCCCTGGCTCAGGGCACTGTCTCCTTGCTGGTTCTCATGCATCCCCTGGGGGCCTTCCAGTCTGTCCCAGGCCCCGCGGACCATGCTCTTTTCTGAACGTGCATCTATTCACGCCATTCCCGAGATGTGGCCTTTGACCACCGCCTACCACTGAGGCAGGTTCACCCCCTTCCCTCCAAACCCCACCCCGTTCCCGGGTACAGCTGGGCTTCAGATGTGCCATTCCACACCTCCACCCTTTTAGCTAAGCTTTTCCCCTGAAAAGAAAGCCACTTGCCTTCTTCCTACTAAGCCTGGTTCCCTGGTGGCTCAGATGGTAACAAATCTCCCTGCAATGCGGGAGACCGGGATTCCATCCCTGAGTTGAGAAGATTCCCTGGAGAAGAGAATGACTACCCACTTCAGTATTCTTGCCTAGAGAATTCCATGGACAGAGGAGCCCAACAAACTACATTCCATGGGGTCACAAAGAGTCGGACACGTCTGAGAAACTAACACTTTCATCTTTCAAAATCCATCTCAGCTGTCCCTTCAGCACAAGGCCTTCCTCCACTTTGCTGCACCCAGAAGTTAGCTATATCAGCACCACTACCTCTTGGAGATCTTTACCCAACAGTCCCTAATTTTGTGTCTCATTACCATTGAATTCACTGTCTAGATGGTTCCTGGCTTCTAGTTCATGCAGAGGAAAAGATGAAAAAGTAAGCTTATGAATGTAAGGTGCAGGAATCTCTAATCCCCACAGGCCACTTGGAGTGTTGGGATTTCAAAGGTATTGATCAGTGATGGTTTCATGGAAGGTGGGGAGTGGTTTATGGGGCCTGGGCTTTTGGCCATGGAAATGTAACCTGGTCCTCTCTGGCATGTGAAAGAGGTGGGGTTGCTCCCCTTCGCCCATGGGATCTCTGGGCAGACTGAGTGGAGGAGCCAGATAAGACCCTGGGCACAGAGTATGGCCCCCAGGAGGCTGCAGGACAAGTTCAGCTGGGTCCCAAACTGATGAGCCATGGAAAGGGGTGGGGGGCTGCTAGGAAAACTGAGCAGAAGCAGCACTTCACAGAAATAGCCTCTTGCTATTGTTCAGTTGCTAAGTTAGGTCTGACTCTTTGCAACTCCATGGACTGCAGCTTACCAGGCCTCCCTGTCCCTCACTATCCCCTGAACTTTGCCCAAGTTCACGTCCATTGAATTGGTGATGCTATCCGACTGTCTCATCCTCTGTCACACCCTTCTCTTGCCCTCAATCTTTCCCACCATCAAGGTCTCTTCCAATGAGTTGGCTCTTTGCATCGGGTGGCCAAAGTATTGGAGCTCCAGCATCAGTCCTTCCAAAGAATATTCAAGGTTGATGTCCTTTCAGATTGACTGGCTTGATCTCTTTGCTGTCCGAGGGACTCTCAAGACTCTTCTCCAGAACTACCAACCCCCACTATGTTGCAAAAGCAAAACACTAGCCAGGAACCATGGTGTATTTCTGGTGCTAAACCTTAGCGTTTATGATCGGGTTCTGGTGGAGACATTCACCACACCATAGCCAGAGAAGCTAGGCCCCACTTCGCATAAACACTTGGCCTGAACTTCAGGCTTCTGCAAGGAGTCACAGCTGATAGGAGCCCAGGTCCTTCCTGCTCTTGAGACTGTGGTTCAAATCCCAATTCTGCCACTGACTTCCTCTGTCACCCTGGGTGAAGCACTCTCATTTCCCCTTTGCAATTTCCTCATCTGTTAAAAAAAAAAAAAAAAAAAAAACAGGATTGGCCAGTAAGATTCCCACTGTTTCTCCCAGAAGTGACTTTCGGAGCTCACTGCTCTCTTGCTTCCATCGGGGTGTCCCACTTGCCCACACAGACTCGAGACATGAGTGGAAGGGGAAGGTTGGACACAGAGAGGCAGGAGGGAGCATGCATTTTCCAAAATGGGCAGAATGAAGTTTCATGGGAGTTTTACAGGACCTCTCAGAGCCTTTAATAAGCAAATACACTCTGCAAGCACACTGTCTGTGAATTATCAATTGTTAAGACATGGGACCCACCATATCGCACTCTCATCTGAGTATAGAGCCTGCTATTCCCTCTAGAGGAAAGTCTCCTAGGACCAAGGGTTATGTAGAAAACATGTTCAGAAACCTCAGGAGGGTGGAAAACACTGCCAAATCTGAGCCAAATCTTGGCTCATCTCTATATGAACTTGGGTGTGTGGAGACTTAGTTTAGTTGGATGAAAATGGAAATGTTAATCATATCTTACAGGTGTCATGTTTTTCTTGCCTTATTGTCTGTATTTTCTAATTTTTCTATAATATGTATTTTAATAACTACATATTATATTTACAAATAACATGTTTAGAATGTTTGGTAAAAATTCAAAGCCTTTCCCAACCCTCTAGGTTCAAGTTCTCAAAAGGAATTGAGATACTTATTTTGTATCACCTTTAGGACTTCCATGTGAACATTTTCAAATGGAAAGCAAAACATGACGCTTTGTTTTCAGACCAGAGCATCATGACCTCCAGCTCTGGAGCTTGCTATAAAGGATAGGAAGGCAGCTATGTGTGTGGATGAGCCCATCACAGATGTTGGCACATGATGGGCACCCTGTAAACACCAGTTCAAAGCAAGCTCCTGCTTTTGGGTTGGACTGCCTGCACAGGGGCCCTGTACTGGTTGCTTTCGAAGTTGACTTCCAGAAGTCGCTGCCCTGTGCAGATTCAGGAAGAAATGGATACTTTCCCAGCTCCAGCTGGTAGAGCCTCTGAAAGCAAACAACTGCAGCAGAGACATGTGCCTGTCCTCTCTGAGAGGCCAGAGTGCTCCAGGGCAGAGCCTCTGTCTGCCTGGTGCCAAGAGAAATATCTGTCCAGGAAAGTGGGGATCAAAGCAGGAACGAGAAGAAGGGGTGTCCACACTATTAGAGGCTAAAAGCTCCCCCAACTCCTCTCCATCAAGTTCTCTCCCAACCATCCCCTGGCCAAACTCAGGAAAAACTCCTCATGGATATTTACCACGGTCAAATTACTCATTTACAAAAAAAAAAAAAAAATGCTGCTACAGATGGGCAAGTCCCCACGAAATCATGCCAGGGACTCTTTAGGGCAGATCCTGCTGCTTGGCATAACAAGCCCTTATTACCGTAGCTCTGAGGGGCGTCTGCTTGCCAGAGGCCCGCTTTTAATGAACTTTGCCATCCAAAACTGGCTGAGAGAACACAAGTCAGATTTTGCCAATCAATGGGAATTGATTACTTCTCGAAAGCCAGGCCCCAGCTTGCAGGAAACACACACGAACGCACCCAATATTTGGGGGTTAGTTTGATTTCTTGGAGAAAAAGGAGTTCTTGGCAGCCTGAGATAATGACAGATCAGCCTTTAAAAAATCCCCAGGACACTGAAAAGAAATGGGGTTTCTGGAGAGAGCCTGGGCGGATAGAGAAAGCTTTGGCAGCCTTGGAGTTCAGATCATGCCTGGAACGCCTTCTTATTTTTTTTTAATTCACCTACCCTTCTGTCCATTCATATATCAGAACTCCATGACACTGACTGAGAATTGAGTATTCTCAGATGTGGTACCAGGCTCTGGGATGTCAAAGATGGCCCCTGTCCATTGGGACCAGACTGTCAGGAGGCTCTCCTGGAGGAATGGGGTGGGTCTACAGGAAATCAGAGGAGGGAGGGTCTAGGTGGGCTGAATCTTGAAGAATGAAGGTGTGTTCATCTGGGGAACAAGCAAGGGGAGGAAAGTTCTCCTTGACCTCCAAGGCTTCACACAATCCCCGCCACACAAATCTACACTTTTACCAGGAAAATCTAATCCAGTCTTCAGTCCTGGCTCATGAGAGTGTTCAGAGCAGGCTTCCCTAAACCTTCCTGACCTGGTTGGGTGCCCTACCCCACCCACAGGGTGTTTCAATTCCCCGAGCACAGGCCTCATCACCCAGTACCATCGGCTCTCATTTGCTCTCGGATTTGCCCATAGTGTATGAGCCCTGTGATGGAGAGGGGCCACATGCCTAGATTGTTCCTGACTGTACTGTAAGGTGTTAGGGCAGCACCTAGCACAAGACTGTGCATACAGTAGGTGCTCAATGGATGCTTATTGATTGTGGAGTGTGTGAGTGGCCTTAGACCAGAGGGGTAAAGGGCTGCCCCTGGAAAGCAACAGGAAGATGTCTGGCGACACGGGGGTGGCATCCACTGAAGACCCACTCCACAGATGGCCCTCTCCCAGGCCCTCACCTCCTCTGGAACAGTGCTGGGCAAGGGCAGTGGAGTCTCTGGAGGGCAGACCTGTAGACAGAGGGGAGCTGGGCTGGCCCAGGAGGAGGGCAGAGCCAGAGTTGAGCCTCATGTCTTGGTTCTCTGCCCTGGAAGCCCCCTCCACTCTCCAGAGGGCCAGGCTCCCATTTGGGGTAAAGGGGGTGCTTCACAACATCCCCAGGCTGAGAGGACCTCATCGAAGGAGGGGTTGGGGACAAGCCCAGAGTGGGATGCCCTCCATTTCAGCCAGACTGGGGCAGAAGTCCCCAGGACATAGAGCTCCAGGGTAGATGGGGCTGAGCTAGGGAGGGTGCTGGGCTCTGCATGGAGCCAGCTGAGCTCTGCAAAGGAAGAAGCAGAGGGCAGGGGCCAGGGATGGCAGCAGAGAGAAGAAGAGAGAGATCCCAGACAGAGAACGACGCGGCAGGAGAGGAAAAAGAGGGCAAGGCATATGGAAAAGGAGTTGAGAGGCTGGAAGAAAAAAAAAGAAACTCAATAGCAAATGGCATCATAAGGGGCAAATGAACCAAAGGAAAACAAAAATGTCAGAGAGAGGCAGACATGGATGCAGAGAGAAACAAAGGCGGGGGGAAACGATGAGCAGTTATGAAAGCTGGTCCGAAAAAGGCAAGCAGTGCCCAGAGTTCTGGCAGCGCAGGACCAGCCCTCCCCAGGGCCTTGACCGCTGGGTCCTCCAGCTCCAGCCTGGGCTGTGAACAAGCTGCCTTCTGATGGACTATCACTCAAGTTCTTACATGATGGAACTCTCACAGCTCTCGAACTGTGGTGTTGGAGAAGATGCTTGAAAGTCCCTTGGACAGCAAGAAGAGCAAACCAGTCAAACCTGAAGGAAATCAACCCTGAATATTAACTGGAAGGACTGATGCTGAAGTTGAAGCTCCAATACTTTGGCCACCTGATGTGAAGAGCTGACTCATTGGAAAAGATCCTGATGCTGAGAAAGATTGAGGGAAGGAGGAGAAGGGGATGACAGAGGATGAGATGGTTGGATGGTATCAGTGACTTAACAGACACGAGTCTGAACAAACTCTGGGAGATGATGAAGGACAAGGAAGGCTGGCGTGCGGCAGTCCATGGGGTCACAAAGAGTCGGACACGACTGAGTGACTGAACAACAACTGGGATCTGGAGTCCTGTGTCAGATGTGCTGGGAGGTAAGAGCAGGAAGAGGGAGGAGGGATAGGGAAGGGGAGGAGGACTCCTAGGCTCTGGGCTTCAGACAACAGCCCCCCATCCTGCCCCAATGGCTGCCAAAGGTGGGCTCCCTTGGTTCAGTCCGGTCTGGCCTTGAAATTTGAATAGCTTGATACTGACTCTTCATGTTCAAATGGGCCCCATCCCTGACCCAAGCCAGCACATGGCAGATACAACTCAGACCTTTCCATGGAGCCTGAGGAACTCAGCCCAGGGTCTCTCTGACCCCAGTCCTGGCTGGGAGACAAAGGCCAAGTTCCTTCCCCTTTTGGAGCCTCTGGTTGCTCACCTATTCAATGGAAGGCTACGTGATCACCCAATAAATCGTGCCTAATCCTGGGAATGGTGACAGTGATGTGCTTTCCCCGTGCTGTCCTTGTCCTCACAGCCCAGCCCAGCCCTCCTGCCAGACAAGCTGACCCTCCCATGGTCAGCCTGCAGAACGCTATGCCTGCAGTTTTCCCTGAAGAACACTCAGCACTGTCCTAAATACGACGGCCAGTCTTACTTATTTTTCACTTTCTGAATTACACTTCCCCTAAGTCAGGGAAAACCTGCCATTACCCTGTTTAACCTACAGATCCCTATATGGTTTTCTCCAGAGCCTGTAGAAAGGGCCCTGTTCCAATTAACTTACAATTCTTTCTTAAACAGCAGCAGGGGATAGATAATAGACATGCAACATTGGAAGAGCCTTGGAGATCTTCTGATTCAACCAGAAAATTCCGTAGCCCAGGACACCAGCCCCAGAGAGGCAAGGCCTAAATACACAAGGTCACCCAAGTTAACAGGGCATTGGAACTTGAACTTAATTTACCCTATTCGCAAGCCAGGGCTCTTTGCTCAAAACCCCACCATCATGCCTTTGCTTGTTGATTGATTTATAAAGCAGAGTTTGGTCTTGCAACACACATCTATTTGTTCTCACTTCCCAGGGACCCTCCCCTTTTCTTGGTATCAGCAGTGTTTCTATTGAGTAACTGTCCCTGGCCCAGGGGTCCTTGGGGAACAGGCACCCAGGTGCCCACTCCACCCCAAAACATGAGGGCGGAGGCAGTGTGTGCGTGCATGCTAAAGTGTTTCAGGAGTGTCTCACTCTTCGTGACCCCATGGACTGTAACTCACCAGGCTCCTCTGTCCATGGGATTCTCCAGGCAAGAATACTAGAGTGGGTTGCCATGACCTCCTCCAGGGGATCTTCCTGACCCAGGGTTCAAACCCATAGTTCTTTTGTCTCCTGCACTGGCAGGTGGGTTCTTTACAACTAGCACCATCTGGTCCTCTAGGCATGTACTATTCTAGCCCCACATGGGATCTGTGGGTGGAAATCGTGACCCAGATGGCCAGCCAGCCTTCCTGGAGATTAACCTGGGGATCTCATGGGGGAAAAGGTCCCTCCTTCCACCCCAGCCTGACCCTGTCGAATGGTAAGCCAGGAGGACAGGTTCTACTTGAGGGTTGCCACCTTTCATCTTCCTGAGCACAGGGAGAATGCCAGTCTGCAGAAAGAAGCCAGTACACAGGGATCCACAGAGCCAAGAGATCAGAAGAGAAGCTGAATTCCAGAGGCATCCTCAGAGCTGTGGATCCAGCTGGTCCCCCAGGGAACCCCATCTTCTAAAGAAGACAACCACCCCAAATCATATGTGAAGAGAGCCAAAGAGACAAGTAAGCCCCGCCTTTCATGGAGATGCAAATATTATTTCATCTAACCCACAAAACAATTCCACACAGTGAATATCATGAACCCCATTTAATGGTGAATTAATAAAAGCTTTAAGGGGTTCGATGTTTTGCCCTATATCCTAAGTCACAGGCCCAAGACAGAAACTCAGATCAATTTCAAAGCCAGAAGGTTTCCCACTTGTCTACATTTGCTTGTCTGTGATAGAGAGAAGCCCAGTAAGTAGTGGAACACCAAAGACTGTACAGCCTTGGCTCACCTAGGGCTGGAGGGAAGAAATGAAGAGGTGTCCCATCAGGAATATGAATAGTGGATTGTGTCTGGAGCAGACTCCAAATGGATGTGGCTTGAAAACAGGGAAGAGGATTCCTTCCAGCCATAGGTCTATAGGTGGTATCTGATGGACACATCCTGTTTCAGCCTTCTATTGCAAACCCCAGCAACCCCTCCTCATTCAGAGAGTTAATGATAAAAAACTGTGCCAGAGTTTCTTTTCAAAGAGATTCCTCTCCCTCTCTCTTTACCCCCCACCCAACACACACACCCATCTTCTTTCTCTTTCTCTCTGCTCAACTCCTGCCAAAGGCACTGGAAGTTTTGAGTCTCAGTTCCCGGGTGATCTGAGGTGACAGGAAAACTCAGGCAGGCATCCGCTCTGTATTCTGGGGAGCCTGGCTGCAGCATTACTTAAAAGGCGTTCCACAACCTTTTGCTGCTGCTTTCTTTAAAGGCTTGAGCAATTTTGATATTTTGGTTCAGTGTCACTATAGAAAAGCTTTACAATTCTAGCTCGGGAATTAGAAGATATATTTGTAATAAGAATTGCTAACCACTGTCAGCTGGCAGGCCCGTGTCCATGCATGAAAATGATGCCATTAGCTTTCATGATGGTGGGCGAAATGTAAAGATCAAAGATCATGTAAGAGACAGAAGAGAAAAAAAAGAAAAAACCCATTCTACCCTTGGGGGGATTCCTGACGGTTAGGGTGGCCTGGCTCCAAGTGTGCATTTAGCCCCTGGAGAAGGTGGAAAGCTCAGGACTACTCATCTTTCCAAATACTACTATTCGTCTCTATTTTATCTAACTGCTTTCTCCTATGAGGTTGATGAATCGCGCAACTGCATTTTAATGAGGTGATGCTGAGTCTGGGAGATGGTGAGGGGGAAGGAAAAGATCTAAGGCAGACAGGAGCAGTCCCTGAGAACACAGGTCCCAGGGGTCCAGAGTGTGGCAGAGGCCCCCAACCTGTCCCTGACCCGAGAGCTGGGCCACCCACGTGTAAGGGCATAATGGTGTCAGGGCTTCAGAAGCAGGCAGGCTGGGGTGGGGCTCCTGCTCTGCCATTTATAGGCCATGCAGCTTTGGGCAGATTGCTGATACTTTCCTACTGGTAGGATCCATTTCCTCCCAAATGGAGAGAGCATGACAGCATATGTGCCAGGTCCCAGGTTCTGGGGAGACCCTGGGCAGGGGAAGGGGCAAACCTCCCAGCTCTCCTGATACCTGGCTTGAACAGGACGATGCTGCTGATAACCCAACAGCACTGGCCTCGGAGGACCACACAGGCTATCACAGCCAAAGGGCCAGGCACACAGTAGGTGATGGATTAACACCTCTTTCTTCCACTCCGTATTCCCATTTCTTCATCATGTCAAGTGAGAAAGGAACAAATAGTAAAGAATCTGCCTGCAATCCAGGAGACCCAGGTTCAGTCCCTGGGTTGGGAAGATCCCCTGGAAAAGGGCATGGCAACCCACTCCAGTATTCTTGCCTGGAGAATCTCACGGACAGAGAAGCCTGGCGGGCTACCATCCGTGGGGTAAGGAAGAGAATGAGAGTCAGAGGCTGTCTGGATGCATCAGAGGTAGAAAATTCACTGGGCACAGATTCCACTTTAAGTCTGTCTGACTCAGAAACACGGTGACTCTCCCCATCATCAGGTCTGTTCAATCAGACAGTTGTCAGGGTCCGAATTCCAGAAATGTGGCCTTTTCTCATCATAATGAGAGAAATGGAGGGGGCAACAGGAAAGGTGTGGGATTCTCCCTCACCCTACCCTGTGGAGGACAGAAAAGGAGGAGAGATGTGTAGATGGTGTGGACCAGGCTGGAGCCTCTGGCAGTGACAGGAGGAAGAGCCGTGGGCAGCATCACAGGCCAGACCTCAACATCCCCCGCTGTTCAGTCCTCAGGCCCTGTATCAGTTACCTTACCATTAGGCTGGCCACCGACACTTGAGTTTACTCTCAACTCTGGCTTTGTGGCTTTTGAGTAGTCCCCTGGGTTAACTTGATTCCAATTCATCTTATAAATGATTTTCTATTTGAAAAAAAAAATCACTTCTGGTTTAGGATTAAGGATATGGATTTAGGGGCTCATCGTAAACAAGAAAATAAACCCATAAACTGAAAACATAACATTTGAAAGACCTTTTATGGTTTGCAAAGTGTTTTTCTCATACAGTTTCCCATGTGATACTCTCAAAAAGATCCCTTCAAGTCTGTATTACGTATGAGATAAAAAGAGGCACCCAGAAAACTTACGTTACCTTATCTCTCACAGCTGTCTTCTCAGCAGGTCTGACATTGAAGCCCAAATGCCTTGACATAAACTCCAGAAGGTATCCCACCACAGAGGATCCCCAATTTATGAAGAGGAAGGTGTTAAAGCTGACTGGACACCAGCCAGGAGTATTCCGTGTGCAGCCACATTAAAGTCTTACATTGAACTTGGAATGCCATGTTTCTCAGAGTATGGTCCTCAGGGCACCCACATGATACCCTCCCCCCATCCTAGGAAGCTTACTGACTCAGCATTTCCTGGGACAAGCCTGGGAATCATCGGCATCTTATTTAACAAGCTTCCCAGGGATTCTCACTGGGGAACAACTATAAGAACTGGTACTTTTGAACTGTGGTGCTAGAAAAGACTCTTGAGAGTCCCTTGGACAGCGAGAAGATCAAACCAGTCAATCCTAAAGGAAATCAACCCTGAATATTCATTGGAAGGACTGATGCTGAAGCTGAAGTTCTAATACTTGGGCCACCTAATACAAAGAGCTGACTCATTGGAAAAGACCGTGATGCTGGGAAAGACTGAGGAAAGGAGAAGAAGGGGGCGACAGAGGATGAGTCGGTTGGATGGCCTCACCAACTCAATGGACGTGAGTTTGAGCAAACTCTGGTAGATGGTGAAGGACAGGGAAGCGTAGTGTGCTGCAGTCCATGGGACTGCATAAAGTCAGACACTACTGAGCGACTGAACAACAATAATATAGTTAGATGGGTATTTATTGTCCCCAGTTACAGATGAGAAACATGAGGACCATGGAGATTTAGTATCTTATCTAGCCTATGCAGTGTTAGATGATGGAGTCATTCTCGATTTTTATGATCTCAAAGCCCAGAGCCTGCCAATGGACTCATTCATTCAGTAAGCATTATGAAGTACCTACTAACGGCCAGGCACTATTCTAGATCACGCTGGCACACAAAGATAAAGTCTATCCACTTCTTTGTTTAAATGAGTACCTGGTGAGAGAAATCAGCTTCAAAGTTGGGGCTGGAGCAGAAAGAAGTTCTTTGGGGCTCAAAAATTATTGTGTCTGGAACTGTTTATTTGAAGCAATGATAGATATTGGGTGCCCTAAGATAGTATGTTAAGCTCACTGATCTTATTTAATCTGCCAACAAACTATGAAGAAGTAATAATACTATAATTATCAAGGTCATCACTGACATCATCACTGACACCAGTTCAGAGCTGGGGATGATGACAGCAGGAAAGCTAAGTGAATTGTCCAGAGCCCCAAGGTAAGTAGAAGGCAGAGCCAAGCTGTCTGATTTCAGAGCACACACTCCTGAGTCCATCACTAGAAAAGTCCTCAGGCTTTATCTGAGTTCATGAAATAAGCAGGCTCCAAACATCGAACTCACGGGCTTAGTCTATTGGAAGTGTATGCAGCTCATTACTGGTTTCCCATAAAAGAGACAATGTTAATACCTATAACCTAATACAACAGTGTAATAATCGTCATAACACCAATCAACATCACCAGAACACATTAATGAATTATGGATGGCTTTCCATCACTTTAAAGAAAAACACATTTGAGCAGCCAATTCCAGGAGAAAACAAGAGACACATCAGGATTAACCAGCTAATCTATGGTAAATGAGTTACTTTGCTTGAGGGAAGCCTTGCACACTGAGTGTTTGGATTTCCATCAGAAGGAAGGGTGTGACTCAGCCAGTCAAGGACTTGGCTGGTAGCTGAGAGCTCCAGGGATGAACACAAGACCTGGAATTAGAGGATCAGCGAAGCCCATCCTTCCCTTGAGCCCATCCCTTCCTTATTTACTTCTGTTCATCCTTCTTTCATCTGTGAGACTCCAGTCTGAAGACAGAACCCAATCCAGTCATGTGAACAGAAAGAACTTAGTACAAAGAACTCTTCAGTAGGAATAAAGGTGATAACTAGGGACTTCAGAAGGTAAAAAGAGAAACTTAGGGCATCAGAGTTCAACCAGTTGTAGGAGTAGCTACCGCCGCCTGGGGCTGACAAAGAGAAGAGGTTGGAACTAGGAAGCTCTGGGGAGGGGCCCCACAGAGTTGGGACTCAGATCTCTGCAGAGGTGATGATGCACACTGGTGGGGTTGGGTACCTCAAGAGGGTGCGATAGGCTGGTTCTGCAAATGATGGGAAAAAACTACCAAGTGTGAAGAGCTGTTGCTTCAGCAGAGTGAAAAAAAATCAGAAAACTTATGGGAGGCCACAGGAAGAACCATGAGAAAGAATGAGAGCCACTATACTCACCTCCCCCCAGATTATTTCCATAATAAGTGCTACATATCTCTCTGGGGAAAAAAATGAATGGACTGGGGACATCAGAGAACACTCGAGATTCTGGGTTTCCCAGACACATCACACTGCATCAAGATGCAAACTGCAAACACATTGCTGTGAGAACATATCCAAGCACCAGCTTTAGGCCAGAGCATCCATTATCTCATTTGATTTTCCTCAATCTCCAGACAATCAGATATTATAATTCTCACTGGAGAGTGGGCAAACTCCCACCCATGGAGACTGAGTAAATTCTCCAAAGTCATCCAGCTCATCAAACCCAAGCCTGCAAACTTGTCATCATCACCATCCTGGGAGCTCCACCCCAACTTCCCACATTAATTCTGCTGGTACCAACAATATCATGGGCTTCTCTGGTGGCTCAGACAGTAAAGAATCAGCCTGCAATGCAGGAGACCTGGGTTCCATCTCTGGGTTGGGAAGATCCCCTGGAGGAGGGCATGGCAATGCACTCCAGGATTCTTGCCTGGAGAATTCCCATGGACAGAGGAGCCTGGCAGGCTACAGTCCATGGGGTCACAAAGAGTCAGACACAACTGAGTGACTCAGCACAGCACACCCAACATTTAGCTGATGTCATGAAACTATTAGTGCATGCAATGCCCTGTATGTAGGGGGAGATACCCAAAGATCACAAAAGAAATAGGACACTGCATGGAACGAACACACACCTACACATACCCACACACACAAACCCATTCCAGGGAGAGCCTGTGACAGCTTTCACGCCGTATCCTTGTTGCATGAACCACAACAAAATGCCTTGAGCCACCCTCCGTGGTGAGGTGGGCTTAGGAAAGAAACCCTGTCTTATCAAAGGCATGGGGGCAATGCTGCTGATTCACCCCCTCTTGGAAGGACACCATGCAGGGTGGCAGAGCAAAGGCACTGAGAGGAAAAACTGGCCTGCAAGGAGAATAGGTATTGACTTTGGTTCAACTGAGTATCTTGCAAACTTCTGTCTTGAGTCTTGTTTGCTCAGGTGGTTATCAGTATTCTGCAGATGGCACGGGATGCACATTGGGAATGCTGCTCAGAGGAAAGGAGGGTTGTGAGGCTCACTGCTGTGCTGGCCTGGGGCAGGGGCAGGCCTCGGGCTCTGAGCACAGAGGCAGGGAGGTGGGGGATGGCCCAGGATGCAAGAGATCTAGAAGGTTCAGGGAGACGTCTGCAGCTGAGCAGAGCCCACATCATGGCTGTAACTGGGAGAGAAGGGACTGAGAGACGGGAACACAGCCCAGCTGGGCAAGCTCACTAACTATCCCTGACAGCAGCTTTTTAACCTGATGCCCTCTGAAATGCTTACTGTGCAGGGTCTTGAAGTCTTTTCTAGTGCAATGTGTATACCAAAGAATTAACATGCAGAACATACACAAAATAGTCATACAATCAATAGGGAAAAGATGACAATCAATACAAAAGCGGGCAAGAGAAAGGAAGAAACAAATCTCAAAAGGGAAAAAAAAGGCAACACACATAAGAAAATATACCCTTCTGGGCAGTGATCAGTAGAATGTAAATTAAAACAATACACGTTTGCTTGTTTCCATCTGAATGGCAAAAAAAAAGAAAAAAAGGTTTGATGCTACTGAATGCTGGTAATATAAAATGCTCCAGCCACTTTGAAGGACAACCTGGCCTTTTCTGTTAAAATTTAAAATATGCATACTATCTCTGTTTCAAAAATTTTACTTCTTGGTAACTACTGTACATAAATGCCCAGTGAGATATAATCTATTCGCAGCAGGATTGATGGTAATAACCCCAAATTTGAAAAAAAATGGAAGACCTTCAGTTCAGTTCAGTCGCTCAGTCGTGTCCGACTCTCCGCGACCCCATGAATCATAGCACGCCAGGCCTCCCTGTCCATCACCAACTCCCGGAGTTCACTCAAACTCATGTCCATCGAGTCGGTGATGCCACCCAGCCATCTCATTCTAAGTCGTCCCCGTCTCCTCCTGCCCCCAATCCCTCCCAGCATCAGTCTTTTCTAGTGAGTCAACTCTTCGCATGAGGTGGCCAAAGTATTGCAGTTTCAGCTTTAGCATCAGTCCTTCCAATGAACACCCAGGACTGATCTCCGACTGTGGATTACCCAAATAACAATTAAAATGAATGAGCCAGATCTGTATACTAACAGTATATGCAGTTAAAAGGTAACAGAGCAGTGTGTGTAAGATTAAAACATGTTATGTTTACACACATAAAACTGATAGTGACATAAAAACATGAGAAGGAAATACCTTAATCTCATGCCTGGTGTTGCCCCCTGGGAGGGGGGTGGCCTTGGAGAAACTCAAGCTTTAACTGTGCTGTTTGAAGCTTTGCAATGAGTATGTGTATGTTGCTTACACACATACTTTTTAAAGAAAAGCCATTTCGTGTGAAGTGATATACATGAAACAGAGACTGACATCTCTTCCAGCTGACACAGAGCTAAAAGGGTAGAAATATCTGTCCATGTGGGGGGTGACTCTTCAGTCTCCACCACAGCCATGGATCTATTTATTGATCTAACAGCTTCTGCACGTGGGCAGAAATAGCTTTTCTGGAGCCCCTACCGCATCCTGGGCTCAGTAACAAGCACTTGGCAAGTTCACGTATTTTCCACCAAAACCTACCGGGTCAATATTGTTAGGATCCAGAGAAGAGGAAGGAGGATCCCAGAGCTTGCTTTTGCCAAAGATTGGACCGAAATCCACATGTGCCTGGATGCACACCACAAGGTGTGATCGGTAATTGCACATGTCAACCTGTCCGGGCTAAGCGATGCCCAGATAGCTGGTAAAACACTATTTCTGGGTGTGCCTATGAGAGTGTTTCCAAGAAAGATTAATATTTGAACCTACAGATTATTCTCACGGATGTGGGTGGGCATCATGCAGCCCATGGAGAGCCTGACTAGAACGAAAAGGTGGAGGAAGGGAGAGTCTGCTCTCCTTGGTGAGCTGGGACATCCATCTTCTCCTGCCCTCGGACAACGGTGACCCCGGTTCTCAGGCCTTTGGACTGAAACTGAATTATACCATCAGCTTCTGTGTTTCTCCGGCTTGCAGATGGCAGACTGTGGAATTTCCATAATCAAATAAGCAAATTCCTATTTTTTAAAAAAATCTTCTTATATATCTATACCCATATCCGTATCGATTATCTATACTCTATTGGTTCTATTTCTTGAGCCTAGATAACAAAATTTTTCAAAAAACCCCACAACTCTCATATTATTAAGCTATAAATACACATGTATGTACATGTGTGTATTTATCTATAGTGTATATTTATCTATAGTCTAGCTATCATCTATCCATAAACATAAATAGTTGGGTTTATACCAGTGGTTCTCAATTAGAGTTGATTATGCCCTCCAGGGGACATTCCGCAATGTCTGGGGACAGTTTCGATCCTCGCAGCTGAGGGGAGAAAGCTGCTACTGGCCTCTAGTGGGTAGAGGCCAGGGATGCTGCTAAACACTCTCCAGTGCACAAAGAATCTGCCAGCCCCAAATGTTAAAAGTGCTGAGGCTGAGAAACGGTTTCTATCTATGAGGATGGCTTGAAAGCACACATCCTCAGAAGGTCAGGCAAGGTCAGTGTGAAGTGCCCAACATGTATCTCTAAACCCCGACGTAGCCACTTTCCACAGCCAGGTGATACATGGCAATGAAAAATGATTGCTAACTGCCCTTTGGAGAAAAGCCAGTCAAGTTCTCTGTAGTTCTTTTGAGAAACTAAACAGGAGGGCAGCAGGGTCCAACCCAGTCAAAGATAATACAGCTGAAGCTGAGTTAAAAGGTTAAGGAAGAAGTGAGAATAGTCCCTTTGATTTTTCTCAGGAAAATAAAAAAAAAAACTTATAGAAGAACTAACCCATTAGATAGACCAGGACAATGCAAAGAATATTAATCAGTAAACAGAAATACCCCACGTTGTGTTTAGATTCTGTTTTTCAGATCAGGTAGCATTTTTCACTTAAGCTGTGTTTAGATAAATAGTCTTTCTGAGTATGTACCAACTCTCAGTATGAATTCTTCCCATTTTCTGTCTTCTTAAGCCCATTTCTAATAGTGAAAAGGTGCCGGCGATAATTAAAACCCAATTCTCTCCCTGCATTCATTAAAAAAAAATGGAATATGATCTCTTGTAAAGCCCTCAGAAATAATCAAGTCTCCATATCTGCTGAGAATAACAGTGATTGCAAATGGATAAGGTGTAGAGAAGAAATACCCAGAAACGCAGTGAAATTAATTGCTGTTTTTCAAGGAGCAGTTCTAAAATGTAGTAATTAATTGACCCACTGTTAGAGACAGTTTCTCCATAGTTAATAACCACTCTTCCCAGACACAGGAAAGACAGACTGCTTCCATCTGAAAACAACCTCTACTAAAACCAAATGATGAAAGACATCACTGAATTTTCTGGTATGGGCACCATAACCAGACGGGCTTTCATGAGCTGCTCTTACAGTGATGGGGACAGGCTATCAATGGTCTTGCCAAACGTGCTTCTGCGGTCTTCTGAGTCTGAGACATCTCTTAGCCCATGGACTGGTGTGTTATCTGGGGAGAGCTTTCTGCTAGAAATCACTGTCCTGTCCCATGGGAGGCAGCATGGCATCGGGCTCATGTGTCCAGTGGACGGGGCAGGAAAGGGAACTCAGTTCCCATGCCTTCCCTCTCACACTAACGTTCCCTGCGACTGATGGGTGCCACGGCACAGGGAGACAGCAGTTGGGTCAAAGTCATAGGACTCCTCCAGACTTCCATGCATCTCCATTTTTGAGCTGTGCAACCTCCAAGTCCCTGGTGGCTCAGCAGTAAAGAAATCTGCCTCCAATGCAGGAGACGTGAGTTCAATCCCTGGGTCAGAAAGATCCTCTGGAGAAGGAAATGGCAGTGCACTCCAGTATGCTTGCCTGAAGAGTTCCATGAACAGACGAGCCTGGCAGGCTACAGTCCATGGAGCCAAAAAGAGTCGGACACAACTGAGTGACTGGATGACAACCACCACTACCTCCAAGTCCCTGCCTCTCTGTCCTCTCTCCTGCCCTCGTCCTAGAGGAATGACCAGTCAGGACTGCACCAGGGACCCCCGTGCTTTCTGGCATCTCTGTGGATGTGGCCAGTGGAGAGACCCTGCAGGAAACTCAGGAGAGGGAGAAGAAGATCAGGTACTTCTGCAGAGCTTCCTTGAGCTGGCTGGGTCCTGCTCTCAGCACAGCATCTCGCTCCCCTCTCCACCAAGGATGCAGTACGAGTGTGCCATCCATCTCCTGCTCAGGCCAGGCTTCTATGCTCATGTCTCAACCTGATCTTACCCGGGGCAGTCACTTTGTCTTGGCCTTCCAGGGCCTTGCGAGCAATTTCACTTCATGAATCTTTCTGTCCACACCTGAACTGCAATTAGGACCGATCCACTGTCTAAAGTCTGCCCCAGCCCCTAGGACTGAGAAAGGGAAGCCAAAATGAGAAGAAAGAGAAGCTAGAACATGATCACTATTGCTTATGGGAGAGGTAAGAGAGTGGAGAAGACCAAGGCAGTGTGAGGCTAGCAGTGAACCCTGATTCCACTCTGGGTCGGGCTGAGAAAAATGTGAATTACCAGTGACAGTTGTTTGTCGACACGTTTGCATGCGTCTTTCTTCACAGGGGGGGCTTGAACTCATAGTTTTCCAAAATCCCTCCTCAGTTAAAATCCTAACTCCATGTTACTTGAGTCAGAATTCATGACTCGGGAGTTCGTTTGACTTTCCACTCTTCACAGCCCCCAGAGAGAAACGCTCTAGTTCTGTTTGGCTGTCTGTTTTGGTTTACTTTTCTTCAGTCTTCGACTCGGTCCTGAAAATAAAAGTTCCTTTTCTCCTACTCAGCGGGGGACACTGACTCACGGTGGATCCATATATCCAAATTTCTCAAGAGAAAGGTGACCCTCAGATTTTGGTTTATCTCTCTTCTCTTTCTCCCCTTTCTCTATTTTGCAAATAAAGTCAGTGATGCCAGCCCAATGGTAGTACGCAGTAAACCACTAAACCAAGGAGCTAAAATACACGGTTCCCAGAACAACTTAAGCCCTTCCTGCTATCCAATAGTTCAGGCTGTTTTGTTTAAAATTTAGAATCCCTATTTAGCTCAATGGGAACAACAGAAAATACCCAGAGGGATCTTCTCCTTGAGCCCTCAGAGAACAAGTGAGAAACTGCCTGTCCCACAGGGAGATTTCCAGCCCACCCCACGGAACTTCAGAGAGCAAGACGACCAGAGCCGAAGCTGAGAAGCCTTCCGTATGAAAACAGTCAGGCAACCTGGCTTGAGGGGGCAGTCCCACTGCAGTAACCCACACCTCCTACGCAGAGGCCATCCTACTTCTCCTTCCACTGTGACTACGCAAACTAAACCTCAAGCCACGCAGACAACTTGAAGGAGACCTGCTCTCTCAGCAGCCCGGCAGCTGCATTCAACTCTAGAAAAGGAAGCTTGGGACAAAGTACAAGCTGAGGCTTTCCCTGAATTCCAGAACAGCTGGGCCTGGGATGGAGGGCTCATCCCAGCTCCCAGGAATGTTAAAGAAACATCCTACATTAATCTTCATCTCTACTCCTTCCAACGATTCCTACAACTGAGACAAACAGCTCCTAGTTCTGTTTAAACAACAGACACACCCCATCTTTGTGAATTACTCCAAAGGAAACCCAATGGCCTTATTCTATAGATACCTCCAAGGCAGTTGTACAAATCTACACTTCAATCAATACTCATTAAGATGATTTTATATACAAAACACCTAAATAATTAAATCAATCTGCTGTGTAGAATGAGTCAATAATGACCAAAGAACCATAAAGAAAAAAAAAAAATACTGAGGAGTTAAAATAATGATCATAATGTCTCTTAACTGACTCTCAAAGAATTCTTCATGACCTCAGGCAGCACCATTAAAAAAATTTAACATCTACTGGCAATTAATTTTTCACATACTTCTAATAAAACAGGTTAGTTGCTTTCCTAGTGCACAGTCAATTAGAAGACATGTATGTTTAAGGGTAAAGCCTGGAGGGGATGGAAGAGAGGCAGATCAGTTAGAGGATGACAAAGAAGAAAAATTTTAAGAATGACCCAAGAACTATGCAGCAGGGTGGGGTAACTTTGCATGGAAGCCAAAGTCTACACAGTCTACATACTCCCAGTAGCTTCTAAAAGAATCATCTGATTAGAGCAGAGTGGGAAAAAAAAGGGAAATTAAAATTAGACTTCTACATTATCAAAACCTAAAATTACAATATTTTCCGAATCCCTCAGTGAGACAACATGGCAGATTACAATGTGTCTTCTCTTATTTCCGGTCCACATAATTGATTCCAGGGATGTCACAGGTTATACTGTGACGTCAGTTGTTTTCTGTTGCCTCCAACGCAAATTTAAAATTCTACCACGACATTTTGAGATTTCCGGTCCTCTCTTCTGACCCCAAGGGACTCTCTTTGCCCCTCTGCATTCATCTTAATCTCTTGCCTTTGTTGTACCACCTTGATTCTATTTCACAGAGGTTGACTGTCTCTAGGACTTGCCTTAGGCTTCTTATATTTTAGACTTCTCTTAGAAAATATAATCTTTAGAGATATACTTTTTCTTTGAATCTCCAGAGCAATGTTTCTTTCCTCTTAGGCAAAGGTCCCCCACAGTGATTTTTTAAATTATTTGTTTATTTTGCTCACTCCAAACTGGGAGGAATAAAAAACTGAACCTACTCTTTTTATGAGCCAAGGTCAAGAGCATCAGTAGTCACCACCCAGGTTTCCTGGAATACTAGCCACAGCCATTCATTCCTTGGTTTCAAGTTTAATTTTCTCCTACTTCAACAAGCAGGTTCCCTGCTGTGAGTTACACCACTTTTTGACACACAAATAAATAATCCAGAATGAAACATCTCTCTGGCCACCACTTTTATTTCTGCAGCTCTCTAGGTTACATTTATAAATCTTTAAAAGCAAGGGGGGGCCTCCCTGGTGGCTCAGTGGTAAAGAATCCACCTACCAGTGCAGGAAATGTGGGTTCAGTCCCTGGGTTGGGAAGATCCCCTGGAGAAGAAAATGGCAACCCACTCTAGTATTCTTGCCTGGAAAATTCCATAGACAGAAGACCCTAGCGGGCTACAGTCCATGGGGTCACAAAGAGTCAGACATGACTGAGTAACTAAACAATAAAGCAGTTGAGAAGTTAATGGAAACCTGAGCACTGAGCAGGGTTCTGGAACATGCACATTTATAATAAATTTCCCATGATGTTTGTGGATGGTCACCTACTGTTCTTATCAGAGGAACTGCTGGGGCTTCCGGTGAAAGGTAGACAGTGAGGGTGAGTCTCAAAGCTCTGTGTCCGCAGGTGTGTGTGCATGTAGGAGAGAATACATAAATATGTGTGTGCATTGGAATATGTGCGTGTGATGAAGAACAGGAGAGAACTTGATAGGTTGAGAGCTTTCTCTAGATTTTCTAAACTGTAGGGCCTGTTTGGTTTTAAGACTGTTACACCTCAATCCATTCCATAAACTCAGTAGCACATGTTCCTACAGTCCTCTCTTAAATTTATGTTGATTTGCTAGTTTGTCTTCTTGCACTGTCAAAGGCAGAAAGGTATATCAAATCTGTATTCTGTTCTGTTCTGTTCCGTCGCTCAGTTGTGTCCGGCTCTTTGCGACCCCGTGGACTGTAGCCTACCAGGCTTCTCCGTCCATGGGATTCTGTGGTATTGCTTAGAAGTACATATTCATATTTTGTCTGTGCTCTGGAAGAATTTATAAATCATAGAAATTACCTGATCTTCAATAGTTTGAGAGTACCCATCGACGAAACTGTCTGCCACATTAAAACAGTACACTTTCATTTTCTTCTGTGCTTATTCATCTATGCAATTAATTAGCTGGGCTTTTTTTTTTCTTCAGCCAGTTTCAGTTAATTCTATTTCTTCTCTAAATAACTGATTTTATCAATAATTTTATCAACGTGTTTACCTCAAGTGGTACACCCTAACAGCATTCTCTTATTTTTAAATGCTCTCTATATTTGACATTATCCAGTATTTCTAATTTTCCTTAAGGGTGAATGGTGATTCTTTTTTTTTTTTCCTTTAATAAGATTACTAGAAGTTGACCTAGGTATCTATTTTATTTACTTTCAGTAATATGTGATGGGAGAGAAGTGGTAGGTGTGGGGGAGAAGGATAGAATACCATTTCCTACAATGATTTATTTCTATTTCAGTGATTTATTTCTATTTATCAGTATTTTATTTTCGTTCTTATGTTCATCATTTGCATTTTCCTCCTCTCCCTAGGTTAGTTTTGAGTTCTCAGTCTAACATCTTAAAGAGACTCATTAACTTTTCTCACTTTTTATTAAATTAGGAACTGATTTACCATATGAATTTGCCTTGGATTAAAGCTTTGGCAGTGAAGCATGTGTTTACAATGGCATAGTCTTACCTTTATTTTCTAAGTAATTAGCAACTGACTTCCTACTATTCATCAACCCAAAATTATTTAGAGAGAAATTTTAATGTTCATTATTTGTTTCTTTTTATTTTTTATTTGTATGTATCTGGCCTTAAACTTGGAGAGTTGACCTTACAAAAATATCTGCTTATTTATTTTTACTTAATTATTATGCTTATAGTTGTGGCTTAGAATAAGACACAATTTTATAAAACTTCTGGTGAAACGGAAGCATTTTAATTTTATACAGGAATAGTCTTACTGTTTTATTTAAATTTGTCTATGTACTTAGTGATTTTACTCTATTTTATCTGCCTTGAGTAAAAGAAGTATGTTACCAGCTCCCCAAACAAACGTGTTCCTGTAAATTTCCCATTTTATTTCCAACATTCTTAGCTTTATATATTTTGATGCTGTGTCATTCGGCAAATAAATTTTCATGACTATCTTATCTGTACTGTGGATTGTAAAATGACACTCTTTGTCTCCTTTAATATTATTTGGCCTGGAATAAAGTTTGTTGGAAACCAAGGTTGTCAGCTCAGCTTTCTTTGTTTTTGCATTCCCTCAATAGTATTTTGCAACCGATTTTTTCACATTCCTTTTCTTTCAGTTTAATGTAATCCTGAATGGGATTTTACTGTTGAACACAATAGGAGAAATTCAGTCTTCTCAATTTTTGGACAATATTGTTAATCATACAGGATCTTTTAAAAGGATCCAAAAATTGCCGACAGACACCTTTCATCAGCAGTCTCTACACCCAGTTCCCTTGTGCGATTGCCTCTGGGAGGCAGAGCTGTGAACTGTCAGCCCTTCACTTCACTCCTGGCTACGGGGTGGAATGTCTTGGTTAAGCAAGCATGCCTCTAGGCTATAGAGTCAGCTCAGCACTCTGAGAACATAGGTAAGCTGAGAGGCAAATAACACGCTACCCCAGGTAAAATCTCATCATGTGTTTACAGTAACAGTCTTACCTGTCAGGGACTCTCCCTGCATTTTTCTCCCTTCTGCCATCTTTTTCCATATTCTCAACAGTGGAGCTGTAATACTGTAATACAGGGATAAAATATGAGATTATAGATTTTAGATAGTATCTTCTGTCCAAGGCAGGTTAAGATGAGGGCTTTGCCCACCTACAACGCCATGGGAGATGTCAAGAGTCAAGTCACTACATAACTCCGACATGGCAAGTTAATACATGTCCCAGTTACTATCCATCAAGAGATCTAATCCAAGCACTTTGTAGGTGTTTAAAATGCCTGTACCTCAGTTTACTCATCTGTAAAAGAGGATTCAATGAGGTAATGAATGACACACACGTGAATAGTTAGCACACTGACTGACTCGGCCATCTAGTTTTATATCAATCCTGTTATCACTTGCTCTCTTTATTTTTGGCTACATTTGGCTCATTTTTCCCCTGGAGTTTGGGAGGAACTCACCCTTTCATAAATTTTGCCTTGGTTGACTTTTATGTATTTAGATCATATTCTTCTCTGACATGTAAGATTTAATGTGAACTCTCATACTCTTGTAAGACAAGCAATCAAATGAGTTTGTTTTTCATGTCCCCTTTCTAAACTCATTTTCTATTAGTACTGTGTAACCAGCATCATGGAGACCATCTTTTTTGAGAATTACACTGGAATATACATTCAAATTGGAAGGCTATTTCTAGCCTTTGACCTTATATTGTTTTCCTTTCTCACAATCACTCTTAATGCCATGGTTTTCCCATTTTTGAGTCACCAATTTCAAGTCAGTTACTTGTGTATAGATTGTATTCAAGCTCTTTTTACCTCAAATAATATTTTAGTGGTAATGGATTTTGGAAGTTTTTCAATTTCAGTATGGTTTTTGTTTTGTTTTGTGTTTGTTTATAGAGTTTTTCTTTTCCTTTTTATGAAGTTTACGGTTTTTTTTTCCTTTCACCCATAAGTGGCCATTTAGTCAGAACACTCTTGGGTCACACACTTTTCTGTGAAAACACTGAACAAGTTGTTTCATTTCCTGGCATTTACTCCGCTCTTCTAGGTGTAGATCTTTCTTTATTTTCTATAACAATACAGTGGGGATTTTTGATCTCCATATTTAGATCCTTTGAGCTTCAGAAAATTGTATTTAATTACACCCTTGATGATTGTTTTCTTTCAACTGCTCGCTTTTAATCTTTAGAAATATCTAAAACTGTGTGTGAGTTATACCCGTCCTATCTCTCTGTCCTTATCTCATCTTTTGCTTTGTATTTCTCTGACATATATCAGCTGTTTGATAAACAGTCTTGAAGGAAAGAAAAGGAAGGATGGGGGGGAGGCGTGGGAGGGAGAGAGGGAAGGAAGGATCTGGACTGGGGACATGTTTTCAGATTTTTCCTACTCAGCTTGGATTTTCCTTTCTGATCATGTCTGTCTGTCTTCACCGTGGGCAGTTAGCGGTTCATCACTCTAGAGCTGAGTGTTAGCTTCCTTGGAACTTATTCTTACACTACTCACTCCACTGTTCCCATATCAGACTGTGTCGTAGTGTTCCCAAGAAGGCTTTCCAATGGTGCTTTGGGGTCCCAACTTCCTGTGTTTTACCAAACATTCTATATGTGCCCTCCTCATCCTACTTACACAACAGATCATTCTCACGATGAAGTTGTTTCTTTCTTTGTTCGGCAGTATTCCCAACCACCACCACTTTGTCTTATATATATATATATATATATATATATGTACTGCTACTGCTACTGCTAAGTCACTTCAGTCGTGTCCGACTCTGTGCGACCCCATAGACGGCAGCCCACCAGGCTCCACCATCCCTGGGATTCTCCAGGCAAGAACACTGGAGCGGGTTGCCATTTCCTTCTCCAATGTGTGAAAGTGAAAAGTAAAAGTGAAGTCGCTCAGTCGTGTCCAACTAGTTGCGACCCCAAGGACTGTAGCCCACCAGGCTACTCTGTACATGAGATTTTCTAGGCAAGAGTACTGGAGTGGCTTGCCATTGCCTTCTCCGATATATATATGTAAGACATATATAAATATATATATATATTTTAATAAAAGTTCTTGAGAATGCCACATGGAATTGCTAGTCTGTAATAAGTGTTCTTCCATTGAGATCATGACAGACTGACGTGAGATAATTTACTAATCCATCTGATTCTCTGATACTTTAAACCAATGATTCAATGAAATGCACCTTTATTGTATGCATTGCTGCCAGGGCTTTCTTGGTCTCTGCCCCAATACAGCCCTTTCCTTGTAGGAGTGATGGCCCCTCAGATATAAGAGTGCCTGATTGACCTCACTGATTGCTTTCATTTATTTATTAACTAATGGCAACCCACTCCAGTATTCTTGCCTGGAAAATTCCATGGACAGAGGAGCCTGGTGGGCTTCAGTCCATGGGGTTGCAAAGAAGAGGACAAGAATACATTCTGATAGAAAATTAACCTAGACTGCAAGCTCCCTGAGGACAGGGACTTTGTACCTGGATCATCAGCACATCCAATGGCCAACTCCACATAAAACGTTCAATGAATAAACAAGTGATTAAATAAAGGTTGGGATGAAACAGACCCACATATTTTTTAATATCATGGATAATAATCTCCATTTCTTTCTATTTATTCTACTTATTTTAGTTCACAAATATGTTTCTCAAATTTTTAAATTAGAAAGATTTTCCTACCAGCATCCAGCACATAGTAATGATTTTAAGGGAAATTTTTAATTATTCTTGTTTATAAATTTCAGTATTTCCATTTCTCATGTATGACGATAAAAAATGTCGAATTAACAGAATTAGTTCACATGATATCAAGCAGTTTGGCATGCACATTAAAAAGTAGCAAGACTATTATGGTTAAAAAAACAAAACAGTCTTTTCTTTTTCATCAAAGTCATCAAAGGACATTTGGAAAACAAGGGAAGAAAATATTCCCATAACCCCAAGACTGAAATGCAGTCACTAGTAACATCTCCATATGTGTCCTTCCAGACCCCTTGTTCCACATGGAGCTTCATGGCTCTGGGTGTGAAGTGACCCACCAGCCAGACTCCAGTGGGAGGGGCGAATCATGGTGTTTAGGAAAAGGCATGGAATCTGCAGCCCTGCAGCTGACACAATCCCTTTATCATTCATATCTTCCCAGTTTGAAAAATAATTGCTGCTACCAAAACCCCTCCACAGCTCAACGTCCTAGGGCAAACAGAGAGAAGTCAGATGAGGGACCAGAAATCAGAACAAGCTGCACAGAACAAAGCAGAGGTGTGGCTGCACATGGTGGGGCATGCAGGAGAGCAGGATGCCTTTCATGTGGTTTTACAATAACTTGGTTATTCACATTCTACCAATTGAATAGACTCTAATAACAGAAACTGGAAAAATCTGCAGCTCCCAATTATGGGCCTGACCCACAGAAGTGTTGCCTTGGTGGGGCAAGTCTATAATGTGTCCAGAAGGGCACAGGGAGAGAATGTGGCTGGCAAAAATGAGTCATCTGAGCAAAAAGATGATTCTCATAGTAAATACAAGCTAGACATTTTACCGTATCCTACTAAGAAGATATTGTGGCTTTTTATTAAGGTCCTGCTTCAATATATTCAAAGTTCATCTGAATTATGGCTATGTCAACCATCTAGAAATCTCCATCAAGTTTTCATCTCTGATTGGGTTCCACCTCGCTAACCCCTCATTGAGTGTCATTGTTAAATCCTAAATTATTAATCGATCCCACCCTTCACCCTCAGACTTCATACAACCCGTTAACTACAGAAATCCAAGTCAGGCCCAAACTAATGCAAGATACAGGTTTAAGCTTCCGATACCCAATGTAGATAGAGCAGATATAAGACCTACCACTCGCTCCACAGGAAAGGGCCCTTTCCAATTGCATTCCTGTGTGAGTGTGCCAAATTTTACATATTATTAGATATAATTTGATGTGTTTGCCTTTTGCAGTTAAACCTTTCAATATGTATTACATGGGGCTTCCAAGGTGACACTAGTGGTAAAGAACCTGCCTGCCAATGCAGCAGGCAGAAGAGATGCGGGTTCCACCCCAGGGCCAGGATGATCTCCTGGAGGAGAAAACGGCTAACCTACTCCAGTACTCTGGCCTGGAGAACCCCATGGCCAGAGAAGCCTGGCGGGCTACAGTCTATAAGGATGAAAAGAGTTGGACACAACTGAAGTGACTTAGCACATGTATTATAGAGCATTTTGCTTCTTTTTGTTCACTTAATATGATCAAAAAGCTCCATTTTATTACATGGCCATCAAAGCCTTCATTTTAATAATTGCATGATAACCCATGCAATGTACACACCATCATCTATCTCTACCTATGGAGACCTAGGCTGAGGAAGTTACTTTGTAAAATTCCAATGTAAAATATTTTCTAGGAAAGCTTAATGATTCATGCCAAGGGTTTAGACTTTTTGATGCTATATGAAGACAGATATCACCCATTGAAAAAAGGAATTCTGTTTTGTGTTGCCATTTTTTTTAGCACAACCAACCAACTCTCTCTGTTTACATAAAATAGCGACTTACATATTATAGAAATTACACAAGCAGCTACCTCATATAAAGACACCAAGGGATGGGGTACCACTTAAGAAAGGGATCTGGAATCATAAAAGCAACAGGCCCAGCCACACACACACTTCTCCTGTGGTTAGGGGTTGCCTACCTTGATTCCTAACTCATATCTGGATGTTTTCTGGGAGGAACAAGCCCTGGAAGTTGGACAGAGGGACTGAAGAGATTTGGGAAGGAAGAGGAAGGCTCTAACCAGAGATGACTGGGGCTCCTCTTTTCAAAACAACAACTAAATGATGACTTTCCTCTGTCATATATAATTTAGCTGTGAGGTTTGGCAATTTCTGAGTAAAATGAATAAAAAATAAGATGTGCAGTCATGTGAAATACCTTTGGTTAAGTTTTCCTGAGAATGACTAAATTTAAGACACAAGTGTGTGGCGGGGGGAAGGGGAAGGATAAACACATGCATTTAATATGCAATAGATAGAAACTCCAGACAAGGGAGGGTGGGTCAGCCTGGGGCAGCATCTTCCCTGAGGGGCAACAGTATTTTACTACAGGCATTGTTTAAAAAGGAACTTTGGGACTTCCTTGGTGGTCCAAGGGCTGAGACTCAGCACTCCCAATGCAGGGGGCCCGGGTACGATCCCTGGTCAGGGAACTAGGGATAGTTAATGCTATGGTCTTCCCAGTAAACATATATGGTTGTGCGAGCTGGACCATAAAGAAAGCAGAAAGCCAAAGGATTGATGTCTTCAAACTGTGGTGCTGGAGAAGACTCCTGAGAGTCCTTTGGACAGCAAGGAGATCAAAGCAGTCAATCTTAAGGGAGATCAACCTTGAATAATCACCGGAAGGACTGGTGCTGAAGCTGAAGCTTCAGTATTTTGGTCATTTGACGCCTGAGGCGGACAGATGACTCACTGGAAAAGTCCCTGAGGCTGGAAAAGATTGAGGGCAGAAGGAGAAGAGAGCCTCAGAGGATGAGATGGCTGGATGCCATTACCGATGCAATGAACACAAACTTGGGCAAACTCTGGGATGGTGAGGGACGGGGAGGCCTGGCCTGCTGCAGTCCACAAGGCACAGAAAGCAGGACACGCCTGGGTGACTGAGCAACAGCAGGGAACCGGGTCCCGTACGCCACAACTGAAGTGCTGCCACTAACACCTGGCACAGCCAAATAAAAATTTCATTTTTTTAATTTTAAAATGGAAATTGCATTATTACTTTAAAATTTCCTATCAACAACACACCCCCACTATTACCTGCACTCAGGGCAGACCACCCCCATTTCCCCAATCTTGGCTTGCCATTGGTTTTCACACATATATCTCATTATCCTTATGAAACAAAATCAATGGGTTTAGTTATTAGCCCCATTTTAAGGGGAGGAAGCTGAGAGTCAGAATTTAAACGACTTGCCCTTCGTCATATAGCTAGGAAGAAGTCAAGTCAGGATTTGAACTCAGAGCATGCTGATTCAAAAGCTTACCTTCTGTGAAACATGCTAATGCACAGGAATGGTGACGAGAGCTTTTCTTCAGAGATAGAGAAGGAAGACGTGTGAGAGGGGAGAGAATGAGAGAGAATTACAAAGTGGTTAGCGTTTGGCCTAAGATTTGTCCCTTCTCACCTCATCATATTTTCATTTTTTTCTGGTTACCATTTGTTGTGGGCTGAATTATATCCCTCCAAAATGCATATGTTGAGGTCCTGGCTTCAAGCATCTCAGGATGCGACTGTATTTGCACACAGGGTCTTTAAAGTGGTCAGTGAGTTAAAATGAGTTCATTATGGTGGGTCCATTTCAGTATGATGGTGGTTATAAAAAGAGTTTGACACAGACAAGTCAGACACAGACGGAAGCCCATGTGAAGACACAAGCCACACCTACAAGCCAGGTTGAGGGATCTCAGAAGAAACCCACCCTGCTGACACCAGCATCTTGGACTTTGGTCTCCAGAACCTCGAGAAAATCAATGTCTGTCATTTAAACTGCCCGTTCTGTGGTATTTCATTATAGCAACATTGTCTGACGCATACACCATCATCAAGACTTAGATAGAGGCCGCCCTTTGGGCAGGGTGGTCTGCCCCAGACTGTGTCCCCACCAAGCCATTCTCATAGTGAGATCCATCTGCTGGATTCTTTTAGCTCCCCAGGATCAAGCTAAAACACACACGTTTGTACCCACGGGAGCGATAGGGCTGGCTCCAGATCGACATTCCTATAAGGGTGTTACCCCACCTTTCCCTTTTGTCAAACAGATATTCTACTTCTGAGAAAGCTGTATTAAATGTGCACTGGCCCCCATTTGGTAGCTTCTGAATCAGGGCCTTAACCAAACATGAAATGACAGAACTGTTTCCAGAGAAGGATTAATTGAGCCAACTCAAGGCAAACACAACGTATTTTGGCATTGCTTTTGACAGATGGAAATAAAACAAACATTAGCAACCGGATTGTAGCTAACAATATGCAAAATTAAAGAAGGTACCTTTTTTAACTTCGTCTGGGAGCCCACTGGCTTTTCTTCTAAAAATCTGCAGAAAGAAAAAGACAGAGCTGTTAATCTCGTTACACAACCAGTTAGCACATGCAAACAAGGGGAATTAAAAGCCTCTGCATTCAGGGGAGGAAACAGATATTTGACACATATATTTATTAAGGAGACTGGACTGGAAAATAGCATGGCTGTATTAATCAGAAATGGTGTAGAAAACACTTAAATAATACAACAAAATGAACACAGACAACATAAACTGCTTACAAATGGATGCCTAAGGTCTAAGTATTTTTATTTGAAGGTTAAGTTTTCAATTAATTTTTTTCAGCTTGTTGCCATCTCTTCCAAGCATCACTGTTAATTGCTTAAAAAAAAAAAAAATGAAGAAGTCTCTGCATGTTTGAATTCTGGACATGGAGGCCAGAAGCTGTCAGCCATCTAATAGGCCTCAGAGTATTGGGGCAGAAATCAAAACTGCTGGGAAGAAGCTGAAACAATATGTCAGGCTCTGAGAAGCCAACAGATTGGTTTCAAACCTCTTCTTCATTTGCTCAGTTTTTCAGAGGTAGCTTGTCACTGAAGAGGGCAAACAGAAGCTTTCCACTGCTGGGAATTGCCAAATATCCCAACCTAAGGGGGTCTGCGACAGACAGGGCCTACATGTACACGAACTCAGTGGATCAGCAGAGAAAGGACGATCTGCATCCTACTTCTTTAGAATAGAGTAATATACATGTCCCTGGCTGCAAACAAGCTTATCTATGGCCACTGGGTTCACTGCCACTGGAAAGCACTCTTCAGGTTAACACTCTCATCATCTGGGATGATGGGAAACCAGATTTAGGGGACATATGTATACCTAGCGTGTAAGATGAGTGCAATTGTGCGGTGGAGAAAGCAAGAGAGTTCCAGAAAAACATCTATTTCTGCTTCATTGACTATGCCAAAGCCTTTGACTGTGTGGATCACAATAAACTGTGGAAAATTCTGAAAGAGATGGGAATACCAGACCACCTGACCTGCCTCTTGAGAAACCTGTATGCAGGTCAGGAAGCAACAGTCAGAACTGGACATGGAACAACAGACTGGTTCCAAATAGGAAAAGGAGTACGTCAAGGCTGTATATTGTCACCTTGCTTATTTAACTTATATGCAGAGTACATCATGAGGAACGCTGGGCTGGAAGCAGCACAAGCTGGAATCAAGATTGCTGGGAGAAATATCAATAACCTCAGATATGCAGATGACACCACCCTTATGGCAGAAAGTGAAGAGGAACTAAAAAGCCTCTTGATGAAAGTGAAAGAGGAGAGTGAAAAGGTTGGCTTGAAGCTCAACATTCAGAAAACAAAGATCATGGTATCTGGTCCCATCACTTCACGGGAAATAGATGGGGAAACAGTGGAAACAGTGTCAGACTTTATTTTTTTGGGCTCCAAAATCACTGCAGATGCTGATTGCAGCCATGAAATTAAAAGACGCTTACTCCTTGGAAGGAAAGTTGTGACCAATGTAGATAGTATATTAAAAAGCAGAGACATTACTTTGCCAACCAAGGTCCGTCTAGTCAAGGCTATGGTTTTTCCCGTGGTCATGTATGGATGTGTGAAGAAAGCTGATGGCCAAAGAATTGATGCTTTTGAACTGTGGTGCTGGAAAAGACTCTTGAGAGTCCCTTGGACTGCAAGGAGATCCAACCAGTCCATTCTAAAGGAGATCAATCCTGGGTGTTCATTGGAAGGACTGATGTTAAAGCTGAAACTCCAATACTTTGGCCACCTCATGCGATAAATTGATTCACTGGAAAAGACTCTGATGCTGGTAAGGATTGGGGGCGGGAGGAGAAGGGGACGACAGAGAATGAGATGGCTGGATGGCATCACCAACTCTATGGACATGAGTTTGAGTAAACTCCAGGAGTTGGTGATGGACAGGGAGGCCTAGAGTGCTGTGATTCATGGGGTCGCAAAGAGTCGGACATGACTGAGCAACTGAACTGAACTGAACTGACTGATGTATACCTATGGCTGATTCATGTTGAGGTTTGACAGAAAACAACAAAATGCTATAAAGCAATTATCCTTCAAGTAAAAAATAAATTATTTTTTTTAAAAAAGAAAGTAAGAACTGGGGCTGGAAATAGGGTTACATCTTGAGTCGAGGACAGGATTAGAATGGAGGTTTAGGGTGTAGATACCTTCACCTATGTTTTAGCTGGAAGACATATATTTGGGCTTGAGGGACAGATTTAAGTTTGAGGACGATTTTAAATTGAGAATAAAGGAGAAAAATGGCACTGAGGATCAAATGGTAATAATAGTGTCTAATTTAAAATAGCCTTGTATGATAGAGAGAATATAGGTGCTTTAAAATAAGGCAAATCTAATTTTATAACTCAGATCAAAAATGTAATACTTATGCAACCTTATATAAGTCACCTAAATTCTCAGCCTCAGTTTCTTCATCTGTAAAATGAGAAGAGTCTTTATGTTGTACCTCCTAGAAAGAAGCAGTAAAATAATAATAATAATGGATAAATGAAAGACTAGATTGATTTTGTTCCCTTCTTCCAAGGGGACATTTGGCATTGTTTGCAGACATTTTTGATGGCCACAAAACGACCTGGGTGAGGAGAGCTACCAAAATCTAGTGACCAGAGGTTCAATATCCTGTTACCCACTCTACAGGCACAGGACATAGTCCTAAAAATCATCCAGCCCAAAATGCTCATAGTGTTTATACTGAAAAACCCTGGATGGGATAGGCAGGTTTGGAAGATAGGCAGATGATGGAAGATAGCATAGCAGCTAGTGAAATTGTTTTGGAAAGTTATAGATTATCAATCTATAGATAAATTGGTTGATAGATGAGAGATATTCTGATATAGGACACTTTAAGCATTCAACAAAGGAAGGGATTTTTTAAAATAAAATCTGAAGATAGGATTCACACCATTAGGGTTAGGATAAAACAATGGCTAAAGGTGTAATAATAATATTAGCAATGAAGTTGTGTCAGCCATCATGGATAAGTGATTTGTATTCTCATCATATTTGAGATAGGGTTCAATCCCACTCCTCGGCATATGCACCAAGGAAACCAAAATTGAAAGAGACACATGTACTCCAATGTTCATCACAGCACTGTTTATAATAGCCAGGACACGGAAGCAACCTAGATGTCCGTCTGCAGACAAATGGATAAGATAGCTGTGGTACATATACACAATGGAATATTACTCAGCAATTAAAAAGAATACATTTGAATCAGTTCTAATGAGGTGGATGAAACTGGAGCCTATTATACAGAGTGAAGTAAGCCAGAAAGACAAACACCAATACAGTATACTAACGCATATGTATGGAATTTAGAAAGAGGATAGCGATAACCCTCTATCAGTTCAGTTCAGTCACTTAGTTGTATACAAGACAGCAAAAGAGACACAGATGTATAGAACAGTCTTTTGGACTCTGTAGGAGAGGGCGAGGGTGGGATGATTTGGGACAATGGCATTGAAATATGTATATTATCATATGTGGAATGAATCGTCAGTCCAGGTTCCATACATGATACAGGATGCTCGGGGCTGGTGCACTGGGGTGACCCAGAGGGGTGGGATGGGGAGGGAGGTGGGAGGGGGGTTCAGGATAGGGAACATATGTACACCCGGGGCAGATTCATGCCAATGTATGGCAAAACCAATACAATAGTGTAAAGTAATTAGCCTCCAATTAAAATTTAAAAATAAAATAAAAATTGCTTAAAAAAAAAAAAGGTTTCATCCAATTCTAAAGCTAAGGTTATGGCGAGTACTATGGATCAAGTAAAAGGTTGGGATCAGGGCTGCAGCTGGGGGACAGCCCATTGGCAGACCCTTCCCAAGGAGCAGCCAAATCTCGCTAATTAATTTGAAAACAGGCAGACAGCCCCACCAGCATCAGGCATCCTAATCTGAGTCATGGGCAGTTCAAGGAGATGAGAGGGGCAGAAATGATGCGATATACACATGTCAGACTGGCCCACCCACAACTGGCAGTAACGGCCGCACACTGTTCACCCAGTTCTATGCCAGTCTTCGTATCCAACTCCATGAGGAAGGAGCAGGAGGAAGCTGGAGGGATTGGGGTTTCATGTGCAGGGAGAATACTAGGACATTCCAATACTGAACCCACGCTGAGAACAGCCAGCTGTTGGCTCCATCTGTATTAAGAGAATAGGAAGTTTATCAGGCTCAAACCAATGAACTCAGCCATTGCGTGTGCTACCTTGTCCACAGGAACAGGCATCTCCAGAGTCTAGAAGAGGGCCTTTGGGGAGTCCTGGGAGCTCTGGCCTCTGTAGTCACAACTTACTCTCACAAAGGTGGGTCAGTATAACCACACCAAAGTTTCAAGAAGACAGATATGTAATGTCATCATACAGAAGGACAAAGAAGCCTAAAATACTGCTGGAACAGAACAGTAATTGTCTGAATGGAAAGTGGTAAAGCAGAAAAGAGAGGGACAGACTTGACAATGACTCACCTGCAACATCCAGGAGAAGGGTCACTGGATCTGGGAACATGAGCAAACTGGTCCATGAACAGCCTCTCCGCTAAGTGGCTGGTTTGGTTCCCAGGTCTCCTGAGTGGCTGTTGTGAAACATCCCTAACCCCATCCATCACCCAGTGCTTTTATCCAGCCATAACCAGAAAGTCAGTTCCTGGTTATTCAGTGCAGCAAGTTAAAGCCCTGGTAGGGTGACATGAACCTCCTTTTCTCTGGGAAGATCAATTTCTTCATATAAATTTATAGGCTGCAGATTGGTTTGAACATGTCTCTTGAATCTAATTTCTGGGGCAACTCCCTGTGGGTTGGAATTCCTCCTATGTTCTGCCAAAAAATCTTGGTGATAAAAGGAAAAGTCTGAACTGCACTGACTTTGCTGTCATACTCCTGATGGGCTCCTAAAAACACACACACACACAAAACAACTTTAGTGAAATAGAATGTATATATCATAATGTTCACTCATTTTAAGTGTGCAATTCAATGATTTATTTTCTAGTTAACTTACATAGCATGCAACCATGACTACAATTCCAGTTTTGAACTTTTCTATCAGCTCCAGAAGATCCTTGTGCTCATTTGTAATTAATCCCTGTTTCCACCTCCTAGCCCCGGGCAACCACTGATTGGTTTACTGTCTCTGTAGATTTGCCTTTTCTGGGTATTTCACATAAAGGGAAAGATATATTATACAGTCTTCTGCATTTGGCTGCTTTCAACCAGCATAATGCTTTTTTTGGATTTGCCCATGCTGTAGCCAGTATCAGTACTTCAATCTTTGTTATAACTACATAATATTCTCTCATGTGGGTATTTCATATTTTGTCTACCTGGTTCATGTGTTGAAGGACTTTTGTGCTGTTTCCACTTTTTGGCAATCACGACTAGTATTGTCATGAACTCCGGTGTGTGAGTCTTTGAGTAGAAGTGTTTTCATTTCCCTGTTAGGTACCCTGGAGTGGATTTGCTGGGTCAATTGGTAAATTTATGTCTTCCCTGGTGGTGTCTTAAGCAGTCAATGACCCAGTGTCCTCCTCGGCATTATATAGGGTAACAATAGGAGAGCCTGATAACTTTATCAACTATGTGTTTACAGCACTCATTCCCTAAGAGACTCCCTACTAGGACTTGTAAGGCAGGCAGGCTGGCAAAGTCACTGCAGTAGCTCTACCTTTATATTAAGGACAGCCTCCTAGTAGTCACGTCTGTGGTTGTGATTTCAATATGATGACTCTCTAAAATACATAAAAGCATCCTGAAGACTTGACGTCACATAAGATGACACTGTGATATTACTGCCATCGTTAGCATTATTCACTTGTTATCTGCAATTTGAAAGGATGGGGTTTTTAAGCTCCATGTGGCAGGATCAGGAAGCAGCGAAGATCTAATGCAAAGTGCCCTTGACTCTGATGTTTGGTCCCATCACTTCCACTCGCAGTGACAGAAACTTCCTTACAGTGATTTGCCTTCTCAAGCTCTAATTGCTTCACTTTGAAAAATGGTGCCACTAACCTCAACACTCAGAGTTTCCACAGGATTAAACAAATTGGCAACACGTTTAATCCACTCCCATGTGGCTATTGGGTGGTTAAATTACTTGATCCTAATTTTAATCTAGAAAGGTTGTATACCTCAAAAGAAAAATCTCAAAAACTAAAATATGTTGCAGGATGGGCTGTGTAAGATTCTGAGGCCAGTTCTGCATCACCATCTGGGTGTCTTACAGTTTAACTCGGTTCTGACATTATCAATTTGGAAATTATGTCAGGTGTCACAGATTAAGGGCTCAGTCTTACAAGACTCCCCCACCACCTTCAGATGACAGTCATAAGCCCAAGTTGTCACCTGTTCTTCTGATCGACCAGCTACAGAGTGGAGGTTCCAACAACCCCAAACCCCTCCTAGGGTTTGTTTAATTTGCTACAGCAACTCACAGAACTCAGAGAAACATTCACTTACTAGATTACAGTTTTATCATAGAAAGACAGAACTCTGGAATAGTCAGATGGAAAAGATGTATAGGGCAAAGCACAGAGTTTCCATTCCTTCTCCAGCCAGCCATCCTCCAGGAATCTCCATCTGTTCACCAACCAGAAGCTCTCCAAACCCAGCCTTTTGTTTCATGTAGAAGCTTCATGACACAGGAATGATTGATTACATCATTGGCCATCGGTAACTGATGTCAATCTCCAGCCCCTTTCCCCTCCCAGCAGATTGGGGGCGGGACTGGAAGTTCCAACCCTCCTATCACATGGTTGGCTCCCCAGGCAACCAGCTTTGGGCTGCCAATCATCTCCCCTAGTTCTAGGGGATTTTCAGAAGTAACCTCATTAACAAAACCCAGGTGTGGTTGAAAGGGAATTGTTAGGAAAAAGAAGATACTCCTTTCACCTTTATGACTCTGCAGCCCTTTCAGGAATAAAGGACAAGAGACCAAATATCACAGCAAAAGATACTTTCACTGGTCTCATGTCTCAGAACTTCCAAGCTTTGAGCCAGAAACAGAACAAAAACAAAACATACATTTTTCATTATAGATCATGTATCACACTGCTTCATTTTATTCACCTGCTCGTTTTATTTCTCTTGGGGATTTATTTGTACAGGATTTTGGTATCTTTCTTTTAAATAGAAATAAACAACAAAATTAATAGCACAGCGCATTGAAAAGTCCTCTTAAAATGTGTGTTTATGTCAGTGATATCATTTAGATGATTAAAACCTGTGGCTCTCGAGCCTGGCTGCTCATTAGAATCACCTGGAGAGCAACACTGAGTGCCTGGGCCACTGGGAGAGGTTATAGGACCTGCCCGAGGTAACACATGTAAGTCGTGATGCCAACAGGATTTAAATCCAGGGCTCTAGTCCAGTACTCCGCTTCTTGCACCATATTTTCTAAAAAGAAAACTGAACTAGAGTTAAACTAAAATTAACTTAAGCAATGCAAGTCCTGGAGTGGAGAAAAAACAATCTGAGCCCTTGGCAAAAATATACGGACGAGTGGCAATAACACACTCACCGGGAAGAAGTCCACAGGAGGGCCGCATCTAGCCTGGCCCGGCGTATGCTGAAGCCAGGGCCTGGTCTGTTACAAAACTGCTTACTGTGAAGAAGTTCAGAGAGAAGTGGAGATCTAAAGGGATAGATAAATCTATAAGCAAGACTACTGAGTTGGTAAAATGCCCAGCTCAGCAGTTCAGAGCCAAAAGCAGAAAGGCTCTGTGGGCAGGTGGGTGCCTTTTTTATGGTAATCAGCTCTGGGCCCAAGAAGCAATGAGGTCATCAGGGTTTCTGGGATGCTCTGAGGAAAGTGAGTTGACCAGGTAAGCAGAGAAAACAGGTAACCCAGTGACACCTGGGCGGGGCTACTAACTTATGGCCCCTCTATATCCAAGTACATTCTAACTCAGGAATCATTGGGGATTGATGGGGAAGATGCTGAAGAACACACTTGAAGAAAAACTCGAGAACAGAATGGGAGCTCAAGATCATCAAGACAAGCCCCTCATTTTACAGGTTAAAGAAAACGAAGACCAGAGGGGAGCAGTGACTGCTCCAAGGACATAGAACCAAGGGGATGGCAGGTCCAAGCCTTCCTGCCTGGTGGTTCTTCCACCACTGAAAACCAAACATGAAAACATGGACAAAATGCAGACAAGTCCCAATGATCATCAGAGAGAAGAGGTATGGGGGCACCTTTACACGCACTGTCACTCTGTTCTGCCCTTCCACTCCCTCCTCCAGCCCCCTCCACTCTATGGCGGGAGCTGTCGTTTTGGTTTCCACTCTGTTACAGGGACTGGGAGAACAGCACGGAAATAGGGTTCTTTGCAGTATGTCTTGGGGTCAGTCGCTTCATCTGGGTGGGCCTTGGGTTCCTCTTAAGTAAAATGGTGAGTGTGAAAAGACATTTCTAATGGGAAAATAAGCTAAAAAGAAGGATACATGTATATGTACAACTGACTCACTATGCTGTACAGCAGAAACTAAACAACATTATAAGTCAACTATACTCCAATAAAAATTAATTTAAAAACATACAGTGAGATTCAAATAAGTACCTCATATAAATAAACCTGCTATAGAAATATCAATATATGTTTATTCAATCAACTCTTCAAATTTGTAGACTCTTGTGACCCATGGACTGTAGCCCACCAGGATCCTCTGTCCATGGGATTTTCCAGGCAAGAATACTGGAGTATTTTCTTCTCAGGGGGATCTTCCCTATCCAAGGATCAAACCCAGGTCTCCTAAACTGCAGGCAAATTCTTTATCGACTGAGCTACCAAGGAAGCCCAGACCAGAATAACATGAAACAAATTTAACATCATTTCACATGCAGAACCACCAACCTAAAAAAAAAAAGTTTGACAAAGCCAGACATATTTTTCTAAAATTTCAGAACATAAAGTTTGCTAGGCTAACAGAGTTGAATAGTCATTGAGGGACTTCTCTGGTGGTCCACTGGCTAAGAGTCCAAACTCCCAATGCAGGGAGCCTTGGTTCATCCCTCGTCAGAAATCTACACCCCACGTGACAAAACTAAGAGTTCGAAAGCTGCAACTAAAGATCCCATATGCCACAATAAGACCTGGCACCAGCAAAGAAATAAATGAATATTAAAAACACAGTCACTGGAACAAGGTCTTGAGACAGAAATATACATTGGTTTTATCTCGGTGTGCTAATGACTCCACAAGGCAAGGAGCGAGTGACATGGTCTAAATCTGATGTGTCTGCCTGTGTTCCTAATTCCATGCCGGCAATATGCCTGTCTCTGGGTGTTCTGGCCCTCTCCAGATTGAAGAGTATGGAATTTTTAAGCTTTGGGATTTAATATATCTGCCTCAACCTTCAGAACAGCTCTCCCTAAGCCCAGTGACACAGCTCCAACCACACCGAAGCCACCCCAACCTCCCAAGCTGGGAGCTAACAGTGTGCTTGACACAGAACCCAAGGGGACTTGGGAGTGGTTAATAATGGAAGATTCTTAAATATATCATAAATATCTATTACCAGGAAGATGAATAATGATAAGAATGCTCCTTTTCTTTAGTGCAAGACTTTCCTCTCTTGATACTTAACCTACCCCTGTGGATGAGGTTAAGCTATGCCCCTTAATGAGGAACTATTAAGACACCTATAATTAAAATGACTTTTCTCCAGAGTACACAAGGAAAATTACATTTTTTCCTCTTAACAATTATAAAAACATAACAAAATAACCACAGCAAATTTGAAAAAGATAATGTCCCTCCCAATTCTACCCCCCACCCCAAAAAGGCATAAAGGGATTGTTTCAATCTAGAACTGTTATATGTGGGAGGCATATGGACACCTGGATAATTCACTTAAAATGCAGGTCCCCAGGCCCCACTCACATAAACTATGCTACATGAGATTTGGGGTCAGGCTCAGAATTGCACCTGTTAGCAACACCCCAGGCAATCTGGATAATGGTAGTCAAAAGACTACGCTCCAAGAAACAATACCACATGTTCAATGCTGCTCGTTTTTCTCTTATATAATACAAATCTCCCAATCTTCCAATTCCATGTTCTAGCTTCTTGTTATCCAGTACATATTTATTTACACTACATTTGTTTTGCAGCCTGGTGAAACTTAAGAGATCAGAATTTAAATCCCCAAACCTCTCTTAAACAAATTTATTCAGATGCATTCTTATTAATGGGCCAGAGGGCAACTGCATATTTACAGTTTCCACTGCGTAGTGCCATATTGCTTTCTTCTAGTGCTGAGCAATTTATATTTAAACCAGCAGATTAAGAGGGCCCAATATTCACCACAATGTCACCAGCAATGTGTATTTGAATTTATTTTTACTTTGTTCTGCTAATTTAGTCAGTGTAAAATGGTATCTCAAGGTGGATTTAATTTGCACTTCTTGCATTTCTGGTGAAGATTAATATGTTTCCCTGTGTTTCTTTGCTATTTATAAGTTTCCCAGAGTTACAGTTAAATTTTTGAATCTCTTGTCACGTTCAGGGCATGGCATTTTGCTTCTTCCTTGTCAAGGAAACTGAAACTTAACAGAGACCCCCAAAGCCAGTGATGTGATTTGGTTCAGTGCCCCGGGATGTGCTCTTAGCCAAATTATCTTGTGTCCTGGAGGTCTTAAGGTAAAAACTTCTAGATGGGAGGAAGACAGGAAGAAGAAAGATATTCCAAGTCAGCCTTCTGGGAAAGAGACTCTGAGATCAAGATATGCATACAGAATGCCTTCCCTGGGACAGCCCACATCAGATGACTGGTCCATGTGCAGGAAGAAAGTCCTGGAACTCTTGCCTTCAAGTAGGTCAACAATGAAGGGTCATTTCACCACTAGTGCTCCCCAGGACCACTGCTGAGATTGCAGGAGATTCTTTGGAGGAGTTTCCTCAAGATTAAGACCTGGAAGAGGTTACAGAAGCTGGAGCTTCCCAAAACTTAGCCTGAAACAAACAAAACATTTCCATTTTGCTCACGATTTTGCCAATGGGGCTGGGCTCAGCTGGGCAGTTCTTCTGCTGGTCTTGCTGGTGATCTCTCACTGGCTGTATTCTGCTGCTAAGGAAGATGGCTGATCTCAGCAGGATGATGAGATGGCCAGGCTTCTCTCCCTCTCTCCAGGGAGTCTGAGGGCTTCTCTGCTCACTAGCTGCCAGTAGCACTCTTCCAACTGGGACACACACACACAAAAATGTCTCTAGACATTGCCAAATGTCCCATGAGGGGTAAAAAAGGCTCCTTTTGAGAATCACAACTTTAGAAAACCTAAAGTATTCTTGGAAGTTCTACCACATTCTGTTGGTTAAAACAAGCCATAAACACAGCCTGGATTCAAATCTCATGGCTGCCAGGAGACCTGGCTCATTGGGGACCAGCAAGGTAACAGACTACCATAATTCTGTGAGGCTCACATTAAAATTTCCATATTATAATGGGAAGTTAAGGCTCGTTCTTCCAGAACCATGCAGCTAGGAAGTCACAAGTCTGCCTGACACAAGGAGATAGGAGCCCAAGTCTGCCTGACACAAAGGGCATACTCTCTCTACCACTTTGAACTGCCTACAGTGGCTTTCAAAGGGTTACTCTTAAGAAGTAAACTAACCTCAATCTAAGAAACTTGTGAGAGAAAAGAGCGAGGTTTTACTTGGGTTTAGTTACGGTTAATAAAGAAAACATTAATCACTTGAAGTGCTATTTTGGAGCTCATGAAACCAAAATGAAGCACAATATGAAATGTTCATTTATTTCTAAGGGGGTTATTTTGTTAACATTCAATCATTCAATCCCCTTTGCCTTATTTATAACATTTGAGTGAAATATTTTTAATAACTAAAACTTTATTCTGAGTTTTATAGGCAACAAATTCCTTCTCTTAAAGATGCAGGAGGTAGGGGTTGTGGACAAAGCCAGAATATACCACTGGACACCCCACCCCCAGGTGGGGCAGAGTTTCTTCCAGGGCCGAGTTTCTGCACCAGTGTTCCCTGCTGGAAATTGTAGCCTCTTACAAGACCCCAACTCCTACCAGGGTATGAAATGCCTAGACTTAATGCTTAGCTCCACCACTTACTGTTCACATGACTTTTTAGAAATATTTATTTAATCGGAGGATATTACTTTACAGTATTATGATGGCCTCTGCCTTACATCCACATGAATTAGCAATAGGTATACATGTGGCCCCTCCTCCTGAACTCCCCTCCCTACTTCCTCCCCACCCCATCCCTCTAGGCAGTCATAAAGCACCAGCTTTGGGTTCCCTGCATCATACAAACTCCCACTAGTGATCTATTTTACAGATGGTTTTATATATATATATATGTTTCAATGTTATTCTCTCAAATCATCCCACCCTCTTCTTCTCCCACTGCTACACGACGTTTGATGAGCCATTTAAATGCCCAGAGCCTCAATTTCTTTGTCTATAAACTGGCTGAAACCCTAGCCTGGAGGACTTGTGTTGAGATGAAATGACACATAGATATGTGATCCCTTTACACTGTCCCTTCCTGAGGAAAGAGGGAAGTGCAGAGGGAACAACAGATAGAACCAACAGAAGGTCTTTTTGACTTGAGAGCAGACTAACTCAAGCCTCTTCTTTATCAGATGGGAAGCCCAGTTTGGAAGAGGAAGCTACCAGTGGATTAGAGCACATTCCACTGTCCCTGTGATTTGTGGATTCTGTACCATCTCCCCTCCCACCCACGAAGCAAGCAGACACATAAAAGGCAAAAATGAAGCATGAATAATTTTCCTCCTCTATTCCCCTCCCACCTTCCCAGACGGGACATGGAAACTGAAGAGAAAGGAGAGAACACAATGAAGACCATCCATCATTAGATACTGCTGCTGCTAAGTCACTTCAGTCGTGTCCGACTCTGTGTGACCCCATAGACGGAAGCCCACCAGGCTCCCCCTTCCCTGGGATTCTCCAGGCAAGAACACTGGAGTGGGTTGCCATTTCCTTCTCCAATGTGTGAAAGTGGAAAGTGAAAAGTGAAAGTGAAGTCGCTCAGTCGTGTCCCCGACCCTTAGCGACCCCACAGACTGCAGCCTACCAGGCTCCTCCATCCATGGGATTTTCTAGGCAAGAGTACTGGAGTGGCTTGCCATTGACTTCTCCGACATTAGATACAGCCACCACTAACTCCCAAGTATTTCTCAAAACACAGTCTGTGAGTTCTTCTCCAAAATGTATATATCACACTTTTTTATAGAGAAAACTCTTTTACCTGGAATACTCAGGACCCTAATGTTCTGGTGAGCTGAATGTTCTGTTTAACAGGAAGGGACCAGATCTCTCATGCATGGAATTCTAGTTTTCAATGTGGGGACATAGCAACGGGATTTTTGGTCAAAGTCGAAATCAGATATAATTTAATGTTTATCTGAAGGCCTCAAAGATACAGTAGCATTTTGTATTGCCTCCAGGAAATAATAAGAAACATCCACTGCCTAAGACTTGAGGGTAAACGTGTGGATTATTGGAGGTTTCTAATTTATATAGTGTGAATGGCAAGGAATTCCTTCATAGTTAAACCAATGTGCATTGAATCCTGACTCTGGACTTACTAGCTGACTATTCCTGGGCAGGATAATCTCTACAAGCCTTCGTTTTCAATCTGTAGACTTGATATAAGAGTACTGCCATAAGGAAACAATATGATAATTATTATAAAGCCCTTAGAGCAAAGCTGCATTCATAGTAAGTATTTTATCAAGTCAACTTTATTTTGCCTGTTCTCTTTTTTGGACTCTATTTCAGCTGCATGAAAAATAAACATGCAGAGAAAGAACCAGGAAAAACTACAGGACACCTAACTGTTCTCCTGGAGGAAATGTTGACAAAGCAAGTGAGGGAGGTTGAAGGTACACGAAGGCGATCTGCACGTCTGCAGTACACACATGCTGCCTTGTCTGCGCATCACAGCCATCCTGTGGCTGGGAATGACAGCTGATAATTCAGACTGCCAATCTAACTTAGGAGTAAGATTTCTCAAGCCCATGCTGTTTGGATGAGAGAATGCTAGAGCTGGAAAGGCACAGGTGTGTCTCCAGTCCTGCGGTTCAAGTGTTCACAGCTCAGCCCCAGAGGACCTTCCCACAGTGGGTTAGCAAAGGACACTGTGAAACCCCTGCCTACACCTCCCAGAGACACATGTGATCCCACAGATGCACGGGGGCTTTCCTCTACCATCAGTCACCCTTGGGCATCTAAAAGCACAACTGCTTTTGTCTAAGAGATTTCACCTCAGCTACTGGGCCTGATCACTCATCCAATTTTTACTTGGAGAATTATTTCCAAATGTTAGCTAAAGGTTCCCTTTTATTTGTTGGCCAACAGTCTTATTTTGGCGTGCGTGCATGCTAAGTCGCTTCAGTCATGTCCAACTCTGTGCGACCCTATGGACTGTAGCCCAGTAGGCTGCTCTGTCCATGGGATTCTCTAGGCAAGAACACTGGAGTGGGTTGCTGTGCCCTCCCCCAGGGGATCTTTCTGACCCAGGGATCAAACCTGCATCTCTTACGTCTCCTGAATTGGCAGGCAGGTTCTTTACTACTAGCGCCAGCTGGGAAGCCCTGTCATTATTAACGTGCCTCAATTTCAGTTAGGACAACTGAAGGCAGACCTTGGCTCAGACAGATGGACTCTCCATGAGACCCTCTTGCCTGTGTCTTGCCACCTGAAGGGTTTTTCCATGTGACTGGCTCACATGAGATGGGCTTGCTGTCCCGTGGGTGCCTAGGAAGCAAAATGTTGTCTCAAAGTATGAACAGAAAGGCTAAATGGGCTTCGATGATGCAAGAGACACCCTGGCGAGAGGAGGAACTCAGTATGTTCCAGGCAGTGCTGGGCACAGCCCCCTGCAGCCCAGAGAAGCTGCAAAGGAAATGTTAATAGGACACGTGGTTTCTCAAGAGCCAGAGATAGAGACAGCTTTTCTTTTGGAAGCCCTATTCAGCAGTGATGGCTGTGTTCGCATTGGCTCTATGTGGGATGCTCCCTGTTGACTGCACTCACCCAGGGATAAGGGTCGTGTGGGTGTTGAGTGCAACACTGTCCCCTGGACACTGAAGGAGAGGGGCTGGAAAGACCCGAGGAAGCAGCCTGTGTCCTGCAGGGAAAACACCTCACTTTACAGTCAACCCAGAGAGCAAAAGAGCAGGAAGAAATGGGGACTTCCGTCTGCTGGGTTTGTCCACCACCTTGAAGATGAGGTAGCGGTGGAAAGATGGCCATGGACTTGGGAGTCCAGTGTTCTTGGAGTCGAGGGGTTCCATTCTGCCCCGCCTATCATTGTGTGGTACTGTGTCTCTGTTTCATCACATTGGAACGGGAACAAGATTACTAACTTTGTGGTTTCAAGGTTAAGTGGAAGGAGACATATAAAAGATATGGTACCTAATGCATGCATGCTGTCACTTCAGGCGTGTCTGACTTTGTGACCCCATGGGCTGTAACCTGCCAGGATTCTATGTCCATAGATTCTCCAGGCAAGAAAACTGGAGTGTGCTGCCATGCCATCCTTCAGGGGACCTTCCTGACACAGAGATCAAACCAGCATCTCCTACACGTCCTGCATTGGCATGTGGCTTTGTCTTGTTTTTACTACTAGTGCCACCTTGGAAGGCCGTGGAACCTAATGGTTCAAATAAGTATTGCCTATTCTAACTTCTTTATTTCCCAAGCTTTACCAACTGTGGGTAATTTCCTACTAAAATCCAATCTCCCTGTCTCCCTAATAAGAGAGCTCTGGTTTTGTTCAAGAGCAGCCATGAGCCTAACGGAAGGACTAAATCTAGCAGCCTGCCTTGTAGGTAGAGATGACCAGTAAAATAGTTACTAAAAGAGGCTTCGGGGGAAACCCTCTTTGACCTTCATCCAACCTGTTCTTCCATCCAGAAACAACTGGTCTGAGCTCAGGAAGAGCTTGGGATAAACCTGGTGCCCAAGAAATGTTTTCTGACTGAGCAACAAGAAAAATAATAGTAACAGAGACAATTAACATTATCAGAGCTTGCACGGAGCCTGTCAACACGCGAAGCCCTCTACGTGTTTTAATTTGTTCAATCCTCAAAGAGACTCCATGAAATATTTTCTATTAACTTCTATTTACAAAGCAGGAAACTAAAGTACAGGAATACATGAGTTACATGTAGGAACAAGTGAATGAAAGAACACATGAATGACAGTGTCTTTTGGAATTCAGGAAAGAGAATTAGAGGCGGTGGGTAGGTAGAATTTTCCATAACTAGTGTAACGAATTCCACAAATTTGGTAGCTTCATACAAAACAAAGTTATCATCTTACAGTCCTATAGATTTTAGTCTGACACAGGCTTCTTGGGGCGAAAATCAAGGCATTGGCAGGGCTGTGCCCCTTTCTGGAGGCTCCAGGGGAGAAGCTGTATCCTTGCCATTTCCAGCATCTAGGGGCTGCCCACACTCCTTGGCTCATGGTCCCATCCTCCATCTTCAAAGCCAGTGATGTGGGGCCAACTTCTTACTGTGCTGCTACACTGCCATCTCTGCTCTGCCTTCCACTTTTAAGGGCTTTGTGATTATACACTGGGTCCACCCAGATAATCCAAGATAATCTCCCTATTTTCAGGACATCTGACTAGCAACGTTAATTTCATCTGCAACTTTAATTAATTCCCCTTGCCATGTGAGGTAGCATATTTACATTGTCCAAGGATTGGGACGTGGCCCTCTTGAGGGGCCATTACTCTGCCTACCACAGTAGGCTCTACAGAAGTTCTCCTCATTGTTTGTAGGAATATTGTGCCATAGAAGCAACTGCAGCGTGTACCTAACTCCACGGTGGGATGTCAGATCTCAGCTGAAGGATAACAGGCAGAGGAAACCTATTTGGTTCATTTTCCTGGTGTGGCTGTGGGGGTGCACAGAATAGTTGTGATCACAGAGTCTCAGGCTGTCACCTTCTGATGCAGACTCCCCACAGTTGTCTAGGGGAAGGATGAGGGTAGCACTGGCCAGTCATACCCAATGACCATCTGTGGGTCACGGGCTTTCCTCATCTTATTTCCAGTGGTCACTGTACATGTGGGATTGATTTCAGGAAATTAGAAGAATAAGGAGGAGAAGTTGCGTTTGTTCAACCAAAATCAATCTCTTCATATTTCTTGTCGTACTCTTACTTAAATTAATCATGAGACTTAACTAGGACAGCGATGCCCTGAGACAGAGGTCACCAGCCCAGGGACCCAGCTACCAGCTCACAAAGTGGAAACTGGGAACTGAGTCTTCCACCCAGCCTATCCCTAAGCAAGTCTGACTCGCACCCACCAGTCCCATAGTCAGACCCTTCTCAGAGCCTCTGATCCAAGGCTTTTTAGGCCCAAATGACCACTTCTTGTCTTTATATGCTTATATCTTTCCCTCTATTAAGACTCATGCTGGGACTTCCCTGGTGGTCCAGTGGCTAACACTACACACTCCCAATACAGGGCACCCAGTTTTGATCCCTGATCAGGAAACTAGATCCCACGTGCCACAACTAAGAAGCAGCACAGCCAAAAAAAAAGAAGACTCATGCTGCCTCCAGGAAGCAACCTCCCACCACCAGACTTAAGCAGCCCATCTTGGCTTCCTGCCCTTACTTTGTCCATGTTAATGTCCATGATGAGTCTCTCTCACCCGACCTTGGACTCCTTAAAGACACCTCTACTTTAACTGTTTTTAGTTAACCATTGCCACCTACCTCTGCACCCGCCATAACATCTTTCCCACCACCATCTCTAAATCTTTGTGGCTTAAAAGACAATTGGATGCTTTGAACTGAACCTCGTCAACAGATATTTTCCTTCTAATATGTCACCTTAGCACAGCAGCCTCAGAGCAAACCACTTACCTTTTCTCTAATACTTCAATGATTTTTAAAAATCCTAACATTTTCTTAGAAGCCGCTCTGTCCCTTCTCAAGTCTCTGTCCACGAATGCTTTGTAAGAAATGTCTCTACTCCTCAACCAAAAAGTGAAAGACAAACAGGTTGATCCTCGAGCCACCACTGGTGTTTCTGCAAAGTGATCAACTCAAGGTGACAACAAAGCACAGCAGGGCTGTGAGGCTGAGAGACGGATGGTCCCACCCCCACCACCAGGCCCTGTCCACCAGAACCAAGGAGCAGATGGAGGTTTTATGCCTAGCTGAGCACCGCTCAACACCACTGTTTGAACAGAAACACTCCCAGGTCAAATCTCAGAGATAAATAGGTAATTACAATTAATCCTTCCTAATTGCCATCCTTCTGCCCAGCGCATTGGAAATAACACCTCACACATTCTTTCCAGGGTCCTGAGGGGTGGGTGAGGCCTTCCATGCTGCCTGTGGAGCTCTCTGCACGAGAGTCCCATGCCCCATTTTGCAGATGAGGAGGCTGAGAATAAACAAGGCATGTGTTTCCAGAGTTGCTGGGGTGGTGAGAACAATGGTTTTCAGCTGCATTTTTCCAGTTCCAGGAGGATTAAAGAGGAAAGGATGCCCTGGGACTGATGAGCACAAAACCAGTCTGAAACACATTGTCCATCCCTGTCTGAACCTGACTTTGGAATGCCGTACTTGGCACCTACTGTATACCAGGAACTGAGCTGGACATTTCCACACTATTTCATTTCATCTCCCTAACAACCCTCTGTATTATAAATTCCATTTTATAGCTGACAAATCTCAGACTCTGGGAAGTGAAGTGACTTGCCCAAGTCTCCCCAGGTAGCCAAAGACAAGGTCAAAATTTGAATAGATTATTCATTCATTTTGTTTCACTCTTCACAGGTATTTATTGTAGAGCTGCAACAAGCATTTAAGATACAGTTATGAGCACTGTGTCCATATAGCCCAGGCTATTGGGACAAGCTATAGTCCCTGGAGGGCTGGGCTTTAACCTGAAACTGGCCTGTATGTCCTGACCAGATGGGACATGCTAAGTAGCTGGGGCCAGGTCCAAGGAGGAATTCAACATTGGAAAACTGTCTTTATGCCTTCCAAAGGCAAAGGTGATTCAGTTCAGTTCAGTTCAGTCGCTCAGTCGTGTCCGACTCTTTGTGACCCAATGAATCACAGCACGCCAGGCCTCCCTGTCCATCACCAACTACCGGAGTACACTCAAACTCATGTCCATCAAGTCAATGATGCCATCCAGCCATCTCATTCTCTGTCGTCCCCGTCTCCTCCCGCCCCCAGTCCCTCCCAGCATCAGAGTCTTTTCCAGTGAGTCAACTCATCGCATGAGGTGGTCAAAGTATTGGAGTTTCAGCTTTAGCATCAGTCCTTCCAATGAACACCCAGGATTGATCTCCTCTAGAATGGACTGGTTGGATCTCCTTGCAGTCCAAGGGACTCTCAAGAGTCTTCTCCGGCACCACAGTTCAAAAGCATCAATTCTGCGGCGATCAGCTTTCTTCACAGTCCAACTCTCACATCCATACATGACCACGGGAAAAACCATAGCCTTGACTAGACGGACCTTGGTTGGCAAAGTAATGTCTCTGCTTTTTAATATGCTATCTAGGTTGGTCATAACTTTCCTTCCAAGGAGTAAGCGTCTTTTAATTTCATGGCTGCAATCAGTATCTGCAGTGATTTTGGAGCCTAAAAAAATAAAGTCTGACACTGTTTCCCCATCTATTTCCCATGAAGTGATGGGACCAGATGCCATGATCTTTGTTTTCTGAATGTTGAGCTTCAAGCCAACCTTTTCACTCTCCTCTTTCACTTTCATCAAGAGGCTTTTGAGTTCCTCTTCACTTTCTTCCATAAGGGTGGTGTCATCTGCATATCTGAGGTTATTGATATTTCTCCCAGCAATCTTGATTCCAGCTTCTGCTGCTTCTAGCCCAGCGTTCCTCATGATGTACTCTGCATGTAAGTTAAATAAGCAGGGTGACAACATACAACCTTGACGTACTCCTTTTCCTATTTGGAACCAGTCTGTTGTTCCATGTCCACAGGATCACTAAATACAACTTGGGGCTTCCCTGGTGGCTCAGTGGTAAAGAACCCACCTGCCGATGCAGGAGATGTGGGTTTGATCCCTGGGTTGGGAAGATACCCTAGAGGAGGAAATGGAAACCCATTCCAGTATTCTTGCCAAGGAAATCCCATGGACAGAGGAGCCTGGCAGGCTACAGTCCATGGGGTCACAAAGGAGTCAGAGAGGACTTAGCGACTAAAGTACAACAAATACAACTTCACAACAAGAGCTTCCATTTCTCCAAAGCCTGGGGGAAATGCCCCAGCACAGCACACTTGTTCACGGCCATTTCAAAAACAGCAAAACGGAACAGAGCAGGGATAGCTGGGGCTCAGTGGGCCAAGACGAATCGACTGGACTCTGAACTTCTGGTGCAATTCCCAGGTTAAAACGCACTACCCCTGACACCTTGTGGATTTTTTTAAAATTTTAATTGAAGGCTAAGTACTTTACAATATTGTATTGGTTTTGCCAGACACTGACACCAATCTGCCCCGGGTGCACATGTGTTCCCCATCTTGAACCCCCCCCTCCCACCTCCCTCCCCATCCGATCACTCTGGGCCATCCCAGTGCACCAGTCCCGAGCATCCTGTATCATGCATCGAACCTGGACTAACACAGGTCAAGTCATCTCCTAGAGTCTTCATCTCCCATCAAGTTAAATAGTAACTCTTGCTTGTAGATTTACGGTGGAAATCAAAGGAGGTAACGTCCAGTACATAGTGTCGTGTTAGCTGCTTCAGGCGTGTCTGACTCTTTGCGACCACATGGACTATATATCCAGACAGGCTCCTCTCTCCATGGGATTCTCCAGGCAAGAATACTGGAGTGGGTTGCCATGTCCTTCTCCAGGGGATCTTCCAGACCCAGGAATTGAACCCAGGTCTCCTGCATTGCAGACCGATTCTTGACTGTCTGAGCCACCAAGGAAGTTAACATCCAGTACACAGCAGGTACTTTAAACAAATAGAGAGAAAAGATCCACCAGGGCTGGTGGGCAATGGAGGAAGGGTGCAGAAGGAGCCAAAACAAAGCAGCGTTTCCTGGATGGAAAACAGGAAGCCCCCTGAAGAAGGGGCCACACCTGTGCCCGAGTGCGTAGGACTGAGTCTGGCACATAACAGGCATTTTAATAAACATGAATTTAGGAACGAATGACGACTGGTCAGTGTCACAGTGATGCAAGAAGAGCTCACGGGAGGACAACCTGATGGGCAAAACTTGAATCCTGGGGGCCAGGGTCTTGAGTCAGCACATGACTGTAGGATGAGAGAAAGGTCACCATCCTTCCAGACCCAGTTCTCAGAGGACGGCAGAGCCTTGATCTCAAACAGGAAGAAAGTGCCTGAGTTCTAGCCGTAGGGCACTAGACTTGACAAGACTGGCTGCTGCAATGAGGGAGTGGGGCTCCCCGGAGTTCCCAGCCATCCCAGCCAAGCCCATTAGAACAAGGACCATCAGACAAGCTCCATGTAGGCAACCCTTTATCTGGGATTTCTGGGTCAATCTGGCAAAAAGACAATGACACCAAAGTGAATCTTAGGTCCCCAAAATACAGCCAAGGGCACTGCACAAAGAAACATGGTGGATCTGGATTCCCTGTGGCTAGGGAGAAGGCCGGCTTCTTGCCTCAACCAGGCCTGAGTGGCCTCAGAATCTGGCAAACAAAGGCAGGACTGAGAGAGGCCAGCCTGTCCCTTCCCTGCCTTGCCCTCAGGCCAGGGCTCCATGACCCATCTGTCACCACCCCCCTCTGCCTGAGCTCCTATCAGTGTCTGGAATACCGTCGTGATCTGGCAGGAACCGTGGCAGGCTACAATTAATTAATTAATCAGTTTTACTCTATCAGCAATTGCAGACCAGGAATGTTAAATAAACAAATTAAGGGCTGTGTTTCACTAAAGCTCAGCCCAATGAAATAATAATGAGGCAAAGTGAACTGCTCCGAACAGGAGGAGGAGGAAGGATGTTATAAGGGAAATTCACCAGGGCAGTGAAGGCCTAGAAGAAGGCAGGGAAGATTCTGCTGGGGGGCCCTCTCATCCCATGCTCCACTCGAGGAAAGTGCTGGAACCCACAAGTATGGCAGAGAGATCAGAGCTCCGCAGCCAGAGAGGAGTGGTCTTGAAGTTCAGTTTGCCTGCTTATCAGAAAGTCCCTTAACTGCTTTGAGCCTCAGTTTCCTAACTCATCGAAAGGAGGAGGAAGGAAGCAGCAGTCCTCTTCGTAGGGCCAGCCTTCACTGGCACTTCTGTGCAGCAGCCTGCAGGGAGGGGCTGACACCTGCGATGCACGCGCGCAAGGAGGTGGGAGTGTGGTCCACACTCTGGCTCCGCACCTTTAGGTGGCTTGACTCCAAGTCTCCCAGAGGCCCCTTTGGGTTGTGCCTCCATACCCAGAGCTTGCTCATTCATACTCTGTATTGGCCCCTGCTGGTGCTTCCCTGCATGCTGAGTTGCTTCAGTCGTGTCCGACTCTTTGCAATTCTATAGATTGTAGCCCGCCAGGCTCCTCCATCCATGGGATTCTCCAGGCAAAAATACTGGAGGGGGTTGCCATGGCCTCCTCCAGGGGATCATCCAGACCCAGGGATCAAACACAGCTCTTATGTCTCCTGCATTGGCAGGTGGTTTCTTTGCCACTAGAGCCATCTGGGGAGCCCACAGGAGGTGCTTCCCTGATCATCCGCCAAACCAAACACCTGCAATCAAAACCTGTTTCTGGGAGAACCCAGCTTAAGACAGCTTCCCTGGACAGATGCGAGGGGTTATTTTCAAACGTTCTGCCCCTTCCTTTTTCAGTCACTTTGTAGTCCCAACTGACAGAGGCCACAAGGGTTTAAATTTCTCCAAGGAGGTCCCACTGGTGGCATAGAGAAGGGAACGTGCCTTCATGGTCAGCAATTACGCACCTGGAGCCACCAGGGACCAAGGCCTGTCCAGGGGCTGGGTGCCCAGCTGTGAGCAGCAAAGACAGACGCCACTTGCATGGATAAGAGGCATGGGCCCCCAACCGGGTGTGGCTCTGAGGTGCAGGACTATATGGGGGGCTTCTGGTCCTGGGCCTGGAAGGTTCATCTCCCGCCTATGGGATGGGAAGCCAGACACACCCCGGCATGATCCTCAGTCTCCTCAGCTAAGTGAAGATATTTAGACCCGGCTGCAAATGAGCCAAGAGCTCTGGGACCTTTCAGAATCTGTCTGGCCCATTCTTGCAGAATCTGTGGTGACTCATCCAGAAATTGATATCTGGGCAATGTTCCAGCATCGCTGTTGGATAATAATGTTCTTTCCCAAGGCTTTATCTAGACAGATCAGTGTGTGGGGCTGTTAGAAAAGTTTCTCTTTTTCCTCTGCCAGGGTCTTCTATGTAGAAGCTGAGTGTGGTCCCCAGGGAAGGATCCCTGACACGTACCTGAGGCCTCTCAATTCTCCCCTAAAGACACCATCATGCGGGCATCTTGTCGGGACATCCTACGCTCCTGTGCATGGGATCCCCCAGCCCTGGATTCTAGTATGAAACACATACAGTGCCTCTGAAAGCCAATGAGAAATGGCTCTAGAGAATATTTTAGAACTTGGAGAAGAGGGATCAGAAGGAGTTAACCATGGGCCAGTTACAGAGGTGGTCCCATGCTCTCCCCAGCCCCGGGTGTCTTTGAGAGGCTGCAGAGGGTCCCAAACATGTTCTAACCAAGAAGACAATTGTCTCAGGGCAGTGTTTCCAATTAGGGCCCTGCTACGGTGATGGGCAGAAGAAGCAGAGGGTGACAGAGGACGGGATGGTTGGATGACATCACCGATTCATTGGATATGAACTTGGGCAAACTCCGGGAGATGGTGAGGGACAGAGAAGCCTGGTGTGCTGCCGTCCATGGAGTCATGAAGAGTTGGACAGGACTTGGTAACTGAACAACAGCAAAGGTGATGGGCTTTTCTGTCAGTTACAGGCAGAGGCTCTAAGTGACAAATAGTGACAGGAGCTCCTCCATGACTGCACAAAGATCCGTCTGGCAAAGAATGTGAAATGTTCCTCTCCTGCCCTCTCCACCACACACACACAGAGACACGTTTACCCTGCTTTGCCCTGTGCTAACACTCCTTCTATCACTGCAGCTGTCTGAGAACATCAGAGTGCTCTGAAATGTCACAAGATGGTTGTGGGATGGTCTCTCTTGGTACCACCCACCAGCATCTCCTGGATCGCTACTCCCCGCATGTACACCTTCCAGCTAGAACCTGGGGACTTTGCTCAGCTCTCCCTGAATATGACTAGTAATAGGAATAATGATAGTACTAACAACCATCACTGTTCATGGGTTGCCTTGCGTCAGGCCCTGTACTGTTTTACATGCATTAATTCAGGGGTTACCAAAGGCCTAAATCCACACAACCCCATTACTCCACCACCTGCTTATGTAAGTAACATTTTACTGGAACAGCCACACCCATTTGCTTATGTATCACCTATGACTGCTTTGTTGCTACAACTAAAGAGACGGCATGGTTCATGAGGCCTCAAATAGGTCCTATCTAAACCAAATTGGAAAAGACACGTGTATCCCATTGTTCACTGCAGCACTATTTACAATAGCTAGAAGATGGAAGCAACCTAGATGTCCATTGACAGAGGAATGGATAAGAAGTTGTGGTACATACACACAATGGACTATTCAGTTCAGTTCAAGTCAGTCGCTCAGTCATGACCGAGTCTTTGCGACTCTATGGGCTACAGCACCCCAGGCCTCCCTGTCCATCACCAACTCCTGGAGTTCACTCAAACTCATGTCCATTGAGTCGGTGATGCCATCCAACCGTCTCATCCTCTGTCGTCCCCTTCTCCTCCTGCCCTCTATCTTTCCCAGCATCAGGATCTTTTCAAATGAGTCAGCTCTTCGCATCAGGTGGCCAAAGTATTGGAGTTTCAGCTTCAGCATCAGTCCTTACTCAGCCATCAAAAGGAATGCATGTGAGTCAGTCCTAACGAGGTGGATGAACCTAGAACCTATTCTACAGTGAAGTGAGTCAGAAAGAGAAAGGTAAATACCGTATTCTAACACATATATATGGATCTAGAAAAATGGTGAAGAATTTACTTACAGGGCAGCAGTGGAGAAACACACATAGAGAATACACTTATGGACATGGGGAGAGGGGAGGAGAGGGTGAGATGTATGGAAAGAGTAACATGGAAACTTACACTACCATATGTAAAATAGATAGCCAACAGGAATTTGCTGTTTGGCTCAGGAAAATCAAACAGGGGCTCTGCATCAATCTAGAAGGGTAGGATGGGGTGGGAGATGGGAGGGAGATTCAAAAGGGAGGGGATATATGTATACCTATGGCTGATTCATGTTGAGGTTTGACAGAAAACAACAAAATTCCATAAAGCAATTATCTTTCAGTTAAAAAATAAATTTAAAAAATCTGGTCCTATCTAATCCTTTATGGAAAAATTTTGCTGACCCATGCATTAACTCATCTTCCCCCCTACCAAAGTCCTGTGACCTGGGAATCACTGTAAAAGTCTTTTATATAAAAAGAAACAGGAATTCAGAAAGGTGAATCGCTAACGGAAACACAGCTTGTAAGTGACAGAAGTAGAATTTGAAACTCAGGAGTTGAGGGTACAAGTCCTGGCCTCTTGTGATCTAGCCACAACTTCTCTCGAGACTAAATCAGAAATGACCAATGAACCACTGGCCAACAGAAGGGCTGGGAAGGCTGGGACAGGCGTGGGGATTAATAAAGTCACCAGCAGCCCCAGGGAAGCAGTGGGGGGACCAGGGCCTCACAGGTGTGATAAGCCTGGAAGGGCTTTTTGCTCCATCAATACTGAGTGGCTCGTGTCTGCGGGACTTCCAAGGCTCAGCAGCACACAGAGCACCCTGTTACCTGCCATGATGGATGCTGCAGGCTGTGCACTACCAGGGCCTGGTGAATAGCAGATACTTAATGATAGGATACTGAATGAGGAATTCCCCAGGTCAGTACATGCCCAGTATGCTACTGGAGCTCAGTGGAGAAATAACTATAGAAGGAATAAAGGGATAGAGCAAAAGCAAACCCAATACCCAGTTGTGAATGTGACCAGTGATAGAAGCAAGGTCCGGTGCTGTAAAGAGCAATATTGCATAGGAACCTGGAATGTTAGGTCCATGAATGAAGGCAAATTGGAAGTGGTCAAACAGGAGATGGCAAGAGTGAACATCGACATTCTAGGAATCAGTGAATTAAACTGGACTGGAATGGGTGAATTTAACTCGGATGACCATTATATCTACTACTGTGGGCAGGAATCCCTTAGAAGAAATGGAGTAGCCATAATGGTCAACAAAAGAGTCCGAAATGCAGTACTTGGATGCAATCTTAAAAATGACAGGATGATTTCTGTTCGTTTCCAAGGCAAACCATTCAATATTACAGTAATCCAGGCCTATGCCCCAACCAGTAATGCTGAAGAAGCCGAAGTTAATCGGTTCTATGAAGACCTACAAGACCTTTTAGAACTAACACCCAAAAAAGATGTCCTTTTCATTATAGGGGACTGGAATGCAAAAGTAGAAAGTCAAGAAACACCTGGAGTAACTGGCAAATTTGGCCTTGGAGCACGGAATGAAGCAGGGCAAAGGCTAATAGAGTTTTGTCAAGAGAACGCACTGGTCATAGCAAACACTCTCTTCCAACAACACAAGAGAAGACTCTACACATGGACATCACCAGATGGTCAACACCGAAATCAGATTGATTATATTCTTTGCAATCAAAGATGGAGAAGCTGTATACAGTTAGCGAAAACAAGACCAGGAGCTGACTGTGGCTCAGATCATGAACTCCTTATTGCAAAGTTCAGACTTAAATTGAAGAAAGTAGGGAAAACCACTAGACCATTCAGATATGACCTCAATCAAATCCCTTATGATTATACAGTGGAAGTGAGAAATAGATTTAAGGGACTAGATCTGATTGATAGAGTGCCTGATGAACTCGGGACGGAGGTTCGTGACATTGTACAGGAGACAGGGACCAAGACCATCCCCATGGAAAAGAAATGCAAAAGAGCGAAGTGGCTGTCTGAGGAGGCCTTACAAATAGCTGTGAAAAGAAGAGAGGCGAAAAGCAAAGGAGAAAAGGAAAGATATAAGCATCTGAATGCAGAGTTCCAAAGAATAGCAAGGAGAGATAAGAAAGACTTCCTCAGTGATCAATGCAAAGAAATAGAGGAAAACAACAGAACAGGAAAAACAAGAGACCTCTTCAAGAAAATTAGAGATTCCAAGGGAACATTTCATGCAAAGATGGGCTCGATAAAGGACAGAAATGGTATGGACCTAACAGAAGCAGAAGATATTAAGAAGAGGTGGCAGGAATACACAGAAGAACTGTACAAAAAAGATCTTCACGACCAAGATAGTCACGATAATGTGATCACTGACCTACAGCCAGACATCTTGGAATGTGAAGTCAAGTGGGCCTTAGAAAGCATCACTACTAACAAAGCTAGTGGAGGTGATAGAATTCCAGTTGAGCTATTTCAAGTCTTGAAAGATGATGCTGTGAAAGTGCTGCACTCAATATGCCAGCAGATTTGGAAAACTCAGCAGTGGCCACAGGACTGGAAAAGGTCAGTCTTCATTCCAATCCCAAAGAAAGGCAATGCCAAAGAATGCTCAAACTACCGGACAATTGCACTCATCTCACACGCTAGTAAAGTCATGCTCAAAATTCTCCAAGCCAGGCTTCAGCAGTATGTAAACCGTGAACTCCCAGATGTTCAAGCAGGTTTTAGAAAAGGCAGAGGCACCAGAGATCAAATTGCCAACATCCGCTGGATCATGGAGAAAGCAAGAGAGTTTCAGAAAAACATCTATTTCTGCTTCATTGACTATGCCAAAGCCTTTGACTGTGTCGATCACAATAAACTGTGGAACGTTCTGAAAGTGATGGGAATCCCAGACCACCTGACCTGCCTCTTGAGAAACCTGTATGCAGGTCAGGAAGCAACTGTTAGAACTGGACATGGAACAACAGACTGGTTCCAAATAGGAAAAGGGGTACGTCAAGGTTGAATATTGTCACCTTGCTTATTTAACTTATATGCAGAGTACATCATGAGGAACGCTGGGCTGGAAGAAGCACAAGCTGGAATCAAGATTGCGGGGAGAAATATCAATAACCTCAGATATGCAGATGACACCACCCTTATGGCAGAAAGTGAAGAGGAACTCAAAAGCCTCGTGAGGAAAGTGAAAGAGGAGAGTGAAAAGGTTGGCTTGAAGCTCAACATTCAGAAAACAAAGATCATGGCATCTGGTCCCATCACTTCATGGGAAATAGATGGAAAAACAGTGGAAACAGTGTCAGACTTTATTTTTTGGGGCTCCAAAATCACTGCAGATGCTGATTGCAGCCATGAAATTAAAAGACGCTTGCTCCTTGGAAGGAAAGTTATGACCAACCTTGATAGTATATTAAAAAGCAGAGACATTACTTTGCCAACCAAGGTCCGTCTAGTCAAGGCAATGGTTTTTCCCGTGGTCATCTATGGATGTGAGAGTTGGACTGTGAAGAAGGCTGATCGCCGAAGAATCGATGCTTTTGAACTGTGGTGTTGGAGAAGACTCTTGAGAGTCCCTTATACTGCAAGGAGATCCAACCAGTCCATTCTAAAGGAGATCAGTCCTGGGTGTTCATTGGAGAGACTGATGCTAAAGCTGAAACTGCAATACTTTGGCCACCTGATGCGACGAGTTGACTCACTGGAAAAGACTCTGATGCTGGGAAAGGTTGGGGGCGGGAGGAGAAGGGGACGACGGAGAATGAGATGGCTGGATGGCATCACCGACTCTGTGGACATGAGATTGAGTGAACTCCGGGAGTTGGTGATGGACAGGGAGGCCTGGCGTGCTGTGATTCATGGGGTCGCGGAGAGTCGGACACTACTGAGCGACTGAACTGAACTGAACTGAAACTTGTTTGCAAAGGTTGCCCTCTCTCTTCTGAAGTCTCTTTTCCACTTTGGATGGAGAATGGAGCCATGCTGTAATAGTCCCAGAATTTCAAAAGTGTCCTCGAAGCTAGGAAGTCACCCCCGCCCTGGGATCCTGTCCTCCCCAGAACAGTCCCTAATGTAGTCTGTCCTGCTCTTCTGGGCCCATCACAGGACCCCAGGCTGGGCATCCCTCTGTGTTTCCACTGCCCCTCCTATGGCCTGGGTCTTTCCCACCAGGGACCAGTGATGCCCATCTTCAGCTGTCTTCAAAGCCTGCAGAGTTTCGTGCACAAACAGATGCCCCAGCCCTCTCCAGACAGCCTGCTTAACCAGGGGTGATGTGGAGCTTGGAGTCTGTTAAGGTCCCACCAGGACACTGTGGCCTGAGAGCTAGTGTTATGATCCATTATGCTTTAGCACATTCCTGTGTGCTGAGGGCAGCTTTGCAAACCTTGGTGGACCTGAAGGGGTCCCTGAGTATGACTGGTATTCTCCTTCCAACAGTCAAGACGTGTCATGAAGGGCCACAAAGGCTTCTGATTGGAACTTTCCTCTGGTTGGAAAAAATCACAGCTGAGCAGGTTGGTTTCATTGTTATTAATTAACATAACAAACACCCAACATGAAAAGTCTAACCTTAGAGTCTAGGAAGTTTGCCAGCATCTCCATCCACTCAGGTCACTGTTTAACTTCTGCATCTACAACTTCAGTAAAACTGCTCACATTTAAATGGACGACAGAGTTGCATTTCCTTTACTGCAAGGGAATATAATTTGGAAATATGGGGATGGAATTTTGTCAGAATCTTATTTAAAAGAGAAAAGAACTGTTGCTATGAAGCTTCAAGTGATAACATGAAGTTTGCAGTTAGATCAAGGTTCAAATTCAGGCCCTGACACCTCTGAAATATCATAACCTTGGACAAGTCTCTCCATGTTCCCAACCCTAATGTTTTCATTAATAAAATGAAGATAAAGATGCTCCCCCTCCCCAGAGTGATTAAAGTACAAAATACTTCAGGTCCCAGGACATGGTTGGTCCTCAATAAACACTTAGAGTAAGACTGGCTTCCCCTGAGAAGTCTGCAGCCTGATAGGAGGGGGGAAATCACACACAGAAGTTATGACCTAAGCCAGATCACAAGGATAGTTCAGAGGATCAGCAGAAGGAAAAAGGGAAGACTTTAAGAAGAAAGAAGTGTTTAATCTTGATTTGGGAGGGTGATGTGGTGGGATTGCAACATTTAAGGATGGGGAGAAAAGGCAATCCTGTTGGAGGGACAGCAGAAGCTCACAGGGGCAGCAACAGACACAACCGACCAAGGGCATTCCCCACCTCCCAACGAGGTTTCAGCAATAGATGCAGAGATGAGGCCCAAGGGTCAAGCAACCCAGGGTGCCTTCATTTCCCCACCAGGACAAACAGTAGCCTCCTGGGGGAGGGGAGAGGGACTGAAGGAGGTTTGATCTCCAAGGTCAGCTTGGGATTGAGGAGTTCAGATATTTTTGCCCTCTCTGCCACCAACCAGGGGGCAGGAGCATCTCAAAGCCTCGAGGCAGAAGGGCCAGGACAAGCAGGCTCAGAGAGCCAGGGAGCTGCTAAGGCAGAGAGCTCCTGACAAATGGAAGCTTTACTCACACCTGGTCCAACACACCCCACGAAGAGAGCCAGCCAACTGGTCTGCCACATAAGGCATTTTATTTTTCTGCAACAGATGCTTTTTTCATCTACTTATGGAAAGGGGAGCTTTAGGGGCAGGGAGAATGGGGTTTATGTAGTTCGGGATGGCTCAATATTTTCTCAGATGCGCTGCCTCAGCCTTTGTGACCAGAGAGGAGGCAGGGACCAGAGGCACACCTGACCCAGTGATCTCACACTGTGCCAGGAGACCCTCAGGATACCAGTGTCCTGCCTGACAGTTCAGTTAAAAAGCTCTGAGGTCAAAAGTCTTTGGAAATGGACTTCCCTGGTGGTATAGTGGATAAGAATCCACCCACCAATGCAGGGGACCCAGGTTCAATCCCTGGTCCAGGAGGATTTCATATGCCAACAACTAAACCCATGCACCACTGCTGAAGCCTGTGTGTTCTAGGGCCCATGAGCCACAACTAGTGAAGCCCATGTGTCAGAGTCAGTGCTCCACAATGAGAGCAGCCACCGCAACAAGAAGCCCCTGCACCACAACTCGAGAGTAGCCTCCACTCGCCACAACCAGAGAAAAGCCTGCATGCAGCAACCAAGGCCAGTGCAACAACATCAGAGTCTTTGGAGGAGGCCCAGCCGCACTTTCTTCATGGCAGCGGGACTCCAGAGAGGCTGAGATGCTGACACAGGTGAAGGACATGTAAAGGACAAGGGAGGGCAGTGCTTCCAAGTTCACGGCACCACACTGCTGCCACCTTGCCTTGCTCCCTGAGAGGCCCTCTGAATAGCTCTGCTGCCCCGGGATCCGGGGAGCAGTTTAGGGTGGATGGAGATAGTGATATTAAGGGTCAGGGCCATCCTGGGCAGGTGTGAGCACCTGTGCTTGGGAGGCAGTCTCCTCCAGCCTGTCTCCCCACCAACCTATTCCCGGCTGCCTGCTGAAGAACAGGTAATCCCAAGAGCCACCCATGTGCCTGGCCCTGTGCTTCCTGATTTAATTTCATCCCCATGGTATTCATCCTCAGGTCAACCATGTGCAATAGTTACCATCAAAGTCATTCTACGGGATGAACCAGAGGGATGGGATGGGGAGGGAGGTGGGAGTGGGGTTCAAGATGGGGAACACATGTACACCCAGGGCAGATTCATGTCAATGTATGGCAAAACCAATACAATATTGTAAAGTAATTAGCCTCCAATTAAAATAAATAAATCAATAAAAAATAAAAAGAATTAAAAAAATAAAGAGGAAACCAAAGCAGCTCAAGGAGGGGAGGATACTACCCAAGGCCCCAGGAGGAGAAGAGAGATTGGAACCATGTCTGTCACAATCCTATGGGCATTTCAACCCCGCACCAGGGAGAGACCCAGGGATAAACGCTCAGTTTCTCTGCAGTTGAGGAGAAGAAAAAATGTGGGGTGCCGAGGTGGGTGCTATAGCAGAAAAGTCAGAACTCAAACCACAGCAGCTGCTGTCTGTCTGGCCACCAGCTGATGACATATGAGAGACAAGCTAGGCTCGAGGGAGAAGCCAGCAAAGCCAATGGGTTCTAACTCTCCATCCCTGTACTGCTGGGGAGTCAAGCTACCCCACTGGCTTATGGATTCCTATGACCAATCTGAGTTATCAGATCATTGACAATGTCCACACGTGTAACACCAAGGAGGCGAGCGTCCACCCACAACAGAACATCACATCAAAGATGAGGAAATTTGCAGGAAAGCGTCAAGGAGTTCAAAAATGCATAACAGTAATCCAGCCTACAGAGGGAGGGTTAGATTAGGAACATCGTAAATTAAAGGTTACAGGAGAGGAGGGGTGAACACTGGGTTGGACTTGAACAAGAAAGAGAGAAGATGGGAAGTGCAGAGTTTTCCAAAGTGTCAATTACAGGGATGGTCAAGGCCATGGAAAGGGACCCCTGAAGGGAAGGCTGTCCCACAATGTGCTTTCAGATGTCAGTCACCAGAGCTCCTGCTATCTCCAGGAAACAGGGAGCAGAAATAGGCAGCATGCTGTCCCCATGCCCTTCTTCCAGGCTTGGCTTGAAGAAGCCAGGCTTGTGAGCTGAACTGTGCCCGCCCCCACCCCAAACTCATTCGTTAAAGTTCTAAATCCTAGAACCTCAGGATATGAGCTTACCTGGAGATGAGGTTTTTACTGAGGTGACCAAGTTAAAGTGAGGTCATGAGGGTGGACTCTAATCCAATATGACCGCTGCCCTTGTAAGTTGGGGAAATTCTGGATACAAACACGTACCCAGGGAACAAGTGTTAAGATGTGAAAGGGTGCAGCGGACGGCCACCTACAAACAAGCTAAGGAGAGAGGCCTGGAACAGACACTTCCCTCCCCCTTCAGAAGGAACCAAGCCAGCCAACACCCAGATATTGGACTTAGAGCCTCTAGAACTAGGCAACAGTGTGTTTCCGTCATTTAATTCAAAGGGACAGGATGCAGAGATGTGTCAGAAGGAGGGCCTCCTCCAGCGCTGCCAGACCAGGCACCATCTGAAGACCCCTCAGAACCGGATGGAGTCTGTCTCTACCCAGGCAGAGGCAGAGGATGAGCAGATAGATGGGTCCTCCAAGGCCCTTGATGGGATGAAGGAGCCTCTAACCAGTGAGCGATGGGTTCACTGAGAGACCAGGATGAGCTCAGCCCCCAGGGAGTACACAGGCCACCAGGTCACCTCACCCATGCACGTGATCATTCACAAACCCACCCTGCATCTCTGTGGCTCCCCATCTGCCTGCCCGCAACCCTTCCTCATCTACAACTGACCAGGGGAGCTGCAGGCCTTCACCACTGAGGAAGGACGGGGCCCCTCTGGTCTTCTCATTTTCCACAACATTTTATGGCAAAATCGCTCTGGGTATTGTTTCAAGCTGACTGGCTGGGAGGCAGAATTTGAGACAGAGGTTGGTAAGCCAAATGTCTATTATGGAGCCCTCTTGTGCTCCACAGGAGGGCAAGGAAAGAAGCTGGATTGGGCAGAAGGAGCAGGTAAGGTGCAGTGGGGTTTCCACGCAAGGCTCAGCCAACTCCACAGGGAACTCAACGAGTTGCACAGCAGTTGGGGTGAGAGGGCCAGGCCTTTCGACCCCCACAGCACTCAGTCATGGAAGATGGGTTACCCTAAAAATAGAGCCAGACTTTGGGGCGGGAGCTCTTTCCATCTGAGGAAATCCTGTGGCTGGGGGCTTCGTGGCACATCGCAGAGTCCTCCACGGATATACAAAGTTTAGTTTGTACCAGGGTTTTCAAGACTCCATTCCTGGGCTCCCCAGGAGGCTGAAAAGCCCAGTCTGCTGGTGCCATCCAGGTGTCTCCTCAGCCATCTGTCTTCTCCTGACCCTGTGCCCATTAGCTTCACTAAAGGAGTTGAATCGGGAGCTCTACTCTGCTACACAATTCCCCACAGTAATACAGTCCCAGGAGCTGGAGGGAGGGCCACTGACAGAAACAGTAACCTGGGTCTTTCCCCAGAGTCAAGCTTCCAAGGGGAGAGCATCTTCATCCACTCCTCTGTGCCAGATCCACGTCACAGCCTGCCACGCTGTGCAGAACAAAGTTACGCGTGAAGGTGGCAGCTGCTGACACCGCTCTGGCTCCATGCCATGGCTCTCAGTAACGGGGCACACCTGAGCACAGAGTACCTCACCCTGGCATCTCTGGCAGAAGTGGGGTCACCCCCGGAGGAGATGCTGTAGCTGGACCTTGAAGAACGAGGAATCATAAATAAGAAGAAACAAGAAGGTATTCCATGGAGAGAAAAACATGTGCACAAGTACAGAGGCAGGGAAAACATTTTAACAGGAGAATCCGTACCCAGAGAGAGATAGCAACATATTCCTCACATGAGTGAATGTATATGTCTGACCTTGAACTCAGAGGATGCCTGAACCTTGGATCAAAACCGCAAAGAACATAGTGTGGATTTCTATGCCAACAAATACTGCTAAGAGAACTATGTTCCATGCTCAGTTGTGTGGGGCAAAGAAGAAACCCCAGTCTCCTGGGTTCCAAAGGCCGCTTCTTATCACGGTGGCTGGACTTGAACTCTGACTTGACAGATCCTGAGTTAAATGCCAGCTTCAGCATTTACTAACCATGAGATTCGGGGAAAGTTACTGAACAATCCATTCCTTTTGCTCTGGGAATGGTCACAGTGACCCCTTCAGAGTGGTTTTGAGGATACTAAGGTGGTGGGGGGTTGGGGCAGAAGAAGGAGGTATTGTATGTAAAGGATGCAGACCAGGGTCTGGTCTGGCCACAGTAAGGATCTCGGAGAAAGAGCTCAGTCTTCGTAGGCACAGTGGGCATCTGACTCTTGATTTTTGCTGGTCTGTAATCTTCACTTCCACTCCCTTCCCAGGGATCCTCAGCACTCCATGGACACCATTCCTTTTCTCTGTAGGCAGAGACAGAGTCATACATCAAGTCCTCAGGTGGGACCTTGTGTCCAGGGCAGACTCAGAACTCACTGGTGTGTGTGTAGATGTGAGGAGGTAACCAAGGTACAGCATCCAGCGAGCAGCAGGTGTGTGACACAAATGGTACAAAAATGACAATCTGTGGAGGATCAGCCTGAGGCCATGTTTCTGAGGAAACTGCTCTGAGTCACTCTGTCTTCCTTTACTAAGACTTTTTAGGAGAGAATCGGAACTGACTACCTTGACAAGCAGTCCACTGGAGTCGCTCATTGCCCCTGGCCGGCTCCCTCTACCTACGCAGGCATGAGAGCCGAGGACCCATATCCTTTAAGTTTAGAAAACACTTCCCTGGATGACCTGGGAAAGGGAGGCCAACAGGCACCTTCTCAAGCAGAATTGGCCAAGAATTGTCTGTGGTCTCAAGGCTTTGATGTCAGTTCCCTTTAGACTCCATATTCCTAGAGACTCAACTGGAAAGCCCTAGAGTCCAGCCTCCCTAGTGGAATGGGGATCCTGAGAGAAGCTTGAGGTCAGGGATAGTCATTTCATGGCCTGGGGGAAAGTGTGACCACTGTGTAAACACCTGCTGGAGAAGCCAATAATCCTGGGGCTGGGCTAGAAGAGTATCTGATCATGGGGTCACTGTGTTGAGCCCTAGTGGTTCATGGATGAGAGACAAGCTTCCTCACTCAAGGAGCTGTGGGGGCTGCTGAACAAAAGCAACACAGAGTCAGCTGCTCAGAAGGATGAAGGAGTGCTGAGTGGACACAGAGAAATGGGAGCAAAAATCCTTTGGCAGAAGAAGTGGAGATGGTGGGACAGCCAAGGTGATTTGGTGGGAGCTCTGAGTTGGGTGAAGTGAGGCCAGATGGATAAATACCTGGAATTCTACACCAAAGCTTGGTTTTTGCTCTAAAGAATAACCACTGAAGGATATTAGACTCAAAGATGACATGACTGGCTTCTCTTGACAATCTCAGTGTTTGGAGACAGGGCAAGAATTCGAGAGAAGGTACTGAAGGGACCAGTGATTATGTGAAGTTCAAATCCCGGATTTTAAAACTTGTTTATATGCACTCATGTCTTTACAGTAACTCTATGTGGACTAATGCTACCTAGGCTGAATGGTGGCCTCAAATGCCCCCTCAACTCCATCCGCAAAGTTCTTCTGGTGTTATATGCTCAGGCTTCGACTTCATTTCAGCTCCTCATTCTGTTCTCCTAGGATGTCTCGCAGACAGACACCCTTCTTCTGTCTTAAGAGTAAGTCCCTCTTGAGCCATACCATATACCCGTGGTAACCAGAAACCACCTACAGGACCAAAATCCATATTTACTGCCACTGCTGCCAGACAGACAGGCTCATGACGTAGTTGGTTTCCTTAAAGGTAGTTAACAATGTCCAGCTACAAGTGGTTTAATGTAGCTTTCTTTGATGATCATGCAATTACATTCCACCCCAATAGGATTCTTTGACAGACCTCACATCATAACTTTCATTTTAGGGAATAATGCATACACCCTTGTTTCTCTCCATCAGATTGGACACATATACATTTTTAATAAATGTGTTCTGAATTGAGCTGGTCTGGACCAGAATCAAAGGAAAGATTACATGGCATTCTAGGCACCAAATTTCAGAGTCCTTTTCAGTGGAAATGGGAGTAAAAATATCTGTGAGAACTCTGAGAAGAATCAGAGAGCTCTGGCTGATGGGATGAGATGGCAATTCTCATGATAATTCCAATTTAAAGCAAGGGAGTGAAACCTACTCTCACAGGGGAATTTCAGCTGCCAATCTTCTATTGTGTTTAGGTGGAATTAAATGAGGCATAAAAATGTATATGTTGCTTTGATAAATTTATCCTTTTCTGCAATTGTAAAATCTACAATTATTTCCCAGCCTAAAGGCCCCAGCAAGGGTGACTGACTCTGAATGTCATCCATCCTCCCCCTGGACTCAGGAGTAGGGTATAAGGGACAGAGGGGGAAGCTGGGCTTTGCAATCACAAAGCCCAGCAAGGGGGTGGGGGGGCCCTCTGGGCTCAGACACTTGCCAGCCAGCTGGCACTGAGTGTGGTTACTTAGGTATAATGACTCCAAGGCCAGCGCCAAAGTTCAACACTCTCTTAACTCATATTCATCAACCCCGTGACTGACATTTCCACTTGGCCTTTAGTGGGGCTTCTCGAATTAAATGACTTCTAAACCATCTCTTTGATCTTCACACCACAGTTAATCCCTGTTACCCAGGTTTCCATCTCTTAAGGGCAACAACATCCACCTTGTGTTCAGGTCAAACCCCAGGGTTTATTGTTTATCCTTCTCTTTCTCTCATCCTTCCAATCAGTCTGTGATCTCCTTTAACATGCTGGTTTGTAGTCAGTTAAGTGAGGGTAATATCTCCCTTCCTCAGATGATGTGAGGATTAGATATAATCTATGTAAAGCACCAGGCACATAGGAAATGCTCAAATGATATCCATTTTTCAATACCGGGCTATACTCACTGAACAAAAGCCCCCATTCTCCTGAACAGACACATAAGCTCTGATTCTGTGCATTAAAAAAGTTAATTGGAAAAAGATATAGCCTAGAGTCTAGGTTTGGAGGAGATAAATGCTAAAGGCTTCAGGGTGAGCATCTAAGATCCTGTGGGTAAGGCAGTGGTGCATTAAATGAGTGCTCTCATTTTAGTGTGCTCCAAAGTAGCCCACTAATAAGCTATGATCATCACAGGTAAATGGAGATTTCACAAAAAGAAGAGAAAAAAAAAAAAAGACAAGGAAAACAAATGTGCAATTCAATCAAAAGCCATTTGGCTGAAGTTACGCAATTTCAAGTTCGGGATCAGGCATTATGCTTATTTTCACCTCTGATAACCAACACATTAGTTTTCTGCTGTATGCAACTATTATGGGGGAAAAAAACAAAACAAAATTCAATTCACCTGCATTTGTCACTAGAGTATTATGTCTGCTACACAAAGGCAGAAGATTGAAATGAAAGCTGCCTCTTACTGAATTTTGAGAAAATGTGACTCTTCTCTGAGCCTTGAATACACAGTTGGATGGTTTGAAGAAGGGTCAGTGTTCTACACACAGCCCATGTCTTTGGCACCAAGGCACCTTCTCTTTAGGCACGTCTGTACCCTGGCCCCGCCCCTTTTCATACTTGCACTCAAGGTCTTTAGTCTTTTCTACTGGTGGACTACTAATACAGATGTTCACCTAAAACAATTTGAAGAGTGTCCAGAGTCTCAAATAAGACAATTCCTCTCACTGTCCCAGCTCCTGGAAACACCCATGATCGCTGACTTTAGGAAAAAAAGAAAATGCCTGCTTTCGCATAGGTTCAATGCCCTGTCTGGTTGTCTGCTACCATGTTTGCTTTGGTAAAGCCAATGCTCACCAAAGTATTCTGATGCAGGACAACAAAGGACAAGTTCACCTCTTCTTTGGCCTTTCCCCCATGCCAAGGATGAAGCGAGCGCTAGAAGGAACCATATCCGTGATAAGGGTGAAACCAGAGAGAGGAGGTGCAAGCTTCTATGGGAAGTGCCTCTCTTAACTGGAATTCAGTCTTTGCTTCTGGCAAGTCCAGTTCTCTGGTGTCCATAAAGTTGAGCTGAGGACATCTGCTCCTCTGGGAGCATTGGGTGGGGGATGGGCCAGGATGGAAGGAAGGATTGGCGGTCCAAGACCCAGCTTGGGATCTTGCAGAGGGAGCCCAGTCTTCCCAGGCATGGTTGGCACTGGGCTTTTTAATTTGGGGCTGTTACTTGAACCTCCATGCCCTTATTGCGCTACAGAAACGCTCACATTATGCATCACGGACTGCCTCTCCATAGAGAAAGTGAAAATGCAAACTACCTCCTTTCTCCTCCCCCTCCCCCTGGGTATCTCGAGTGAGGTATGTAACCTGGGATGTGCCTGAATGGGATTGGGAGGTGGCGACACGACACAGAGATCCAGGGACTGGGGACCACAAAGACCCTATTCTGGAAGTGGGTGACAATGGTGTTGGGGCCATGGTTGACATTCTGGGGACAGCGGTGGCACGGGCTCCTCCCAGCTGGTTCTGCGGCCTGATTTTGGCATCATTCTGGGTGTCACCTGGTCTCCTCTGTTCTCGCCCCTTTCCCCCTACTTTCCATCCTTCCTTTTTCCCTCCCTCACTCCCTTCCTTCCTTTTACACTGTAAATATCTTCAACATGTCATAATGTATTGAGATAATATAAAATACACCTGGTTCACAACTGCCCAGCTTAATAAAATCTTAGCATTTTATTGAGGAATAAAATATTATAGATAAATTTGAAGCCTCTGTGAATCCCTCTCTAATCTCATTTCCTTTTCTGCCTTCCAGAGGTAAACTATTTTGAATACGATCATTATTATGCAAAAATATAATTTTAGTATATAAAAGTTACTAATTAAATAAAATTCAATAAGTTATATATATGTATGTTTATACATACACACAGGGCTTCCCTGGTGACTCAGCGGTAAAGAATTCACCTGCCAATGCAAGGAGACGCAGGTTTGATCCCTGGGTTGGAAAGATAAGATCCCCTGGAAAAGGAAATGGAAACTCATTCTAGTATTCTTTCCTGGGAAATCCCATGGACAGAGGAGCCTGGAAGGTCACAGTTCATGAGGTCACAAGGGGTCAGACACAACTTAGTGATTAAACATGACCATACATACACATACACACAGACACCATAATACATGTGTGATTTCTCGTCCACTCAACTTGGCAAATAGATATTCCAAGAAATGCTCTGATTACCAAGAGAAATAACTAGCCTGAGTAGATTGTACCCCCTATTAAGGGTGGACTTCATTAGGCCTTGAATAGAGGCCTAATCAATCAAAGGCCTGAATAGAACACAAAGGCTGAATAAAAGGGAACTCTGCCTGTTCTAACTACATGAGTGGAGATATCAGTCTTCTCCTGGCCTTGGACTGGAACTAACACCACTTGCCCTCCTTGTTCTCAGGCCTTCAGATGTGGACAAGATGCAAAAACAGTTCTCCTGGGTCTCCAGCTTGCCGACTGGGACTTCTCAGCCTCCACAATCACGCAAACTAATTTCACAGACAGACAGACATATAGATGATAGATAGATTCTATTGGTTCTGTTTCTCTGCAGAACCATGACTAACAGATTTTGATACCAAGAGTGATTCCAGAGGAATAGAATTTTAAGGATTATTTTTTTGGTGTCCATGGTATTTGTTAATCACTTCTTTATCAAGAGAAACTATTCCTTAGCCCAGATATTCATAGTTCATATTTTCATAGTTCAAGAACAAAGTCAAAGTCACTCAGTCGTGTCCAACTCTTTGCAGCCCCATAGACTATACAGTTCATGGAATTCTCCAGGCCAGAATACTGGAGTGGGAAGCCGTTCCCTTCTCCAAGGGATCTTACCAACCCAGGGATTGAACCCATGTCTCCCTTATTGCAGGCGGATTCTTTACTAGCTGAGCCACCAGAGGAGTCCAAATAAGAACAAAGGTCAGTGACAAACTTCCATGGAACTCAACCCAAAGAAATTCTTTCTACTCCAAAATCACTTTGCACTCTGAAACATACTTGCCTTCCTCATCTCCTCAAAATCTTATGGAATCACAATTTCTGTAGAAATATGCATATGCCTTCTCTCTTGGTTCAGCCACAGCAAACATACAGACAGTTGCATCTCCCAGGGAGAAAATAAATGCTCTGACAATATGAAAATGATGGGACAGAAGGCCACACATCTGAGGTTTTGTCAAAGAACTAGAAGCCATGATAGCTTTGCTTCTTGACAGCTCACCAATGATGTCCTTCCAAGCTGACAGAGAGATAGACAAGGATGAGTTTCCTGAATTGGTTATGGGGTTTATGAAATTGGCTCTCTAACCTGACTAGATGTAAAACCACTAATGACTCTAGTTGCAGTAGTAAAGAGCCCACAGAGAGTCCACAGCCGTCAGGTGAGAGCAGCA